>NC_134356.1:53551135-53916147 GCF_048569485.1 Anomaloglossus baeobatrachus
CACAGGGATGTACCAACATGCTAATGGGGAAGACTGGCCGGGGAACTAATGCCCAGGGGTCTTGTCCCTGAAGTCATTAGCATACGATAAAAGATGTTTAGAAATCCTTTTTCTATAGATCTCTTTATCTGTGCTAGTGTATACAGAGACGGTTAGGCAGGGATTAGCAATATGTACCCAGAACTGCTCATGGCTCTGGATGTATATTGCACCTGACAGGTTCCCTTTAAATGAGTTTTCCCCAGGTACAAAGTTCATTTTAATCAATAGATATTGAAATAATAATATTATTATTAATAAATAAATAATAATAATAATAATAATAATAATAATAAATAAAAAAAAGTTCCACAATTGGATGTGATTAAAAAAATGTTCCTGTGCTGAGATAATCTATGTGTCCCTACTATGTACTGTGTAATGGCCGTGTCTGACCGTACAGGAACATGGTCTGATCATACCAGAGCTCGTGGGCAGGGGAGAATGCAAACAAAAGTATGCAAATATTACAGCACGAGACCGCAAATAGTTCTTTCTTTAAGTTAAAACAGGCAAGGAAAGGTTTTACCTCACAAAAAGAATCAGCTATAAATCCTGTGCTGATTAAATCACCCTCCTTTGTCAGATTCATACCTCATTGTTACTACTCTAAGGGCTCATTCAAGCATCTGTGGAATTTAGTCTGATCTTGGACTGCTAAAACATGGACTGACTGCCTGTCTCCCAATCTGAGCACGACAGCCTCATAAAAATATATGAAGCCGTCACAATCGGGCCGGGAATGTTGCGGACAAATCCATGCTCTAGCTTTCACACCGATTGGCAAACGTTGATTTTAATGCTGCGGCTGCATGTGTCAAAATCACATACATCCCCTTAAAAATTGTGAGACCATTGGCCACTAGGTGCAGCTGTCAGAGTGTGAAACCCTAGTCTAAAATGGCCTGTCGTACGGACCACCCTATAACAGCTGCAAGGGGGTGGTTCAGACAATACAAACCCCTTTCAGGCAACCAAATACATTTTCTGATCTTCTTGTTTATGTCAATTTCAAAAGTGAAGTCTGGAAGGAGGTCATTAGGTTTTTCTTATAAAAGGCTCGTCTCCTAAAAAAAGGCTCGTCTCCTAAAAAAAGGCTCGTCTCCTAAAAAAAAGGCTCGTCTCCTAAAAAAAAGGCTCGTCTCCTAAAAAAAAGGCTCGTCTCCTAAAAAAAAGGCTCGTCTCCTAAAAAAAAGGCTCGTCTCCTAAAAAAAAGGCTCGTCTCCTAAAAAAAAGGCTCGTCTCCTAAAAAAAAGGCTCGTCTCCTAAAAAAAAGGCTCGTCTCCTAAAAAAAAGGCTCGTCTCCTAAAAAAAAGGCTCGTCTCCTAAAAAAAAGGCTCGTCTCCTAAAAAAAAGGCTCGTCTCCTAAAAAAAAGGCTCGTCTCCTAAAAAAAAGGCTCGTCTCCTAAAAAAAAGGCTCGTCTCCTAAAAAAAAGGCTCGTCTCCTAAAAAAAAGGCTCGTCTCCTAAAAAAAAGGCTCGTCTCCTAAAAAAAAGGCTCGTCTCCTAAAAAAAAGGCTCGTCTCCTAAAAAAAAGGCTCGTCTCCTAAAAAAAGGCTCGTCTCCTAAAAAAAGGCTCGTCTCCTAAAAAAAGGCTCGTCTCCTAAAAAAAGGCTCGTCTCCTAAAAAAAGGCTCGTCTCCTAAAAAAAGGCTCGTCTCCTAAAAAAAGGCTCGTCTCCTAAAAAAAGGCTCGTCTCCTAAAAAAAGGCTCGTCTCCTAAAAAAAGGCTCGTCTCCTAAAAAAAGGCTCGTCTCCTAAAAAAAGGCTCGTCTCCTAAAAAAAGGCTCGTCTCCTAAAAAAAGGCTCGTCTCCTAAAAAAAGGCTCGTCTCCTAAAAAAAGGCTCGTCTCCTAAAAAAAGGGAATTTTGTTTACTTACCGTAAATTCCTTTTCTTCTAGCTCCAATTGGGAGACCCAGACAATTGGGTGTATAGCTATTGCCTCTGGAGGCCACACAAAGTATTACACTTAAAAGTGTAAGGCCCCTCCCCTTCTGGCTATACACCCCCAGTGGGATCACTGGCTCACCAGTTTTAGTGCCAAAGCAAGAAGGAGGAAAGCCAATAACTGGTTTAAAGACCAATTTAATCCGAGGAAACATCGGAGAACTGAACCATACCACATGAACAACATGTGTACCCGAAAAAACAGAAAAACCCAGAGAAAACAGGGCGGGTGCTGGGTCTCCCAATTGGAGCTAGAAGAAAAGGAATTTACGGTAAGTAAACAAAATTCCCTTCTTCTTTTTCGCTCCTAATTGGGAGACCCAGACAATTGGGACGTCCAAAAGCAGTCCCTGGGTGGGTAAAAGAATACCTCGTGATAGGGCCGCCAAACAGCCCTTTCCTACAGGTGGGCAATTGCCGCCTGAAGGACTTATCTACCTAGGCTGGCGTCTGCCGAAGCGTAGGTATGCACCTGAAAATGCTTGGTAAAAGTATGCAGACCCAATCAGGTAGGTGCCTGACACACCTGCTGAGCCGTAGCCTGGTGCCGTAATGTCCAGGATGCACCCACGGCTCTGATAGAATGGGCCTTCGGCCTTGAGAGAACCAGAAGCCCAGTAGAACTGTAGGTTTCAAGAATTGGTTCCTCGATCCCCCGAGCAAGGGTGGATTTGGAAGCTTGCGACTGTTTACGCCGACCAGCGACAAGGACAAAGAGTGCATCCGGGTGGCGCAGGAGCGCCATGCGGGAAGTAGACCTGAGTGCTCTCACCAGAACCAACAGATGCAAATCTTTCTGAAATTGGTGGACTGGACGAGGACACAAAGAAGGTGAGGTGATATCCTGATTGATATGAAAGTGGGATACCACCTTAGGGAGAAATTCCGGAACCGGACGCAGAACTACCCTGTCCTGGTGAAGGACCCGGAAGGGAGTTTGTATGAGAGCGTTGCTAGCTCGGACACTGTCCTAAGAGACGAGACCGTTACTAGAAGGCCACTTCCCGTGAAAAGCGGGAAGGGAGACATCTTTCAAAGACTCGAAAGGCGGCATCTGGAGAGCAATTAGAACCTTGTTCAGATCTCAGGGCTCTAACGGCCGCTTGTACGGAGTGCTGAGAAGACAAACTCCCCGTAGGAACGTGCGTACCTGAGGAAGTCGTCGTTTCTGAAAAATACAGATAGCGCTGAGACTTGTCCCTAAAGGGAACTGAGCGACAACCCATTTTCCTACCTAGATTGCAGGAAGGAAGGAAACATAGACGATGCAACCGGCCAGGGAGAAACACCCTGCGCCGAGCACCGAGATAAGAATATCTTCCACGTCCTGTTCAAATGGAAGAATGGCCCTTGAGACAGCCAGTCTGATTGGTCTGGTAGTGCCCCCGGTTAGCCTACCGTGAGGCACCACAGAACCGAGTACCACAACATCCTCGGCCAATCTGTAGCGACGAGGATGGCGCGGCCGCAGTCGGTCTTGATCTAGCGCAGTACTCTGGGCAACAATGCCAGAGGTGGCACCTAAGGTAGCTGGAACTGCGACCAATGCTGAACTAAGGCGTTTGCCGCCAGAGCTCGATGATTGTAAAACCGTGCCATGAAGCTGGCACCTTGTTGTTGTGCCGTGACGCCATTAGATCGACGTCCGGCCTCTGTCAGCGGCGCCAGATCTCCTGAAACCCGTCCGGGTGAGGAGACCATCCTCTTTCGGCCACACCTTAGCGACTTAGGAAGTCAGCTTCCTAGTTACCACACTTGGGACGTGAATTGCGGATATGGTGGATGCCGTGTCTTCCACCCACATCAGAACCTGCCGGACTTCCTGGAAGGCTTGCCGGTTGCGCGTTCTACCTTGGTGGTTGATGTATGCCACCGCTGTGGAGCTGTCCGACTGAAGTCGGATATGCTTGCTTTCCAGCCGCTGTTGGAAGGTTTGTAGGGCAAGATACACTGCTCTGTGTTCAAGAACATTGATCTGAAGGGTGGACTCTTGCTGAGTCCACGTACCCTGAGCGCTGTAGTGGAGAGAAACTGCTCCCCACCCTGATAGACTCGCGTCTGTCGTAACTATCGCCCAGGATGGGGATAGGAAGGACCTTCTTTTTTAACCAAGAGGTGGGAAGAAGCCACCACCGTAGAGATTCCTTGGCCGCCTGAGAAAGAACGACGACTCTGTTGAGGGACGTCGACTCCTCGTCCCATTGGCGGAGAATGTCTCATTGTAGTGGACGCAGTAAAACTGCGCGAAAGGAACTGCCTCCATTGCTACCATCTTACGTAGGAAGTGCATGAGGCGTCTCAATGTGTGCGACTGGTTCTTAAAGAAGAGCTTGCAGCCCGTAGTGAATGCTGTTTGTCTAGCGGAAGCTTCACTATCGCTGAGAGAGTAAGAAACTCTATGCCTAGATATGTTATCGATAGGGTCGGGGTCGGATCTGACTTTGAAAAGTTGATGATCCACCCAAAACTTTAGAGAGTCTCCAGCGCAACGTTCGGGCAGTGTTGGCATGTTTCCCAAGAGAGTGCCTTGACAAGTAGATCGTCTAAATACGGGATCACAGAGTGACTCTGAGAGTGCAGGACTGTGACTACTGCTGCCCTGACCTTGGCGAAGACCAGTGGGACTGTCGCTAGCCGGAAGGTAGAGCTACGAACAGAAGGTGTTCGTCTCCTATAACGAAGCGTAGACACGCTAGTGCTCTGGATCAATCGGCACGTGTGGATAAGCATCCTTGATGCCTAATGATGCTAGGAAATATCCTTGGGACCTTGAGGCGGAGTGATTCCATCCGGAACCGCCTGGTGTCCACGAGCTTGCTGAGCATTTTTAGATCCAGAACGGGATGGAACGGCCCGTTGTTATAGGTACCGCAAAGAATTTGGGGTAAAAACCGTGACCTTGTTCCTGAAGAGGAACGGGGGTCATCACTCTTTCTGCCTATAGAGTGCACCCTGTTTGCAGAAGAGCAGCGGCTCGGCCGGGAGGTGGAGAAATTCTGAAGAATCGAGTTGGAGGACGAGAAGTGAGCTCTATCCTGTACCCGTGGGACAGAATGTCTCACACTCAATGGTCATTGACCAATGGCAGCTAAATATCGCCAAGGCGGGAGAGCCTGCTACCGACCGAGGCCGCAAGTCATGAGGAAGCCGCCTTGGAAGCGGGTTTTCAGACTGTCGATTTTTTGGGCGTGACTGAGCCCGCTAAGAACCTGAGCTCCTCTGATCCTTTTGAGTCCACATTGGACGAGGAAAAATGGGACCTGCCCGAGCCTCGAAAAGGCCGAAAACCCCGACTGCCTCTTGCTCTGTTGGGGTTTGTTGTGTCCGGGCTGAGGAAAGGATGAATCCTTACCCCTGGACTGTTTAATGGTTACATTCACCAAACAGTCGGTCAGCAGAAAAAGGCAACTGGTAGGCAACCTTTTTTGGAAGCAGAATCTGCCTTCCATTCACTTAACGAGCAGACCAGGCTCTGCTTAAAAACACGGAGTAGCGTAGACTACCGCCGCACGGTTCGCAGAGTCCAGGACAATCTGAATCGCGTAAGAAGCAAATGCAGACATTTGAGAGGTTAAGGATGCCACCTGCGGCACAGATGTACGTGTAACCGTGTCAATCTGTGTAAGACAAGCTGAAATAGCTTGGAGTGCCCCAAGGGAGAGAATGCCGGAGCCAACAGCAGTTCCATCTCCCACTGCAACTATGGATCTAGCTACAAGCCTGGAGATTGGAGGATGCCGCTTGAGACACTGGGTCCAGTCCCTGACCAAGTCAGGGGACAGGGATAACGTGTATCCTAAGCCGTTTGGAGAAGCGCATATCTGGATAAGCGTGGTGTTCCTGGACTGCCTCTCTGAAGGCAGAGTGGTCCAGAAAAATACGTGAAGCTGACTCCTCCACTGGAGGAGCTGTGAGAAATAACCCACATTCTATAGATGGACGCTATAAGATTATTTACTATGGCGTCACGATCAGGTGTATCCAGATTGAGAGCGGTCTCAGGATCAGAATCCTGAGCCGCTACTTCCGCCTCATTACACAGCGAGTCCTCTGCTAGGACCCTGATGAAACCGAGGCCGCTCATAGTGAGCCCGCTTAGGCTGTCTGGGACTGACGTCCGTGCAGAGCCGTGACTCTGGGATGCGTGTGACATTCCCGGAGCTGTTAGTTGTTCACACTGAGGGGGGCCATGGATCAATGATTCAACAGTGCCCATATTGTGAGAGACATGTCCGGACTGCTAGGCTTCTAGTATCATAGCCATAGTCTCAGAAAAACTGTCAGTAAATACTGCAGACACCGTCCTCATCCCCTGGCCATTAGTGCATACAATGGGAGTCTATGTAACCTGCCGGCCGTATAGCCGTACATGCTGTACCAGCTGTATAGAAAAACATGTGGTTCTGCACCTTTGTTTTACACAGAGAATATGCTGATAACTCCTCCGCATAATCCAGGAGGGTATATACAACGTGCGACCAAACAGTGCAATGTATATAGTACAAGCATATCTATAAGTGCACTTCTGCACTAGTGGGGTTAGCACCACAGGTGCTGCTTAACGCCTGTTGCAGCGATTGTGTGACTGTCAGAATGCCAGGGTCTTCCACACTTGTCTCTGTTCGTACAGAAACTGACACTAATGGCTGCCGGCGTCCTTGTAGAGAAGGAAGCCGTGGGCGTGCCTGAGAAAGTGCGGGAATCCGGATTCACAGTGCACACAGTGAGAGGGGTGGAGTATGCAAAAACATACTCCAGCTCTCAGCTCTGCTCTATGCAGCGTCACGCCCCTACCCTGACTGTCAGGGCTGTGGGCGGTAACGAAGGGAGACTAGGCCCAGAAGCCGGGGACTCGAGTTAACAGCGCGGCCGCCGTAAAAGCGCGGGCCGCGCTGAAGTCCCCGGCGCACCAGAAGTGCCAGCCGCGCCGCAGTCCCAGCTCGGCGCGACCGATTCCTAGAAGTGGCCAACGTCCCGCCCCTCTCCTGACTGGCAGGTCTGGGGGCGGGAACGAACGGAAGCAGGCCGCAAAAGCCGGGGACTCTAGTTATCAGCGCGGCCGCCGTAAAAGCGCGGGCCGCGCTGAAGTCCCCGGCGCACCACAAGTGCCAGCCGCGCCGCAGTCCCAGCGGCCGGCGCGACCGATGCCTAGAAGTGGCCAGCGTCCCGCCCCTCTCCTGACTGGCAGGTCTGGGGGCGGGAACGAACGGAAGCAGGCCGCAAAAGCCGGGGACTCTAGTTATCAGCGCGGCCGCCGTAAAAGCGCAGGCCGCGCTGAAGTCCCCGGCGCACTACAAGTGCCAGCCGCGCCGCAGTCCCAGCGGCCGGCGCGACCAATTCCCATAAGTGAGCCTGCTTCAGCGAAGCTGAATGAGGCCATGGCACCGGCGCCGCAGCGCTGATGTCCCCCGGCGCACTACAACACCCAGCATGCTGCGGTGTGAGCGCCAAATGCACGGGGACACAGAGTACCTTGAGGAAGCAGGGCCATGTCCCTGATGTACTCCGCTCCATCCAGCATCTTCTCCAGGGGCTGTAGATGGAGCACGGTCTCAGTGCCTGGAGACCGGTAAATCCCACTTCACCCAGAGCCCTGTAAAAAGGGATGGGGAAGGAATCAGCATGTGGGCTCCTGCCGCCGTACCCGCAATGGGTACCTCAACCTTACAAACACCTCCGACATACAGTGGGGTGAGAAGGGAGCATGCTGGGGACACTATATGTGTCCTCTTTTCTTCCATCCGACATAGTCAGCAGCTGCTGCTGACTAAAAAGTGGAGCTATGCGTGGATGTGTTGCCTCCTTCGCACAAAGCACAAAACTGGTGAGCCAGTGATCCCACTGGGGGTGTATAGCCAGAAGGGGAGGGGCCTTACACTTTTAAGTGTAATACTTTGTGTGGCCTCCAGAGGCAATAGCTATACACCCAATTGTCTGGGTCTCCCAATTAGGAGCGAAAAAGAAAAAGGCTCGTCTCCTAAAAAAAAGGCTCGTCTCCTAAAAAAAGGCTCGTCTCCTAAAAAAAGGCTCGTCTCCTAAAAAAAGGCTCGTCTCCTAAAAAAAGGCTCGTCTCCTAAAAAAAGGCTCGTCTCCTAAAAAAAGGCTCGTCTCCTAAAAAAAGGCTCGTCTCCTAAAAAAAGGCTCGTCTCCTAAAAAAAGGCTCGTCTCCTAAAAAAAGGCTCGTCTCCTAAAAAAAGGCTCGTCTCCTAAAAAAAGGCTCGTCTCCTAAAAAAAGGCTCGTCTCCTAAAAAAAGGCTCGTCTCCTAAAAAAGGCTCGTCTCCTAAAAGGCTCGTCTCCTAAAAGGCTCGTCTCCTAAAAGGCTCGTCTCCTAAAAGGCTCGTCTCCTAAAAGGCTCGTCTCCTAAAAGGCTCGTCTCCTCCAACCTTTCTCAATCTCTAGATTTTACTTATAAATATATAAGACACTTACATGTGATACAGACGAGAGCTGCCCTCACGGAAAGGTCGACAAACAGCACCCAGCGCTCACCCACTCGAGCTGTGGCCGACGGGACTATAATTTCTGCAGCCACATAAAACTGTAATGCGAATGAGATGAATATTCCAAAGGAGTACAGGAGCTTCACAGTCTGATATAACCTGTAGGAAAAAGGAAAAAAAGTCATTCAGAACTTTCCACCAGTGACGACTTCTTCACATTCTGGGAATCATATTCTTGCTCACTGTGATTAAGTAAAAAGAAAACCTGTCAAGAAAAAAATAAGAAGAAAAATAGTTATAAAAACAGCAGTCAATGCAAGTAAATTAACGTAGAAGGGTTCCCAGACAAGCCTAGAGCATGCGCACATAAGGTCAGGGTACTGCGCAGTAGAAGGAGGCGCAGGGCAGTAGATGGAGGGGCAGTTCCCCAACCTTTTGTGTGCATGCTCTAGGCTCGTCTAGCCACATTAATTTACTTGCATCAAATGCTGTTTTGTTTTTTTTTTAATTTTTTTTTAACACAGGTTTTCTTCTAGTGTAATTTACATACAGCGTGCGCATTATAACTTCCTTTTACACAAAATACTACAACAGACAGTTGAGCTGCAAGCATCATGGGACCTCGTAGTGTGGATTAAGTGAGACCTGGATGTGTTTGGGGTTAATAAATTGGTAAAACAGGGTGTTTAAGTTTTTCTGTGCGTTTGTGTTTATTTCTTTTCAGTTATAGGATTAGTGGTGGGGGAATCTCATAGACCCCTACCCATCATGAATACAGGGCTTAGTGGCAGCTTTGGGCTGTAATTAACCCCTTATTACCCCGATTGCCACCGCACCAGGGCAATCGGGAAGGGCCAAGAAAAGTGCTGGGATTGTCACATTGAATGGATGCGACAAATCCGAGTGACTGCAGGCTGCTATTTTTAGGCTGGGGGTCTCCCAATAATTATGGGTTTCCCCAGTCTGAGAATACCAGCCCCCAGATGTCGGGTTTTATCTTGGCTGGGCATCAAAATTGAGAAGGGGGGGGGGGGGTGGCCTCAAAGCTGTTTTTTTTATTTATTAAAATAATTAGAAAACAAAAGCTGCATGCAGTTCATCTTATTTTGATACACAGCCAAGATAAACACACTGCTGGGGGCTGCAGCCTGTAGCCGTGGCTTTAATATGTGCTGGTATCAATACGGGGGGATCCTACGCCAATATTTATTTATCACCAGTATAATGATTGATTGTTCTCAGTGAGAGAAACAAAATTATAATCTTGTTGTGATACCTTTTAATGGCTAACTAAAATAAAATAAAATGATGTTACAAAGCAAGCTTTCGAGATGTCTCAGGTCCCTTCATCAGTTTATCACCAGTATAGACACAAACAGCATTTGTGATTCCAACCAATCACAGACGCTGTCTCAGAGGGTGGGGGCGAGGTCCAACGGCAGCCAATTAGAGATACCGGTGGGCGGGGAAAGCAGTGAATATGCATTAAAGATGATTATGGGACCCGAAAGAAGCACTGCAGCCGTGGAAACTAAGTCTGTACTGCTTTAACCCTTTTGCTTCTTTTTTTTTGTGGCCAATCACAGCAATGCCAATCACTTGACATTGCTGTGATGGGCAGGGAAAGGATAGTTTTTGCCATCCGAACATTTACCAATCCTTGGCAATATCGCCGAATTTTGCGTTAAATGATTGGATGTCCGATCCTGATCCAATCCGGACAAAGTTCGTACGATTTTACCATTTTCCGAACTATGCCGATCGGGATCACTCATTTCTACCCATGAAACGCTATTCTCAATACTGGTTGGAAGTATAGGACACAGTGCGAGGAACGTCAAGGTAAGTGCTGAAAACGTGGCCGAGCGTGACAGACTACTAAATCTTGAAAAATGCAGCGACATTGCCACATGAAGTATATTTTGAAAATTCTTTCAACATTTTTTTTTAGTGTTGATATGATATTTTATTGAAAGAAACCTGGTCCCAGAAACCACCTTTAACACAAAAGGCCTAAAAACAGCAATCATTTGAAATATACATATACATTTCCAATACAGTCCTGGGTCTCTAAGATAACAAGACTGTGAACGGACTCTGTAGTCTGGTTCTGTCACCGCTCTTCCTTCCATACTTTACCCTTAGGCCTCATTCACATATCTGTGCTCCATGGACCAGATGAGAAGTGGGCAGCCCTCTAGGCTGTCAAGGTCAGGTCAGAAGACATGTAACCGTCTGTACTTGGACTGTGACACAAGTATGTGTGAATGCGGCCTTAAAGGGAATTTGTCAGCAGGTTTTTGCTATGTAAGCTGAAGCCAGTATGCTGCAAGGGTTAAAATATAGAATTGACGGATGCCTGTCTTGTCAAGGTCCAATCTGTTTATTGCCATGTTTGTTTAAGCAGCAAGAGCCTTATAATTGCTCTGACTACAACACCCCCTACTCTGACACCTCACTATCTGTGTACAATCCCTATAGAGGGCCTGGTGTGGGCGGAGCAGCGTTCTGGGCACAGCTACATGACTAAATCTACAAATTCTGATTGTGTCAGAACGGCTGCACCCAGTAATTAAGTGATACATCATTGGATTCAGGGCCTCTTTGCCTACATCATGTTACTCTCACATGAGGTAACAAAAACCTGCTGACAGATTCCCTTTAAAGGGAACCTGTCAGGTCCAATATGCACCCAGACCCACGAGCTGAGTTCTGGGTGCATATTGCTAATCCCTGCCTAACTGTCCCTGTATCTAGTAGCATAGATAAAGAGAGCTTTAGAAAAAGTATTTCTAAAGATCTTTTATGATATGCTAATGTGCGCAGGGACTAGTCCCCTGGGCGTTGCTTCCCTTGGCTAGTCGGCCCCATTAGCATGTTAATAAACCCTTGTGGGTGTGCCAACATGCTAATGAACGCGCAGCGTCAGAGGATGATCTTCACTCACCTCTCTGCTGCCATCACTGGATTTCGGCTCAGTGCGCATGACCCTGGAAGTTCAGTCATGTGCACTACTTCAGTTTGAAGCCAGGACACGTACACCCTGCTTCATAGTGCGCATGACCCAAACTTCAGCGTTTGGCGGTGGAGAGGCGAGTGAGATCATCCTGTGAGGCTGCACATTCATTAGCATGTTAGCACACCCACACATGTACTAACATGCTAATGGGGCTGACTAGCCAAGGGAAGCAACACCCAGGGGACTAGTCCCCTTGCGGAGTAGCATACGGTAAAAGATCTTTAGATATACTTTTTCTAAAGGTCCCTTTATCTATGCTACTAGATATAAGAATGGTTAGGCAGGGATTAGCAATATGCACCCAGAACTGCTCGTGGGCCGTGGTGCATATTGGACCTGACAGGTTCCCTTTAAGTACAAGGCACATGAAGGACAATTCACTTACATTACGCAGGGTTTTGTTGTAATATGTTACCAATGAGGTCTTCATAGGCGCTGTAGACCCAAACAGTGGACATTTATCTAACACTTTTTTGCAAAGTGGATCTACCCTTGATATAGCATTTCCCAAACATAGTGGGGCATCGTATCATTTCTAAGACATTGGACTAAGCTGTAGTTTATAACACAGGAACCAAACTGCACGTGCAAATATTGGAATGTATAGGAAATAACGAATCTTAAGGAGTTTTCCACTTTAGACAAGGCCTATTAGAAGGGTTTCTTGACAATAAGGTTCTCCCAGCAGTCAGCTGTAACATGATAGTAAATGTTCAATTTCCCTGCAGCGCCACCACAGGGTGAAATGAAGAACTGCCATGTGTCCATTTGAATTAATGGTTGTCCGTGTAGTATAGGACAGGTTGGGTCCTCCAGAGGGAGAGACGCTCTTTTGTCAAGGAACCAAAGATGAGGAACAGGAATTTGCCCCTCTATCAATTCATGATCACCTAACAGGGTTTTCTAAATCGGAGAACCCCTAGATACAGTTCTCTAAATGACAAACTCTAGACAGAGGCAAAAGGCAAGAACACTTACCAACAATTGGGCAAATTCAATGTTATGCTAGCCTGGATATCGGCGCCAAATCGCAAATAGCCAAGCGTCCCCATGCTGATGTAGAGAAGTGTGACAAATCCCATGCCGACATACAGCACCACCGGGAACTGATGGGGGATTTTCATCTTGTTTTCTAATGGCAAGACCTAGAGAAAGAAAAAAGGAGAAATGTAAAGCCGGAAGGTGACTCCATGGTTAACCCTACCGCAGAATGGGGGGTCCTGAGCTGGAACCCAACGAAGGACAACATCTGAAAGAAGATTGCATGGTTTCCATATGGAACTTAAGGATCGGGGAACATGTCCTTTAGGATAGTGAGATCCGACACCCTGCTACCCCACCGATCAGCTGATAACAGGTCCAACAGCTGCTTTAAGTACCCAGTACCAGTGTAGTGGGCATTCTCTGGTACAGCAGCTCAGGTCCTATTGACTTTCTATTAAAGGACTTCTCCAGCATTTTGGGTTTTTTCAAACTTTAAATCTAAGTCACCTGTATTATACTTAATCTCCAGTGGTTTCATCGTTTTTTTGGAGCCGGTCCGGTCCCACGTCACCATCTTGTGCTCATAACTTTTGACTGTCCGGAAGCCAGAAGTTGTCATGATCTCCCAATACAAGTCTATGAGAGCCAGAACGAAGCCCTCATAGACTTGTATTGAGTTTTGATCTCTGGTGTGTACCATGAAAGCCTGGAACTGCCGGCAGGTTATAGGTGGTCAGAAACCAACCAGAACAGCGTTAGAAACAGATGAAGATGGCACCAGGTGAGTATAAGACGAGACACAGACGACTTGGATTTCAAAGCACCACTCCAGAGCGGAAAACACAAAACAAAACGCTGGAGTGGCGTTTTAAATTGGCCTTATATTGTGTGTATCTAGGATCTGAAAATTAGATATGGAGCCCCATTTGGGACAAGGACAGAAGTATAATGGTGCGGAAAGCTCAGAACCATTTTTGCACGGTTCAGAGATTTCTATTAATAAATGATATTAAAGGGTAACTACACTAAGTTTTGATATGTTGTGGCCCCTGCTTAGTAATATTGAATGGCGATGGAGCAGTTCGTTATTATTGGGCATTACCAGAATATGAAGTATATGGTTCCGCATTGGGCTCTGCTCATGCTCAAGGAAACACCAAGTGCTTCTGCCACTACAGGTCAGCAATTGGTGGGGCCTTAAGACCCCTCCTTATAGAAATAAGTGATGACCTGAGGCTACAGGTGACATTTTTATTGGATTTTCCCTTAAATATCTTCCTTTGCAAAGCTCCTTCTCTTATCAATGAAGTTCTGCAGTTGCCATGACTCGAAGAACATCTGGTTCTTTAAGCTGCTGCTGACCTCACTTGCGTCAAAGGATGGAGGAGCTATGCAATGACTTAAAGGGAACCTGTCACCACTTTTTTGGCCTCTAAGCTGCGGCCACCACCACTGGGCTCTTATATACAGCATTCTAACACAGCATTCTTATATACAGCTTGTTAGAATGCTGTATGCAAGAGCCCGGTGGTGGTGGCCGAAGCTTATACGCCAAAAAAGTCGTGACAGGTTCCCTTTAAGAACATAAGAGGTTACTGAAGAATACAGAGTGCACAGCTTCTTCCTTCCATGGCCAGTCTTACCAGGACTAATAGATTATATAAGATCTTTCATATGTGACTATACGGGAAAAGTCTAAAAGGGGCCGTCAGCGCTCTGCCCCAGGATCGGTGACCTAGCAATTTTAGGATTATAGTAATTAACGTACAATTAGCATTGCTGTAGAGATGACTAAATGGCTGCATATGTTGAGGCTTGCAATGCCTGAGACGATGACCCATCTAGAAGACTTGTAGGTCGCCCTCATTGTGGTACATTCTCTTCTCTTCATCTAAGCATTAACCTATCTCACCCAGAATTATTAGTCCTGTCCAAAGATCAACAGTTCTAATATTACCGTGTGAAACTAAATAGATGAGGGTCAGGGGTCTACTGACTGCTCTGGAGACCAGATCCTTCATGGCTGAATGTAGGATGGTATCTCGAGAGGTGAAGATCAGGATATGGACATCTCACCAGTGCAATATCCATGAGGTGCAGAACAGGGGAAAGCTCCACGATAGAACACAGCACTTACATAATTTGTTGGGGGACAGTCGGGGGTCCCCCCTCACACAGACTGTCAGCAGACTGTAGTCCACTGTGTATGGGGATCTTTATCCCCATTATCCCCGGGCGATTTTCCATTTTTTTGTTTTTTCCTCTCCTTGTTCCAAGAGCCATAACATTTATATTTTTCCATCTATATATCCATACTGGTTTTTTTTTTTATGGGACAAGTTCTACTTTTCAATGTCACCAATCATTCTGCCCCATATTGTAAAAAGTGGTAAAAAGAAAAAAATCCAAAATTGCGTCTTGAGTTGACGTTTTTAAATACCATTTTTGGATAGACGCAATGTTTTGATCACTTGTTATTACATGTTATTGCAATGTTGCTGCGACCAAAAAAAAAAAAACAAAACGGAATTCTGGTGTTTTGATTTTTTTTTTTCTTGTGACACCGATCAGATTAATTGATTTTATTTTTTGATAGATCGGGCACTTCTTAACGCGGCGATACCAAATATCTGTTTTGTTTTTTGGGTGTTTTTATTAAAATCTAAAAACTATATATATATATATTTTTATATTGATTGATGTATTGCACAAACAGTAAGCAATGTGTTTTCAAGATGTATGCTGCATACATTCATGTTTCAATCAAAGTCAATAAAATTGGTTTAAAAAAAATAAAAAAAAAGTATTTTTATATTAAATATATATTTTTTTTATTTAAATATAATAAAATAATATTTAAAAATTTGACATTTTTTTATTAATTTTATTAGTCCCCTTAAAGCACACGAATCACCAGGATTTTCCTATATAACCTAAAGCCAGTGCTATACTGGCGCTATCATGCTGATTCTATACATACCTTTAGCTGTCAGGTCGGATGTTTAGGTTTTGAAACACAAGCAAGTAAAGTTTGTAAAATGAGCAGTTCTTTGAGGGAGTGACAGCAACTGCTAATAGCTTTGGTGGGTTTTGATAGTGATTCCCACCCCCCTATCTATTATTTATGCTAAATCTATTATAGAAGTGTTTTACTAATGGACTAATGATTGTGGCTAAATTATGGTGGCTAAAAGGCCCTGTGCTGATGTCATACCCATGTGACCAGAAGGGGCGGGGCCTCAGCCAACATAGCTGATACCAGGAAGCAACATTATTTTTCTGTTGGCTGAGGCTCCGCCCCTTCTAGGTACATGGATATGACATCAGCACAGGCCCTTTTAGCCACTAGGATTTATAGCCACAAGCTTCTAGAATGGAATTAACATAAATAATAGATAGTGGAAGGACAGACAGGCAGGGGAGTGGGAATCACTATGAATACCCACCCCAGCTATTATGTGCTCCGCAGCTGCTGCCAATCAAAAAAACTGTTCATTTTACAAGCTTAACTTGCTTGTGTTTCAAAACCTATAAAATCCTAGCTGACTACTACAGGTATGTATAGAATCAGCCTAATAGCGCATGTATAGCACTGGTTTTAGGTTATATAGGAAAATATTGGTGATTGGTACGCTTTAAGGGACTTTAAGCCTGTACCATCCGATTGCTTCTGCGGTTCAGAGCAAGGTATCAGGATCAGCACCGCTCTGTACAGCAGAAATGCTGTTCTCCTGTGAATGCTGGCACTTTGCTGGCATTCACAGGTAGCATGTCACGACAGGGGTTATTCAATCCTGCTGCGCCTGTTAGCAGCATGTCTGCTGATTAGATCATGTGCGGGGAATAACGCAGGCTCACCACATGAGCCCGCCCAGAAATGTCTGAATGACTTAAAGGGAACCTGTCATGTCTCCAAACACTATTAACCTGAGGATATAGGGTTTATCTGCAGGTTAATAGCGCTCTAAAGCAGCCCGGTTGACGCACTGAAAGTCCAACTACTGTGAGGAACCTAACTTTATTCCTTTCTGCAGGCGGCAATTATAAGCATTTCATTCTTTTTATAAGCTTAGTGACAAATATATCAAGTTTAAGCAAAGACTCGATATTCAGAATGTTAATCCTTATGTATCCAGACTTCTGCCCCTTGCCCTGACAGCTCGATATCAGCTTCTGCGACAAATCCTGACTGATCATAATGCTTTCTTGTCTAATCAGAGCTTGGAGTTTATCACAATTTCTGTCTTTGCCTTTGTCTTCCCTCCTTGAACACGAGATCACAATAGGCTTGAGATCTGGAGAGTTTCCTGGACCAAAAAAGTTAATGTTTTGCTCACTGAGCCACTTGTTTATCACTTTTGCCTTGTGACCTGGTCTCCATCATGCTGGAAAAAAAACATTGTTCTTCACCAAATTGCTACGGGATCGTTGGGAGACGTTGCTCTTGGAGGACGTTTAGATCCCATTCTATATTCATGGCTGTGTTCTTAGACAAAATTGTGAGTGATCCCCCTCCCCCCCCCCTCCCGCCCCATGGATGAGAAGCCCCCACACATGGATGGTCTCAGGATGCTTTACTATGGACAGGCACAGGACTCATGGCAGCACTCAACTTTTCTTCTCCTGACAATCATTCTTCCAGATATCCCAAACAGTCTGAAGGTGGATTCATTAGAGAAAATAACTCTCTCATTCCTCTGCAGTCCAATTCCTGTAGAATGTCAGTCTGTCCTTGATGTTTTCGGAAAGTGGCTTATTTGCTGCTCTTTTTGACTAGGTCAGCCTCCAAAAGTCTTCCCCCCTCACTATGCATGCAGATGCACTGACACCTGCCTGCAGCCATCCCGGAGCCAGCTCTGCACACCTGCCTGCAGCCATCCCGGAGCCAGCTCTGCACACCTGCCTGCTGCCATCCCGGAGCCAGCTCTGCACACCTGCCTGCTGCCATCCCGGAGCCAGCTCTGCACACCTGCCTGCTGCCATCCCGGAGCCAGCTCTGCACACCTGCCTGCTGCCATCCCGGAGCCAGCTCTGCACTAGTGTTGGTGTTGAACCATATAGGAGATCATCTTGGCCCTTGCTGGACTGTAAAGCAAGTCAATGTCTGCCAGGCTCTAAATTCAGGGGAAATTGTTTTTTTTTCTTCTATTAAGTTAATTTTTAAAGCAAAGAATAAGGACTTTGCAATTGTGTTTGCCATTCATCTAATCACTCTTCATAACTCTATAAAGTTAATGGAAATTGCCACTATAAAAACTGAAATCAGCAAATTTGACAAATTTTTGTTCACATGGATGTCAAGTTTTGGCTATGACTATAAATTTCAGCTACAAGGTCCAACAACATTTGCAGTAAATTATAGTAGATCTGTCAAAAGCTTGTCATTTCGGCCCATCCTTTTCTACTAAGCCCTGTTAGCTTTGCAAAAAAGTACAAAATTTGGGAGCAAAAAAAATTGCCTGCGACAAAATGTGCACCAGATGATTAATTCTCCTCCATTGTCTCCTTATACACACTCCACATCTGGCTCTTCCTACAAAAAAGTTGCTTTACCTGGTATCACTCAGGGTCACGGGGGAACAATCCGCTTCCTATTAATGTGCAGCATTTCCCACGTCCTTGGCCTGATGGGACCCAACACCTGGTCGGGCTGCCCATTGTCTACAGGTATAATACACATGCACTTTAGCTATCACTTTCCATCAACGCCTTTTTGTTGTGTGGCCAGTTAGGGAATATATTTCGGTCATGGTGTTGGGTGTGTGGTGCCGAGAACGAGATCATTTTACCTGTAATATCGGGTTTAGCCAACAACGATATCCAGGCAATTAAGGGTTAATGTTTCTCAACGATAATTACCGGCAGCGCACTTGAAAGAGACAAAGACGGCCTTGGCCTGTGATATGTGTATTACAGGAATTGCCGTATGTCCGCAGGTGCATTCATGTAGTAATAGTGCTGCTCATGCTGTGCCATACAGAGCTGTGGCACTTAAAGGGTTATTTCCATCTTGAAAAAAATAGGTTACTTTCTGATAGTTCTTGTAAATACAAGCAATATTGCAATTTACTGCTCGTTAATATTTTCAGCCGTTCTTGAGTAATCAACAATTTTGTTTATAGCTGGTTGCCTTGGAGACCGACCACTGCTGCTAAATAGGAGAATGTAAGCAGTGGTTACAAGCTCTTTTCTATGAGCCTGTAATTGCTGTTTTGAAGCAGTCTTGTATCACAGGAGACACAGGTAGCTCCTAATCCTGGCCTGGCTTGGGAGCAGTGCTTACAATTTAGAGAGCAGTGGTGGTCGGTCTCCATGGCAACGAGCTGTAAACAAAGAAAAAAAAAAGTTAATATCTCAAAAACAGCTACAAATTTTAATAAGGTGTCAACTGCAAAAGAAAAAATATTCAGCAACCGCAATGATTCAAATTGAAATGATTCAATAAAATCATGTTGGACTGGTGAGCTTTTCATTGCCTTTTTTACTAGCCAACAATATCCATGGGAATAAACCTTTAAAACTTAAGAAATTTGTTAGATCGTTCTTGCCCAAGGATAGAAAATAGCGCAAAAACTGGTGCACATCTACTTCTGCCTAATGCAGTGTACATATTGTTTTCTGCATCTAAAAGGGAATCTGTGAGCAGGTTCTTGATATGGGATCTGAGAGCAGCATGGTGTAGATGCAGAAACCTCGATTCCAGCGATGTATCACTTACTGTACTGCTTGGTGCAGTTTTCATAGAATCCCTGTTTTAACTGCGGTAAATGCAGCAGTGGTCAGAATGCCGAGCTGTATAACCCCACCCACACTCCTAATTGGCAGCTTCCTGTTCATTGGTTGTGGGGGAGGGGTTACACAGATTAGCCAGACTGCCTGGCATGTGACAACTAGTCCTGAAGTGATAATCTTCTGCGGATAAAACATGGATTGTATTGAAACTATAGTACACTGCATAATCAGTGACAAATCTTTGGAATCAAGTTCTACACCAGTACGTTATGCTTCTGTTATATTAAATAGCATGTGATTAATATATTTATATCTTACTCCATGAATCAATTATCTATAAAGAAATAGATCAATAGAGATCAGTGTGTGTGTGTGTGTGTGTGTGTGTGTGTGTGTGTGTGTATATATATATAATTACTATATTATATACAGTATAGAATATTCTAGCAATGAATCAAAATAGTTGAAGGATGCATAGATAAATAGGAAGGATGCATATGTGGCGCCCCTGACCTGGTCAGGCACCACTGAGTACTGCACTCAGGCTGAGTGAATACAAACAGGTAATCACAAAGGATGACTAGGGTGTGAACAACACACAAACACATAGTACCAAGGAACACACACACACAGCCTAGAGGAGACCCCTGGGCAGACCCAGGTGGGGGCAGAGCTCCCGTGTCTCAGCTAGTGGTGGGTAGTGGGACTGGAAGCTACAGAGTGTGCAGTGGCAGTCAGAGGAGGAGGAGTGGAGCAGCAGAGTCTGCTAGTGGAGTGCAGAGAAGCTAGGCAGACCCTGCACCTGTAGTGGCTGCTGGCGGGGGAGAACATCTACCCAGTGAGGCCGCCTGAAAACCACCTAGTGAAGAGGTGGCGGAGTAAGGGGATCACCGGTAGGCCAGGCCCGCACGGGGAAATAGGTCCCCAGAGCAGGTACCCATCTATTCGGCCTGCTAAACCTGCTGGTGAGGGTGCTGGATGTACCTCACCGAACCACACAGAGTCCGCAGCATCAACAGCAACGAGGGGGCCCATAAGTAACAGAGGGCAAGAAGCCAGCATTACTTGGTCCACGCTGTCAGCAAACGGGCCAGAAAGGGGAGAAAGGCAATTGCAACTTCCCTGGGTGATCCCGGAGCACTCCCAAGTCGGGGTCACCTCAAAACAAGAAGGGCTAGGAAGGCGACTCAGCAGTCACCCCTACGTCAGCCTGAAGATACCTGGTTCCCACCTGGTGCATCACAGTATCGGCCGGGTTGTCTCACTGTGCCAGCAGAAAAGCGAGTAAAAACCCTGAAAGACATTGCCGCCTGTGTGGGAGTTCTTCTGCGACCTGCGGCCAGCCTCACTCTCGGGAGGCCATAACACCAGACTGCATTCACTATCAGCCCCAGGTGCTCCCCAAACTACAGTGGCAGTCACCCATTGACCGCAAAACCGAGAGTGGCGTCACGATTCCCATAGAAGTTAACCTGACTGACCTGTTGCCAGAAGGTTCCCAGCACATGAAGTCCCTGAAGACCCTGAGGCGGCCTGAAGGTAACGGCGGGGCTTCACACGTAGATAGATAGGAAGGATGCATAGATAGATAGATAGATAGATAGGAAGGATGCATAGATAGATAGGAAGAATGGATAGATAGATAGATAGATAGATAGATAGATAGATAGATAGATAGGACGATGCGTAGATAGATAGAGGATAGATTTGTGTGTATATTAGAAAATAGATGTCCTAATAGGATTAGGTTCTTTATTGCCGTTTGTGAAGAGGCAGACAACCTTCCCAGAAATGGAGCTACGCAGGTGAAATGCTCAGGAGGATTCAGTGGCCAGAGGCTGCAACCCCCTTCAGCGGCCTGACCCTGACACGAGAGCACGGAGGGAGTAATCTGTAATTACCGACTCAGGACGAGGGCGGCTTAGATGTTGTGTGTTACCTCTCGCTCGGGCCAACAGGGGTAACTCAATCCTCCTTGTGCTGTAATCCCAGCCGACCCACAGGCTTTACTGTGAAGAGCCGAGACAAGAACGGGCGCAGAACACATGAGAAGTGTCAGTCAGGAGAGCGTGAATCTCAGGAATTCCAACCTATAGTCTTATACCTGTGGATGGATGGAATGACAAAATGGAATTGGTCTTATATTATCAATAGTGATGGTTGAATAGTTACTATTTGTGTTCGGATAATGCTTACCGAATACTAAAGTACTATTCCAGAATTCGTCACATCAAGAAAAATGTTCGGATTCCCATTGACATCCATTGGGTTCGTTATACTTGAGGAATACCAGAATAGTACTTTGGGATTTGTTATGAATAATCCAAACACGAATAGTTATGGCTCGATCCGATGACCTCTGGTTGTGTGGTCGGTTTCCCTCTCTGTTGGGCCACAGCCTCTTATCTTGGTCCAAATGCTGCTGGTTCTCTTGTCTTTCCTTTCCCCTTTCTATTTTATTTGTACTTTGATGTGGTCACTTTCTCGTTTGTCTGACCCGTCACATCTTGGTAGGGGCTATTATTTATACTCACAAGCCTCGTTGATGGATATATTCTAAGGTTGATGGATGTTTGGAGTCCCAGCTCCTCAGTTTAGGATTGTTTGTGATTTTCCCTTTCCAGCATTATCCCATTCTGTTTAATCTAGGATTTGGATGGGTTCCACTTAGTCTTTTTGGGTTTCTTTCTGATCTGTGTCATCACATTTTTAGCCCAGGGTCTCACCTCCTACCTGTGTGCATTTCTTTTATGTTTATTGAGGTTTTATGTTCCCCCTTGTTTATAGATTAGGGCACACTTAAGGTCACTCGAGGTCAGCCGACGTTGAGTAGGGGCATCATTGAGTCATTTTAGGGTGCCAACTTCCGTGGTCAGGCAGGGACAAAACGGGGTAGGATTAGGGTACTCCTAGTCTGTATAGGGACTGGTGGTTAACATCTCCCCTGCTCAGTCATTCCACATGTAGGACCCTCATCATGGTAGTCACAGGGGTGGTCAAATATAGTGTAAGAACAAAAGGAAATTGCAAAAAATAAGCACCTATTAACCATATTCAATTAATTATTTTATAAGCCACTGAAACGGTCATGTCGGAGCTCACCGTGCCCGCATGATAAATATTAACAGGTAATGTTATAGATTCGGGTCCCGCCAGTCAAGTCATGCAGTTAAAGGGGTTGTCCAGTTTAAAAAAGTTATTACCTATCCAAAAATAACATTGATTGATGGAGAGCTAGGAACTGCACTAATTGGCAGTACAGGGTACAGCACTTTTATCCCAGATACAATGGACTGTGCAGTCCGCAAGCTCCACCACCGCTCCATTCAATCACTCTGGGCCTGTAGAGCGCAACGCTCGTCAATTTCCGGCAGCCTCACAGAAAGAATGCCACGGCGGTTGAACATTCTACCTTCCACTCCCTTCTGTAACTGGTATATAAGTTTCCCTTCTGCCAATTAGTGTTCGGGCCCCATCACTCTCCTATCCTGCAGATGGGGGATAACTAGCTTCCCTGGACAAACCCTTTAATGTGTTGGACACAGAAAAAATGGACAAGATTAAAAGATCTGAAAGACTTAGGTATATATATAGTTACATAGGTTGGAAAAAGACCTAGGTCCATCTAGTTCACCCTTCCTTCACCAATTATACATTTTGTCATTTATAACCAACAATGTTGTGTGTACTGAGGAAATCATCCAGCCCTGATATAAAAGCTGTTATAGTATCTGCCATTACTACCTCTTGTGGTCGGCATTCCACAGTCTGACTGCTCTAAGTGTAAAGAACCCTTTCCTATTTAGCTGTCGGAATCGCTTTTCTTCCACTCGCAGTGAGTGCCCCCTGGTCCTTAGTATTGTCTTTGGAAGGAATAAGTCATGTGCCAGTCCTTTATATTGACCGCACATGTATTTATACATATAAATGAGATCTCCTCTGAGACGTCCTTTCCAACCTCTCATCATATGGGCGACCTCCATTTCTTGTAATAATCTAGCTGCTGCCTTTGAACTTCACTAATTTCTGAATATCCTATTCAACATGTGGCTAGCTTGAGATGGAGACACAATCGGTCAGCCTTCGGGGGTGATCCTGGTATACAGCACCCATCTTGCTCATCAATCACTTGCCTTAGCGGAGTTGTGTGCACGTTCAGAACATTATTGACGGGGTCTGTGAACGCAACGTTCAGGTGACTGATTGACATCAGCACTAAAGCATTGGGAGTTGGAAGACATTATTTCGTCATCTTATATTTCCTACCTTATGGCCAATTTTGTATAATCCCCCCAAAAAATCATTTTAACATTTTTTGATTTGAGAAAAAAAAGGCTCTTTTTCTTGGGTGAGAAGGAGGACACCTTACTTTGGGGCAAGAAATCCATGACATGACACCACTGTCAAGGCCTAATTGGCTTAATCTGGGGTACTTTGGTTAGGCCACCCATTTGCCAAGGGAACCCAATGACACGCCATGAGTACAGTACATCATGAGGTTCCAATGAGCAGAAAAATGGAGCCCCATGTGCTTAAAGCGTTAAAGGGAACCTGTCAGATGCAATATGCACCACCACGAGCAGTTCTGGGTGTATATTACTAATCCCCGCCTAACCGTCCCTGTATACACTAGCATAGATAAAGATAACTTTAGAAAAAGTATTTCTAAAGATAATTTATCATATGCAAATGATCAAGGGCACTAGTTCCCTGGGTGTTCGATCCCCAGCCAGCCATCCTTCATTAGCATGTTCGTACGTCCCTGTGGGCCCCTGTGGGCGGGCTACCATGCTAGTGAATATGCAGCATCACAGGATTATTATTATTATTTATTTATAGAGCACCATTAATTCCATGGTGCTGTACATGAGAAGGGGGTTACATACAGAGTACATCTACAAGTTACAGTAGACAGACTAGTACAGAGGGAAGAGGGCCCTACCCTTGCAGGCTTACAATCTATAGGATTATGGGGGGGGAGACAGTAGGTGGGGTGTAGATTGGGGGGCAGCTCCGCACGGTGGTCGGGGGCGGCAGCTCCGCACGGTGGTCGGGGGCGGCAGCTCCGCACGGTGGTCGGGGGCGGCAGCTCCGCACGGTGGTCGGGGGCGGCAGCTCCGCACGGTGGTCGGGGGCGGCAGCTCCGCACGGTGGTCGGGGGCGGCAGCTCCGCACGGTGGTCGGGGGCGGCAGCTCCGCACGGTGGCCGGGCGGCAGTGAGTTCATTGTAGATTGTAGGCATTTCTGAACAGGTGGGTTTTCAGGTTCCGTTTGAAGTTTGCAAGGGTGGGGGATAGTCTGACGTGTTGAGGCAGTGAGTTCCAGGAGACTGGGGATGCTCGGGAGAAGTCTTGGAGTCGGTTGCGTGAGGAGCGAATGAGAGAGGAGGAGAGAAGGAGATCTTGGGAGGACCGGAGGTGACGTGTTGGAGTGTAGTGGGAGATTAGTTCAGAGATATACGGAGGAAACAGATTATGCACAGCTTTGTAGGTCAGTATTAGTAGTTTGAATTGGATATGATGGAAGATTGGGAGCCAGTGGAGGGATTTGTAGAGGGGAGAAGCGGGGTGGTATTGAGGAGAGAGGTGGATCCGTCGGGCAGCAGAATTAAGAATGGACTGGAGAGGGGCGAGCGTGTTGGCAGGGAGACCACAGAGGAGGATGTTGCAGTAGTCGAGGCGGGAGATTATGAGGGCGTGCACTAGCATTTTTGTAGATTGGGAATTGAGGAAAGGGCGGATTCTGGAAATATTTTTGAGTTGAAGACGGCAGGAGGTGGTGAGGGATTGGATGTGTGGTATGAAGGACAAGGCAGAGTCAAAGGTCACTCCGAGGCAGCGAACTTTGTGTACTGGCGAGAGCATGGTGTTATTTATTGTAATAGATAGATCAGGTGGAGAGTGTAGGTGAGACGGAGGAAAGATGATTAGTTCAGTTTTGGCCACATTGAGCTTTAGGAAGAGAGAGAAGAAGGAGGATATAGCAGGTAGACATTTCGGGATTTTGGACAGCAGAGAAGTAACATCTGGGCCAGAGAGGTAGATCTGGGTGTCGTCGGCATATAGGTGGTATTGGAAGCCATGGGACTTTATGAGTTGTCCCAGGCCAAATGTATAGATAGAAAAAAGTAATGGTCCCAGGACAGAGCCTTGAGGAACGCCAACAAAGAGATGGCGGGATGAAGAGGTTGTGTGGGAGTGGGAGACACTGAAAGTGCGATTGGAAAGGTATGAAGAGATCCAAGAGAGGGCGAGGTCTCTGACACCAAGGGAAGAGAGGATCTGTAATAGGAGGGAGTGGTCAACGGTATCGAAGGCTGAGGACAGGTCTAGAAGTAAGAGTATGGAGAAGTGCTTGTTCGCTTTGGCAGTAAGTCATTTGTGATTTTAGTCAGGGCAGTTTCAGTAGAATGATGAGGAGGAAAGCCGGACTGTAGGTTGTCAAACAGAGAGTTAGAGGAGAGGTGGGAGGAAAGTTCAGCATGGACATGTTCCAGGAGTTTTGAGGCAAGTGGGAGTAGCGATATGGGGCGATAGCTGGTAGTAGAGGTTGGATCGAGGGAATGTTTCTTTAGGATGGGTGTGACTGTTGCATGTTTAAAGGCAGAGGGGAGGTACCAGTCGTTAAAGATAGGTTGAAGAGATGGGTTAAGGCTGGAATAAGGATAGTGGTGAGGTTGGGGAGGAGGTGGGATGGGATCGGGTCAAGTGCGCAGGTGGTGAGGTGCGCTTTTGAGAGAAGACGTGCAAGCTCTCCTTCGGTGATGGTGGGGAGGAAGTTTATGGGGAGGGGAAGTGGTCAGTTATATGAAGGGGTTGTGGTGGTTGAGCAGAGAAGACTTGTCTGGTTTGGTCGATTTTTTCTTTGAAATAAGTGGCAAAGTCTTCTGCAGAAATGAGGGAATTTTGAGGGGGCAGTGGTGGGCGAAGGAGGGAGTTGAAAGTATTGAATAACTGTTTGCGGTTGTGTGTTAGAGAGGATATGAGGTTTCTGAAGTAATCGTGTTTAGCAGTGGTGAGGACTGAACGAAATGTGTGAATTGCATTTTTTGAATGTGGTGAAGTCTTCCTGAGAGTGCGTTGAACTCACTTGCCTTTCCGCCGCCATCGTGTCCGACGATGGATTTCGGCTCAGTACGCATAACCCCGGAGTTATGGTCATGTGCACTATTATGCCAGGTGTACGTGTCCTGGCTTCAAACTGAAGTAGTGCGCATGACCCAAACTCCGGGGTCATACGCACTGAGCCGAAATCCAGTGTCGGGTGGTGAAGGCAGCGCAGAGGTGAGTGAGATCATCCTGTGACGCTGCGCATTCATTAGCATAATAGCACACCCACAGGGGTGTACGAATATACTAATGGGGAAGACTGGCCGGGGAACTAACGTCCAGGGGACTAGTCCCTGCGCTCATTAGCATACGGTAAAAATTCTATAGAAATATTTTTTCTAAAGATCTCTTTATATAGGCTAGTGTATACAGGGACGGTTAGGCAGGGATTAGAGATATGCACCCAGAAGTGCTCTTGGCTCAGGTTCCCTTTAAACTGCTGGGATCAGAGGTGTCTGCATCATGGGAGTCCCTCAGCTGCCTGGTGAAGGATCTAGGAGTTAAATCACCACCGATCTGTTACTGGGGGCTTAGTCCACACAAAAGCCATGAACACCAAGTCTGTAGTACCCGCACCCTGCTGATTTGCATGGTAATGGCAGAGGCGAGGCAGTAATGCTGTGCACACGTTGCAGAAATTTTCTGCACCAGATCTGCACGCAGTGGGAAAAAAAAAAAAAAAAAAACGCGTCAAAAACCGCAGCGTGTGCACAGGGCCTAATACGTACTGCATTAATCATAGTGTCATCAGCTTACCACTCCAATGCCCTCAAAGGCAAAGATGGCCGTCCCAAAAAAGAGAGGATATGTTCTCCAGCTGGCGGCATAGGAAAGGTGCGAGGGATCCGGTATGTCCTGAAAGCAAGAAAAGCCATCTTATTAATACACCGAACAGACTCAAACACGAACACTTATCCAGGGGCTAGAAGCAGAAAAGCAGCTGGCAGCTCATTAGCCGGGGATCACTCACCTCGCTGGAGATTAAAAAAAGAAACGCGGGGTTTAAAACAAAACCAATAATTATTTCTTATAATTCATGTAGGAAGGGAGTGGTGCTACTGGGGGGGGGTTATGTTACTATCCAGGAATGTGCTCCACATCCAAGAATAACAGTAATAATTGCTGCTATTAGGACACGTGACACGACGCGGAACTGGGAATCTTCTTAACCAAAAGCCACATAAAAACACTTTAATAAGTTTCCAAATTACTTCAATGGGGTAAAAACCATAAAGAGGAGACAACGCACAAGTCTGGGAGGCAGAAAACACCTCAAATTTAGAGATATATATTTATATATATATATATATATATATATATATATATATATATATATATATATATATATATATATATATATATATATATATATATATATATATATTTATTTATTTATTTATTTATTTATTTTTTTTTTTTCTTTGGGGGGGGCTTTCTTTACCATGTACGCACAAAACTACATATTTTACTGACCTATAAAAAAGGTGCGGTATCTAAACTTTTGGGTGCAGAAAAATTTGATATTTCAACTGTCAAAAAAATAAAAAGTTAGTTGTTTGTGTTTTAAGTGTTGATTTAAAAAAAAAAAAAAAAAAAAAATAATAATATATATATAATAAAATATATACCGTATTTTTCGGACTATAAGACGCACCTGACTATAAGACGCACCCTGGTTTTAGAGCAGGAAAGAAGGGAATTTTATTTACTTACCGTAAATTCCTTTTCTTCTAGCTCCAATTGGGAGACCCAGACAATTGGGTGTATAGCTTATGCCTCCGGAGGCCACACAAAGTATTACACTTAAAAGTGTAACCCCTCCCCTCTGCCTATACACCCCCCGTGCCTCACGGGCTCCTCAGTTTTGGTGCAAAAGCAGGAAGGAGGAAAAGTTATAAATTGGTTTAAAGTGAATTCAATCCGAAGAAATTTCGGAGAACTGAAACCATTGAACATGAACAACATGTGTACACAAAGAACAACAGCCCGAAGGGAACAGGGGCGGGTGCTGGGTCTCCCAATTGGAGCTAGAAGAAAAGGAATTTACGGTAAGTAAACAAAATTCCCTTCTTCTTTGTCGCTCCATTGGGAGACCCAGACAATTGGGACGTCCAAAAGCAGTCCCTGGGTGGGTAAAGTAAAACCTCGAAATAGAGCCGTAAAACGGCCCCTTCCTACAGGTGGGCAACCGCCGCCTGAAGGACTTGCCTACCTAGGCTGGCATCTGCCGAAGCATAGGTATGCACCTGATAGTGTTTCGTGAAAGTGTGCAGGCTCGACCAGGTAGCTGCCTGACACACCTGCTGAGCCGTAGCCTGGTGCCGCAATGCCCAGGACGCACCCACGGCTCTGGTAGAATGGGCCCTTAGCCCTGAGGGAACCGCAAGCCCAGAAGATCGGTAGGCTTCGAGAATAGGTTCCTTGATCCACCGAGCCAGGGTTGATTTGGAAGCCTGTGACCCTTTACGCTGGCCAGCGACAAGGACAAAGAGTGCATCCGAGCGGCGCAGGGGCGCCGTACGAGAAATGTAGAGTCTGAGTGCTCTCACCAGATCCAACAAGTGCAAATCCCTTTCACATTGGTGAACTGGATGAGGACAAAAAGAGGGTAAGGAGATATCCTGATTGAGATGAAAGGGGGATACCACCTTAGGGAGAAATTCCGGAACCGGACGCAGAACCACCTTGTCCTGGTGAAACACCAGGAAAGGAGCTTTGCATGACAGCGCTGCTAGCTCAGACACTCTCCGAAGTGATGTGACTGCTACTAGGAAGGCCACTTTCTGCGAAAGGCGTGAGAGAGGAATATCCCTCATTGGCTCGAAAGGTGGTTTCTGAAGAGCCATCAGCACCCTGTTCAGATCCCAGGGTTCTAACGGCCGCTTGTAAGGAGGGACTATGTGACAAACCCCCTGCAGGAACGTGCGGACCTGTGGAAGTCTGGCTAGGCGCTTCTGAAAGAACACAGAGAGCGCTGAGACTTGTCCCTTAAGTGAGCCGAGCGACAAACCTTTTTCCAATCCGGATTGAAGGAAGGAAAGAAAAGTGGGCAAGGCAAATGGCCAGGGAGAAAAACCCTGATCAGAGCACCAAGATAAAAATATCCTCCACGTCCTGTGGTAGATCTTGGCGGACGTTGGTTTTCTAGCCTGTCTCATAGTGGCAATGACCTCTTGAGATAACCCTGAGGACGCTAGGAGCCAGGACTCAATGGCCACACAGTCAGGTTGAGGGCCGCAGAATTCAGATGGAAAAACGGTCCTTGAGACAGCAAGTCTGGTCGGTCTGGTAGTGCCCACGGTTGGCCCACCGTGAGATGCCACAGATCCGGGTACCACGACCTCCTCGGCCAGTCTGGAGCGACGAGGATGGCGCGGCGGCAGTCGGACCTGATCTTGCGTAACACTCTGGGCAACAGTGCCAGAGGAGGAAACACATAAGGGAGTTGAAACTGCGACCAATCCTGAACTAAAGCGTCTGCCGCCAGAGCTCTGTGATCCTGAGACCGTGCCATGAATGTCGGGACCTTGTGGTTGTGCCTGGACGCCATTAGGTCGACGTCCGGCATCCCCCAGCGGCAACAGATCTCCTGAAACACGTCCGGGTGAAGAGACCATTCCCCTGCGTCCATGCCCTGGCGACTGAGAAAGTCTGCTTCCCAGTTTTCTACGCCCGGGATGTGAACTGCGGATATGGTGGAGGCTGTGGCTTCCACCCATAGCAGAATCCGCCGGACATCCTGGAAGGCTTGCCGACTGCGTGTTCCGCCTTGGTGGTTGATGTAAGCCACCGCTGTGGAGTTGTCCGACTGAATTCGGATCTGCCTGCCCTCCAGCCACGGCTGGAACGCCTTTAGGGCAAGATACACTGCCCTTATCTCCAGAACATTGATCTGAAGGGAGGACTCTGGCTGAGTCCAAGTACCCTGAGCCCTGTGGTGGAGAAAGACCGCTCCCCACCCTGACAGGCTCGCGTCCGTCGTGACCACAGCCCAGGATGGGGGCAGGAAGGATTTCCCCTTCGACAGAGAAGTGGGAAGAAGCCACCACTGAAGGGAAGCCTTGGCTGCCCGAGACAGGGAGACGTTCCTGTCGAGGGACGTCGACTTCCTGTCCCATTTGCGGAGAATGTCCCATTGAAGTGGACGCAGATGAAACTGCGCAAAAGGAACTGCCTCCATTGCTGCTACCATCTTCCCTAGGAAGTGCATGAGGCGCCGCAAGGGGTGTGACTGGCCTTGAAGGAGAGATTGCACCCCTGTCTGCAGTGAACGCTGTTTGTCCAGCGGAAGTTTCACTATCGCTGAGAGAGTATGAAACTCCATGCCAAGATATGTCAGTGATTGGGCCGGTGTCAGATTTGACTTCGGAAAATTGATGATCCATCCGAAACTCTGGAGAATCTCTAGAGCAATGCTCAGGCTGTGTTGGCATGCCACTTGAGAGGGTGCCTTGACAAGCAGATCGTCTAAGTAAGGGATCACCGAGTGTCCCTGAGAGTGCAGAACTGCTACTACTGTTGCCATGACCTTGGTGAAGACCCGTGGGGCTGTCGCCAAGCCGAAAGGCAGTGCCACGAACTGAAGGTGTTCGTCCCCTATGGCGAAACGCAGGAAGCGCTGATGCTCTGGAGCAATCGGTACGTGGAGATAAGCATCTTTGATGTCGATTGATGCTAGAAAATCTCCTTGGGACATTGAGGCGATGACGGAGCGGAGCGATTCCATCCGGAACCGCCTGGTTTTTACATGTTTGTTGAGCAGTTTTAGGTCCAGAACAGGACGGAAGGATCCGTCCTTTTTCGGCACCACGAACAAGTTGGAGTAAAAACCTTGACCCTGTTGCTGAAAAGGAACAGGGATCACCACTCCTTCTGCCTTCAGAGTGCACACCGCCTGAAGAAGAGCATCGGCTCGCTCGGGGGGCGGCGATGTTCTGAAGAACCGAGTCGGAGGACGAGAGTTGAACTCTATCCTGTAACCGTGAGACAGAATGTCTCTCACCCAACGGTCTTTTACCTGTGGCAGCCAGGCGTCGCAAAAGCGGGAAAGCCTGCCACAGACCGAGGATGCGGTTTGGGGAGGCCGAAAGTCATGAGGAGGCCGCTTTGGGAGCGGTTCCCCCGGAGGTCTTTTTAGGACGTGACTTAGACCGCCATGAATCGGAGTTCCTCTGATCCTTCTGAGGCCTTTTGGACGAGGAGAATTGAGACCTGCCCGCGGACCGAAAGGACCGAAACCTCGATTGTACCTTCCGTGGTTGAGGTCTGTTTGGTTTGGACTGGGGCAAGGATGAATCCTTTCCCTTGGATTGTTTAATGATTTCGTCCAAATCGCTCACCAAACAGACGGTCGCCAGAAAATGGCAAACCGGTTAAGAACTTTTTGGAAGCAGAGTCTGCCTTCCATTCACGTAGCCACATGGCCCTGCGGACTGCCACCGAATTGGCGGATGCTACCGCCGTACGGCTCGCAGAGTCCAGGACAGCATTAATGGCGTAGGACGCAAACGCCGACGCCTGAGAGGTTAAGGACACCACTTGCGGAGCAGACGTACGTGTGACTGCATTAATCTGCGCATGACAAGCTGAGATAGCTTGGAGTGCCCATACGGCTGCGAATGCTGGAGCAAAAGACGCGCCGATAGCTTCATAGATGGATTTCAACCAGAGCTCCATCTGTCTGTCAGTGGCATCTTTGAGTGAAGCCCCATCTTCCACTGCAACTATGGATTTACTGGAGGATCCACCTTGGGACACTGAGCCCAGCCCTTGACAACGTCAGGGGGGAAGGGATAACGTGTATCCTTAAGGCGCTTGGAAAAACGCTTATCTGGACAAGCTCGGTGTTTCTGGACTGCCTCTCTGAAGTCAGAGTGATCCAGAAACGTACTCAATGTCCGCTTAGGAAACCTGAAACGGAATTTCTCCTGCTGAGAAGCTGACTCCTCAATTGGAGGAGCTGGTGGAGAAATATCCAACACCTGATTGATGGTCGCTATAAGGTCATTCACTATGGCGTCACCTTCAGGTGTATCTAGGTTGAGAGCGGCATCAGGATCAGAATCCTGATCTGCTACCTCCGCTTCATCATCCAGAGAGTCCTCCTGCTGAGACTCCGAACAGTGTGATGAGGTCGAGGGAACTTCCCAGCGAGCCCGCTTAGGCGGTCTGGGACTGCGGTCCGTGTCAGAGACCTCACCCTGGGACCTATGGGTCACCCCAGGAGCACTTTGCTGCTCCAACTGAGGGGGGCCTGGGGTCAATGATTGAACAGTGCCCGTGGCCTGAGTCACCGGTCTGGACTGTAAGGCTTCTAGTATCCTAGCAGACCATTTATCCATACTCTCAGACAGTTTGTCAGCAAATACTGCAAACTCCGTCCCTGTCACCTGGACAGTGGTAGCAGGTGGTTCCACCTGGGCCACTAGTAGCAGAGGCTCCGGCTGAGTAAGTGCCACAGGGGCCGAGCATTGCACACAATGAGGATCGGTGGAACCTGCCGGTAGTATAGCCGCACATGAGGTACAGGTTGCAAAGTAAGCCTGTGCTTTGGCACCCTTGCTTTTTGCGGACGACATGCTGTTGTCTCCTCTGAGTACAATCCAGGAGGGTATATAGCCAAAAATCAACAGTGCGACCGTACAGTGTAAATGTATAGCATATAAGCATATATATATATGTACACTTCGGCACTCAGTGGGGCCAGCACCCAGGTGCTGCTTACCGACCGCTCAAAGCGGTTGTGTGATCACCAGATTCCCTTGCCTGGGCCTCCCAGAGCTGTGTTGTCTCTCCTCTCCAGCGTCAGAAGTGCTGACAGGAATGGCTGCCGGCGTTCTGTGGGGAGGAGGGGGCCGTGGGCGTGCCCCAGAAAGTGCGGGAATCTGATGCCCCACTGAGCTGAGTGAGGGGGGAGGAGGATACAGAGTATGCTCCAGCCCTCAGCGCTGACGTCCTGTGCAGCGTCCCGCCCTTCCCCTGACTGGCAGGCCTGGGGGCGGGAATATGCGATACTAGGCCGCAAAAGCCGGGGACTAAAGTTATAAGCGCGGCCGGCAAATAAGCGCGGCCGACGCGGTAGTCCCCGGCGCACTAACACACCCAGCAGTGCTGCAGTGTGTATGGCACAAGCGCTCCATGCGCGGTCCCCCAGGGGGACACAGAGTACCTCACAGTAGCAGGGCCTTGTCCCTGACGATACCCGGCTCCTGTCCAGCAGATTCCCCAGGGGCTGCGGAGGGAGCACGGTCTCAGTGCCTGGAGACCGATTAGGATCCCACTTCCCCCAGAGCCCATTAAGGGATGGGGAAGGAAAACAGCATGTGGCTCCTGCCTGTGTACCCGCAATGGGTACCTCAACCTTAACAGCACCGCCGACCAGAGTGGGGTGAGAAGGGAGCATGCTGGGGGCCCTGTTATGGGCCCTCTTTTCTTCCATCCGACCTAGTCAGCAGCTGCTGCTGACCAAGATGTGGAGCTATGCGTGGATGTCAGCCTCCTTCGCACAAAGCATGAAAACTGAGGAGCCCGTGAGGCACGGGGGGTGTATAGGCAGAAGGGGAGGGGCTTTACACTTTTAAGTGTAATACTTTGTGTGGCCTCCGGAGGCAGAAGCTATACACCCAATTGTCTGGGTCTCCCAATGGAGCGACAAAGAAATAGAAAAATAAAATTTTAAGCAAAAAATGGAGTCATGACACTTATGGGGCGAGGATCTGCTGCTGACACTTATGGGGGTAATGTCCCCAAATTCTCTACTAAGATACCCCATCCTGGTAATGATCCTCCTGCCTTGTATATACCCCCAACCTGCTCATATACCCCCATCCTGCTCATAATATACCCCCCATCCTGCTCATAATATACCCCCATCCTGCTCATAATATACCCCCATCCTGCTCATAATATACCCCCATCCTGCTCATAATATACCCCCATCCTGCTCATAATATACCCCCATCCTGCTCATAATATACCCCCATCCTGCTCATATACCCCCATCCTTTCTGATAATATACCCCCATCCTGCTCATAATATACCCCCATCCTGCTCATAATATACCCCCATCCTGCTCATAATATACCCCCATCCTGCTCATAATATACCCCCATCCTGCTCATAATATACCCCCATCCTGCTCATAATATACCCCCATCCTGCTCATAATATACCCCCATCCTGCTCATAATATACCCCCATCCTGCTCATAATATACCAACATCCTGCTCATAATATACCCCCATCCTGCTCATAATATACCCCCATCCTGCTCATAATATACCCCCATCCTGCTCATAATATACCCCCATCCTGCTCATAATATACCCCCATCCTGCTCATAATATACCCCCATCCTGCTCATAATATACCCCCATCCTGCTCATAATATACCCCCATCCTGCTCATAATATACCCCCATTCTGCTCATAATATACCCCCATCCTGCTCATAATATACCCCCATCCTGCTATACCATGCTATACCATGCTGGTATACGGCCCGCATCCTGTGGCACATAAAAAAAAATATACGTTCATACTCACCTTACCTCACCTCACTCCCTGCAGCATCGCTCCTCCTCCAGTCTGTGTCAGCGCCGCTGAGTGGAGCCGTCCCAGTTCCCCTGCAGTACCGCAATCTCCTCCTGGCTGCCGGCGGCCGCTGAGTGGAGCCGTCCCCGTTCCCCTGCAGCACAGCGATGTCCTCCTGGCTGCCGGCGGCTGCGCGTGGACACGTGCGCACAGCGATGACGTCATTGCTGTGCGCACCACTAGTCTCCACTCAGCAGCCGCCGGCACAGACAGGAGCAGATTGCGGTGCTGCAGGGGAACGGGGACAGCTCCACTCAGCGGCCGCCGGCAGCCAGGAGGAGATTGCGGTACTGCAGGGGAACGGTGACAGGTGAGTGTACTGCTTCACTGCACCCCGCGCTGATGATGATGCACGGGGGGGGGGCAGTGAATACAGCCGCACATGATCACGCCAGGCTGTAGTTGCCAGGGGTGATCATGTGGGCCGGCTGTTTATCCCTCGCCCATCATCCCGCCCACCTGTCAGTGCTGAGAGATGATGGGCGGGAGGATGGGCATGCATATTAAATTAGCGGGTCCACGTGGTCAAGGCAAGCGCTGCTGCAGCCTGCTCATGCCCCCGATGACTGGCTCCACCGCAGCACCCTCATTCCCCGCAGCCCTACATTCAAACCATAAGACGCACCCCCCACTTTCCCCCAACATTTGAGGGGAAAAAGAGCGTCTTATGGTCCGAAAAATACAGTAAATATATTAGTAGTATATATTGTAATATACAATTTATACTAATTCATATACAACAAATATAATTAAAAAATATAATAATAATATAGCAATACATATATTATATATTACTAGTATATATTGTAATAGTAATAATAATAATAATAATAATAATAAACAATATATACTACTCATACAATAAACACCACAATATATAATAAAAAATATAATATTAATATAGCAATAAATAATAATATACTACTAATATGTAATATACTAATAATAATAACTAATAATCAATACAAAATGATGATATTATTATTATTATTATTATTATTATTATTATTATTAATAATAATAATAATAATAATAATAATAATAATAATAATAAATAATTTAAAAAAAAATATATAAGGCATACTGACCCTGCCAATAAACTGGTAGATCATAACGACGCTCCCCAGCATGGCCACATTGGCGAGGAGTGAGAAGACTGACAGGTAACGAAGGTTCCGAATAAACACCAGGAGGATGAGGAACGGTAGAAAGGAAAGGATGTACAGCCGGGAATCCATGCTCTCCTTCAGGATCACAGTCTCATTGGAGCCGCAGTTGTTGGTGGTGCCATTGGCGGCTTCTACGACCTTCAGGAAGACAAGATGGCGGTGGTAAATGTAAAAGACGCCAGCAAAAGAGTCACCATACTGTGAGACCATAAAGATCCAAAACCCACAACACTAATGCCCTCATTAAATTATGGAAAAGTAGGGACACGTTAGATGGATGGTCGTCCTGCCACCAATAAGAGGGGTCCAGACGGCAATCCTCAATCGCCAGCAGATTTATGAGCCTTAGATAAAAACTATTTTGGATTAATTATATGGCTAATTGCAGTTCAGCCTTGGGGCTCACACTTACAGTTGTGCCAATCTGAGCATGGACTACAATATTGGCCACAGGTCTTGCACTTCATATAAAGTAAAGAAGCAGTTGTGAGATAACTTATTGGTATATTAAAACAGAAAGGCGTTATCCTTAAATTTTACCAAACAGGCTGGAGAAAAGAAAAAAAAAAAAGCTTGTAGTGAGCACTAGTGGCCACCAGGTGGCACTGGGGACACATTTTAATTGTAGGCAGTCAGGACATATATGCAGTATACCTGCTTTATGTTATCAGCCAGGAACACAAAGTACACACAGCAAAATCCCAGCTGGGTGAGGATGAGGAAGAAGCCGACCGTCCTCCTAGGACACAAAGACATCAGGGATATATTATACAGAGGGTTTTATGTGCAGTGTCAAATACACAGAAATCCCTACAGGAGTAATGTGGTGAGGATGGTGCAGCGCCCGGCTCAGTGTCCCGGATCCTGGGGTTACAGCGCCGCGCCTGTGTAATCACGTCCTGCAGATTTCTAATATTCTTTTATTTAACTCATCGCCATTTTCTAGATCTCTGCTTTATGTCAGTAAATGGAAACAGATTTGCTTACACGCTGGCATAAATTACAGACCTTGGCAAAACCTATTAACCTTTTTAAAGGGGTTTTCCCAAGATTGACCGCTATAGTCTATCTGTGGGATAACATTACTAAATCGCAGGGGGTCCCAAGCACCTCTGGAGGGGGGGTCCCAAGCACCTCTGGAGGGGGGGTCCCAAGCACCTCTGGAGGGGGGGTCCCAAGCACCTCTGGAGGTGGAAGAGGGGTCCCCAAGCACCTCTAGAGGTAGAAGAGGGGTCCCCAAGCACCTCTAGAGGTAGAAGAGGGGTCCCCAAGCACCTCTAGAGGTAGAAGAGGGGTCCCCAAGCACCTCTAGAGGTAGAAGAGGGGTCCCCAAGCACCTCTAGAGGTAGAAGAGGGGTCCCCAAGCACCTCTAGAGGTAGAAGAGGTGTCCCCAAGCACCTCTAGAGGTGGAAGAGGGGGCCCAAGCACCTCTAGGAGGTGGGAGGGGGGTCCCAAGCACCTCTAGGAGGTGGGAGGGGGGTCCCAAGCACCTCTAGGAGGTGGGGTCCCAAGCACCTCTAGGAGGTGGGAGAGGGGGTCCCAAGCACCTCTAGGAGGTGGGAGGGGGGGTCCCAAGCACCTCTAGGAGGTGGGAGGGGGGGTCCCAAGCACCTCTGAAGGGGGGTTCCTAACATTTCTGGAGGGGGGGGTTCCAAGAGTCTCTGGGAAGCATGCACACCACCGCTCTATTCAATATCTATAGAGCTGCCGTACAGCACTCAGTTACTTTCACGGGTCCCATATAAAATGAATGCACATTTGTACCTCCGCTCCATACAGGATAAGACATCTCAAGATCATTGGGGTTCTCAGCGGTGAGATCCCTAGAGATCACCAAGTTATCTTATAATATTATTATTAATAATAATAATAATTTTATAATGGCAAAAGCAAACATTTTGTCTTCTGAATTTTGTTTTTTTTACAATTTCTTTTACGTGTATTCTGAATTAAAGGGTTAAACTAAAAACATTCTCCGAGTGAAAGACTGGAATAAACAAGCACCAATTAAGCTGGGAGACAGAGTTACAGATACTTATAGCAATACTTTATATAAAAAAAAAAATAATTTTTAGGGATCTCTTGTTCGGATTGTCCTCAGTTTTGGGACCTCCTTAACAAAGAGAAAAAATCCCAGTAATTTGTTCAATGGCGCCCCCTTGTGAACAGAACATGTACAGCTGCAGTATCTTACTTTCATTGCAGCGAAAATGTTAGATTTCTATTGCCAGCTATTCATTACCGTATTTTTCGGACTATAAGACGCACCCTGGTTTTAGAGGAGGAAAATAGGAAAATTAAATTTTAAGCAAAAAATGTGGTCATGACACACTTATGGGGCGAGGATCTGCTGCTGACACTGTTATGGGGTAATGTCCTGCTCATATACTCCCCAGCCTACTCACATACTCCCCAGCCTGCTCACATACTCCCCAGCCTGCTCACATACTCCCCAGCCTGCTCACATACTCCCCAGCCTGCTCACATACTCCCCAGCCTGCTCACATACTCCCCAGCCTGCTCACATACTCCCCAGCCTGCTCACATACTCCCCAGCCTGCTCACATACTCCCCAGCCTGCTCACATACTCCCCAGCCTGCTATATACCCTCATCCTGCTCATATACTCCCCAGCCTGCTATATACTCCCCATGCTGCTCATAATATACCCCTATCCTGCTATATGCCCTCATCCTGGTGTATGGCCGCATCCTGTGGCACATAAAAAAAATAAACGTTCATACTCACCTCACCTCACTCCCTGCAGCACCGCTCCTCTTACCGTCTATGTCAGCGGCAGCGCCGCTGAATGCAGCCGTCCCCCTGCAGCATCGCGATGTCCTCCGGTGGTCTGTGCCGGCGGCTGCGTGTGGACACGTGCGCACAGCGATGACGTCATCGCTGTGCGTACCGCTAGTCACGCAAGTCAGCTGACCGGACAGACGGGAGGAGGAGCGATGCTGCAGGGGAACGGTGAGTACTGGACACTGATTCACTGCACCCCGCACTGATGATGATGTGCGGGGAGCAGTGAATACAGCCACATATGATCACTCCAGGCTGCAGTTGCCAGGGGTGATCATGCGGGCCGGCTGTTTATCCCTCGCCCATCACCCTGCCCACCTGACCGCGCCTGCTTCACCGCTGAGAGATGGGCGTGCATATTAAATGAGTGGGTCCACATGGTCACGGCAGGCTGCTACAGCCTGCTCGTGCCACCGATGACCCTCTCCACCGCAGCACCCTCATTTCCCGCAGCCCTACATTCAGACCATAAGACGCACCCCCCACTTTCCCCCAACATTTGGGGGGGAAAAAGTGCGTTTTATGGTCCGAAAAATACAGTAGTTAAATACACCATCCCCAAATTCAGTCACCATACACGAAAGCCCTGCGGCACGGCCGGCGTCCCGTTCTGTGCAAGGAGACACCGGCCTGACTGCATTATCACAGGACATTGTCACATTGAACACAGCATCTTCTCCACCATTCATCCCACTTTGTGGTTCCTCAAGTAAAGCACCTGAATGGTTAAACACAATTCTGAATACAAAACAGGGGCATTTTTTTATATTAAATATTTAATACTCATTTTTTGTGATATCTGTTTTTAGGGCAAACACATTAAAAAAGTCAAAGATCAGATTATTACTGCATCACTAAAATAATAATAATAATAAAAAAAAAAAAAAAAAAAAAATATTTTTTCCCCCTTCTACCCCCTCACCACCAGTTGTTTAATTCTATGAATTCCCTTTACCTAAAAAGTGTTAATAAATTATATGTACCCAAAAAAAAATTTGATAACAAAAAAACAATTTAAATAAATTATATAATGAAAATTAATTTAATTTTTTTTATTAAAAATATAAAATAATAAGGTGTTATTTTATTACTATATTTATTTTTATTATTGATAATAATATGAATATTAGCACGGGGGGCAGTGAATAAGGACGGTATACTCACCCGTCACCGTTTCCCTGCAGCCTCGCGATGTCCTCCTGTCTGTGCCGGCCAGCTGATTTGTGTAGAGCGGTGAGCACAGCGATGACGTCGTCCCTATGCGCACCGCTAGTGTCCACACACACATCAGCGGGCCGGCAGAAGGGAGGACATTGCGTAGCTGCAGGGAAACTGCTCCACACAGGTCAGCGGCGCTGCTGCTGACACAGAGAGGGAGATCTATGCTGCAGGGAGTGAGGAAAGGGGAGTATAAAAGTTTATTTTTTTTCTGTGCCATAGGATACAGGCCATATACCAGGATGGGGGCATATTATGAGCAGGATGGGGGTACATGAGCAGGATGGGGATATCGGGATGGAGGTATTTATCAGGAAGGGGGTATTTATCAGGATGGGGGACATATGCATGGCAGGAGGATCATTACCAGGATGGGGTACCTTAGTAGAGAATTTGGGGACATTACCCCCATAAGTGTCAGCAGCAGATCCTCGCCCCATAACAGTGTGTCATGACCACATTTTTTGCTTAAAATTTTATTTTCCTATTTTCCTCCTCTAAAACCAGGGTGCGTCTTATGGTCCGAAAAATACGGTATATTTTATTTTTATTATTAATAATAAGACTATATTATTGTATTACAATTATATATATTATATTTTATTTTAATACACATTATGAAAAGTATAATAGACATAAATAATAAAAAATAATATATATTATGTTATATATTATATTATTTTTACTACTAAATTTTATTATATATTATTTTTATTACAAATTATAATAAAATTATATAATCAAAATTATTTATTATTTGTAATAAAAATATATATGATTAAAATTTATTATTACAAATAATAATAAATAATAATAATAATAAATTTTAATTATATAATATATTATTTTTATTACAAATAAATAATAATATAGTTAAAACTCTTTAAATGCTAGAATAATAATAAAAAAAAAAAAAAAGAAGGGAATTTTGTTTACTTACCGTAAATTCCTTTTCTTCTAGCTCCTATTGGGAGACCCAGACAATTGGGTGTATAGCTTCTGCCTCCGGAGGCCACACAAAGTATTACACTTTAAAAAGTGTAACCCCTCCCCTCTGCTATACACCCTCCCGTGCCTCACGGGCTCCTCAGTTTAGTGCAAAAGCAGGAAGGAGAAAACTTATAAATTGGTCTAGGGTAAATTCAATCCGAAGGATGTTCGGAGAACTGAAGACCATGAACCAAAAAAACAATTCAACATGAACAACATGTGTACACAAAAGAACAACCAGCCCGAAGGGAACAGGGGCGGGTGCTGGGTCTCCCAATAGGAGCTAGAAGAAAAGGAATTTACGGTAAGTAAACAAAATTCCCTTCTTTGTCGCTCCATTGGGAGACCCAGACAATTGGGACGTCCAAGAGCAGTCCCTGGGTGGGTAAAAGAATACCTCAATAAAAAGAGCCGAAAAGAAGGGAATTTTGTTTACTTACCGTAAATTCCTTTTCTTCTAGCTCCAATTGGGAGACCCAGACAGTGGGTGTATAGCTACTGCCTCTGGAGGCCGCACAAAGAACTACACTTAAAAGTGTAAGGCCCCTCCCCTTCTGGCTATACACCCTCCCGTAGGAGTACGGATTCCTCAGTTTTAGTACCAAAGCAAGAAGGAGGAAAGCCAATAACAGTTTCAAAAACAAATTCAATCCGATAACAAGATCGGAGAACTTAAGAAACAACATGAACAACATGTGCACCCGAAAAACGAAACCCTAAGAACAAATAGGGCGGGTGCTGGGTCTCCCAATTGGAGCTAGAAGAAAAGGAATTTACGGTAAGTAAACAAAATTCCCTTCTTCTTTTTCGCTCCTAATTGGGAGACCCAGACAGTGGGACGTCCAAAAGCAGTCCCTGGGTGGGTAAAAAGATACCACATGAACGGGCTGTCAGACAGCCTCTTCCTACAGGTGGGCCACCGCCGCCTGAAGGACCTGTCTACCTAGGCTGGCATCTGCCGAAGCGTAGGTATGCACTTGGTAGTGTTTGGTAAACGTGTGCAGACTCGACCAGGTAGCCGCCTGGCACACTTGCTGAGCCGTAGCCTGATGCCGCAATGCCCAGGACGCACCCACGGCTCTGGTAGAATGGGCCTTCAGTCCAGATGGAATCGGAAGCCCAGCAGAACGGTATGTGTGAAGAATTGGTTCCTTGATCCACCGCGCCAGGGTGGATTTGGAAGCTTGCGATCCCTTATGCTGACCAGCGACTAGGACAAAGAGCGCATCAGAACGGCGTAGAGGCGCCGTGCGAGAAATGTAAATCCTGAGTGCTCTCACCAGGTCCAACAGATGTAAACCCTTTTCAAATTGGTGAACTGGATGCGGACACAAAGATGGCAAAGTGATATCCTGATTGAGATGAAAGGAAGAAACCACCTTGGGAGAAAACTCTGGAATTGGACGCAGTACTACCTTGTCTTGGTGAAACACCAGGAAGGGAGATTTGCAAGATAACGCCGCTAGCTCGGACACTCTTCGAAGAGACGTGACCGCCACAAGAAAAACTACCTTTTGTGAAAGCCGAGAAAGGGGAACCTCTTTCAAAGGCTCGAAAGGCGGCTTCTGGAGAGCAAGGAGAACCTTGTTCAGATCCCAGGGTTCCAATGGTCGTCTGTAAGGAGGAACGATATGACAAACTCCTTGGAGAAACGTGCGTACTTTAGAAAGCCGTGCCAAGCGCTTCTGAAAGAATACGGATAGCGCGGAGACTTGACCCTTAAGAGAGCTAAGCGACAAACCTTTTTCCAACCCAGACTGCAGGAAGGAAAGAAAAATTGGCAATGCAAATGGCCAGGGAGAAAACCCTTGAGCCAAGCACCACGCTAAGAATATCTTCCACGTCCTGTGATAGATCTTAGCTGAGGATGGTTTTCTAGCCTGTCTCATTGTGGCAACAACTTCATGAGATAAACCTGAGGCCGCTAGGATCCAGGACTCAATGGCCACACAGTCAGGTTCAGGGCCGCAGAATTCAGATGGAAAAACGGCCCTTGAGACAGCAAATCTGGACGGTCTGGTAGTGCCCACGGTTGGCCTACCGTGAGATGCCACAGATCCGGGTACCACGACCTTCTTGGCCAGTCTGGAGCGACGAGTATGGCTCGATGGCAGTCGGACTTGATTTTCCGGAGAACTCTGGGTAACAATGCTAGAGGTGGGAACACATAGGGGAGTCGGAATTGCGACCAATCCTGAACCAAGGCGTCTGCCGCCAGCGCTCGGTGATCGTGAGACCGTGCCATGAAAACTGGGACCTTGTTGTTGTGCCGTGACGCCATCAGATCGACGTCCGGCGTCCCCCAGCGGCAACAGATCTGCTGAAACACGTCCGGGTGAAGGGACCATTCTCCTGCGTCCATGCCCTGGCGACTGAGAAAGTCTGCTTCCCAGTTTTCCACGCCTGGGATGTGAACTGCGGATATGGTGGACGCTCTGCTTTCCACCCACGTCAAAATCCGCTGGACTTCTTGAAAAGCTTGGCGACTGCGTGTTCCCCCTTGGTGGTTGATGTACGCCACCGCCGTGGAATTGTCCGACTGAATCCGAATCTGCTTGCCTTCCAGCCATTGTTGGAAGGCTCGCAGGGCAAGATAGATTGCTCTGATTTCCAGAACATTGATCTGCAGGGTGGACTCTTCCTGAGTCCACGTCCCCTGAGCCCTGTGTTGGAGAAACACCGCTCCCCACCCTGATAGGCTCGCATCTGTCGTGACCACTGCCCAGGACGGGGGAAGGAACGACTTTCCCTGTGACAATGAGTTGGGGAGAAGCCACCAACGCAGAGAGTCCTTGGCAGTCTGAGAAAGGGAGACAGTCCTGTCGAGGGACGTCGATTTCCCATCCCATTGGCGTAGAATGTCCCATTGTAGAGGGCGCAGATGAAACTGTGCGAACGGGACCGCCTCCATTGCTGCTACCATCTTTCCTAGAAAATGCATGAGGCGCCTCAGTGAGTGCGACTGGCTCTGAAGGAGAGATTGCACTCCAGTCCGTAGCGAGCACTGCTTGTCCAGTGGAAGCCTCACTATCGCTGATAGAGTATGAAACTCCATGCCAAGATAAGTCAGAGATTGGGTCGGGGTTAGATGAGACTTTGGAAAGTTGATAATCCACCCGAAAGTCTGGAGAGTGTCTAGCGCCACCTTCAGACTGTGTTGGCATGCCTCTTGAGAGGGTGCCTTTATAAGCAGGTCGTCTAGATACGGGATGACCGAGTGACCCTGCGAGTGCAGAACAGCTACTACTGCTGCCATGACTTTGGTGAAGACCCGGGGAGCTGTTGCCAGACCGAAAGGTAACGCTACGAACTGTAGGTGCTCGTCGTGTATGACGAAGCGTAGGAAACGCTGATGCTCTGGTGCAATCGGCACGTGGAGATACGCATCTTTGATATCTATTGATGCTAGAAAATCTCCTTGAGACATTGAGGCTATGACTTTTACGTGTCTGTTGAGCAACTTTAGATCCAGGACGGGTCGATACGATCCGTCCTTTTTTGGGACCACAAACAGATTGGAGTAAAAACCGTGACCTTGTTCCTGAAGAGGGACGGAGGTCACCACTCCTTCCGCCTTTAGAGCGGCCACCGCCTGCAACAGAGCATCGGCTCGGTCTGGTGGTGGAGAAGTTCTGAAGAAACGAGTTGGCGGACGAGAACTGAACTCTATCCTGTACCCGTGAGCCAGAATATCTCCCACCCAACGGTCTTTGACGCTTGCCAGCCAAATGTCGCCAAAGTGGGACAGCCTCCCACCGACCGCGGGTGTGGGAATCGGAGACCGCAAGTCAGGAGGACGCCGTCTTGGCAACGGTTCCTCCGGCTGGCCTTTTTGGGCGTGACTGAGACCTCCAAGAATCTGAGCGTCTCTGGTCTTTTTGAGTCTTTTTTGACGAGGCGAATTGGGACCTGCCCGGTCCTCGAAAGGACCGATAACCAGACTGACCCCTCCTCTGTTGGGGTTTGTTTTGTCTGTGTTGCGGTAAGGAAGAGTCCTTACCCTTGGAGTGTTTGATGATTTCATCCAAACGCTCTCCAAACAATCGGTCACGAGAAAAAGGCAAATTGGTTAAGCACTTCTTGGAATGAGAATCTGCTTTCCAATGTCTCAACCACAGGGCCCTACGCAAAACAACGGAGTTGGCTGACGCCACTGCCGTGCGGCTTGTAGCGTCAAGAACAGCATTAATCGCGTACGACGCGAATGCCGTCATTTGCGAGGTCAATGGTGCTACCTGCGGGGCAAATGCACGTGTGACTGAGTCGACTCGCGCAAGCCCGGCCGTGATAGCTTGGAGTGCCCATACGGCCGCAAAAGAAGGCGCTAATGACGCTCCAATCGCTTCATAGATGGATTTCAGCCAGAGCTCCATCTGCCTGTCAGTGGCATCTTTAAGTGCCGCTCCATCTTCAACTGCAACCAAGGATCTAGCTGCAAGCCTGGAAATTGGAGGATCCACTTTTGGACACTGGGTCCAACCCTTGACCACTTCAGTGGGAAAAGGGTAGCGTGTATCTTTAAGCCGTTTAGGAAAACGCCTTTCAGGATAAGCGTGAGGTTTCTGGATTGCGTCTCTAAAGTCAGCGTGGTCCAGAAAAGTGCTTAATGTACGCTTAGGGTATCTGAAATGGATTCTCTCGTGCTGCGAAGCTGACTCCTCTACAAGAGGAGCTGGTGGGGAAATATTTAACATCTTATTGATGTTAAATATAAGATCATTAACTATGGCGTCACCATCTGGTGCATCTAGATTGAGAGCGGTCCCAGGATCAGAATCCTGATCAGTTACGTCCGCCTCATCACCCATAGATTCATCTCGCTGGGAACCTGACCATTGAGATGAATGTGAAGGCCCGTCATAGCGAGCCCGCTTAGGCTGCCCGGGGCCATCGTCCGAGTCAGAGTCTTCACCCTGAGGTGTAGATGCCCGTCCCGGAGCTTGGAGGTAATTGAGCTGAGGGGGACCAGGGGGCAATGATTGCACAGTGTCCGTGGCCTGAAGTACAGGCCTAGCTCGCAATGTGTCAAGAATTTGTGACATAGTGAGAGACATTCTGTCAGCAAAAGCTGCAAACTCAGTTCCTGTCACCTGGACAGCATTCACGGGTGGTACACCCTGGGTCACGTCCAGCAGAGGTCCCGACTGTGCAAGCGCCGCAGGGGCCGAGCACTGCACACAATGGGGGTCCGTGGAGCCTGCCGGTAGAAAAGTCCCACATGCGGTGCAGGAAGCATATAATGTCTGTGCTTTGGCACCCTTGCGTTTTACGGACGACATGCTGCTGGCTCTCTGCAATGTGAGAGAGTCTATAGCCAAAGGGCGACCAGCGCTATGTAATACCAAGTATTTGTAGAAACAAAATACTAAGAATACTACTGGCACAAGAGGGGGTGAGCCCTGAGGGCTGCTTACCGCCCGCTGAATAGCGGGATAAGAGGCGTAGAATTCCTTGTCTGGGTCTCCCCGGCTCCCCTCTGCAGCTCAGCGTGTCAGCAGGAATGGCTGCCGGCGTCTGTGGAGAGGGGCGGTCCGTGGGAGTTTCCAAACAAAAGTGCGGGAAACAGTGTCCCCTCTGTGCCGACTGTGAGGGCTGGAGTATGTAAAAACGACTCCAGCCCTCAGCGCTGATGCCTTGGCCAGCGTCCCGCCCCTCTTCTGACTGGCAGGTCTGGGGGCGGGAACGAACGGAAGCAGGCCGCAAAAACCGGGGACTCGAGTTATCAGCGCGGCCGCCGTAAAAGCGCGGGCCGCGCTGAAGTCCCCGGCGCACCACAAGTGCCAGCCGCGCCAGCGGCCGGCGCGACCGATTCCTAGAAGTGGCCAGCGTCCCGCCCCTCTCCTGACTGGCAGGTCTGGGGGCGGGAACGAACGGAAGCAGGCCGCAAAAACCGGGGACTCTAGTTATCAGCGCGGCCGCCGTAAAAGCGCAGGCCGCGCTGAAGTCCCCGGCGCACTACAAGTGCCAGCCGCGCCGCAGTCCCAGCGGCCGGCGCGACCGATTCCCATAAGTGTGCCTGCTTCAGCGAAGCTGAATGAGGCCATGGCACAAGCGCCGCAGCGCTGATGTCCCCCGGCGCACTACAACACCCAGCATGCTGCGGTGTGGGCGCCAAATGCACGGGGACACAGAGTACCTTGAGGAAGCAGGGCCATGTCCCTGATGTACTCCGCTCCATCCAGCATCTTCTCCAGGGGCTGTAGATGGAGCACGGTCTCAGTGCCTGGAGACCGGTAAATCCCACTTCACCCAGAGCCTTGTAAAAAGGGATGGGGAAGGAATCAGCATGTGGGCTCCTGCCGCCGTACCCGCAATGGGTACCTCAACCTTACAAACACCTCCGACATACAGTGGGGTGAGAAGGGAGCATGCTGGGAGTCTGTATAGACCCTCTTTTCTTCCATCCGACATAGTCAGCAGCTGCTGCTGACTAAAAACAATGGAGCTATGCGTGCGTGTCTGACCTCCTGCGCACAAAGCTAAAACTGAGGAATCCGTACTCCTACGGGAGGGTGTATAGCCAGAAGGGGAGGGGCCTTACACTTTTAAGTGTAGTTCTTTGTGCGGCCTCCAGAGGCAGTAGCTATACACCCACTGTCTGGGTCTCCCAATTAGGAGCGAAAAAGAAAACGGCCCCCTCTTACAGGTGGGCAACCGCCGCCTGAAGGACTCGCCTACCTAGACTGGCGTCTGCCGAAGCATAGGCATGCACTTGATAGTGTTTCGTGAAAGTGTGCAGACTAGACCACGTCGCTGCCTGACACACCTGCTGAGCCGTAGCCCGGTGGCGCAATGCCCAGGACGCACCTACGGCTCTGGTAGAGTGGGCTTTCAGCCCTGAAGGAAGTGGAAGCCCAGAAGAACGGTAGGCTTCGAGAATCAGTTCCTTGATCCACCGAGCCAAGGTTGACTTGGAAGCCTGCGAACCCTTACACTGGCCAGCGACAAGGACAAAGAGCGCATCTGAACGACGCAGGGGCGCCGTGCGAGACACGTAGAACCGGAGTGCTCTCACAAGATCCAAAGAGTGCAAATCCTTTTCACACTGGTGAATTGGATTAGGGCAAAATGAAGGCAAGGAGATATCCTGATTGAGATGAAAAGGAGATACCACCTTAGGGAGAAATTCCGGGACCGGACGCAGAACCACCTTATCCTGGTGAAACACCAGGAAGGGGGCTTTGCATGACAGCGCTGCTAGCTCAGACACTCTCCGAAGTGATGTGACTGCCACTAGGAAGGCCACCTTCTGCGAAAGACGTGATAGAGAGACATCCCGCAGCGGCTCGAAAGGTGGTTTCTGAAGAGCCGTTAGCACCCTGTTAAGATCCCAGGGTTCCAGCGGACGCTTGTAAGGTGGGACTATGTGGCAAACTCCCTGCAGGAACGTGCGGACCTGCGGAAGCCTGGCTAGGCGCTTTTGAAAAGAAGGGAATTTTGTTTACTTACCGTAAATTCCTTTTCTTCTAGCTCCAATTGGGAGACCCAGACAATTGGGTGTATAGCTATTGCCTCTGGAGGCCACACAAAGTATTACACTTAAAAGTGTAAGGCCCCTCCCCTTCTGGCTATACACCCCCAGTGGGATCACTGGCTCACCAGTTTTAGTGCCAAAGCAAGAAGGAGGAAAGCCAATAACTGGTTTAAAGACCAATTCAATCCGAGGAAACATCGGAGAACTGAACCATACCACATGAACAACATGTGTACCCGAAAAAACAGAAAAACCCCGAGAAAACAGGGCGGGTGCTGGGTCTCCCAATTGGAGCTAGAAGAAAAGGAATTTACGGTAAGTAAACAAAATTCCCTTCTTCTTTGTCGCTCCATTGGGAGACCCAGACAATTGGGATGTCCAAAAGCAATCCCTGGGTGGGTAAAAGAATACCTCATGATAGGGCCGTCAAACGGCCCTCTCCTACAGGTGGCCAACCGCCGCCTGAATGACTTATCTACCTAGGCTGGCGTCTGCCGAAGCATAGGTATGCATCTGATAATGCTTGGTAAAAGTAAGTAGACTCGACCAGGTGGGTGCCTGACACACCTGCTGAGCCGTAGCCTGGTGCCGTAATGCCCAGGATGCACCCACGGCTCTGGTAGAATGGGCCTTCGGCCTTGAGAGAACCAGAAGCCCAGTAGAACTGTAGGTTTCAAGAATTGGTTCCTCGAGCCCCCGAGCAAGGGTGGATCTGGAAGCTTGCGACTGTTTACGCCGACCAGCGACAAGGACAAAGAGTGCATCCGGGTGGCGCAGGAGCGCCATGCGGGAAGTAGAACCTGAGTGCTCTCACCAGAACCAACAGATGCAAATCTTTCTGAAATTGATGGACTGGACGAGGACACAAAGAAGGTGAGGTGATATCCTGATTGATATGAAAATGGGATACCACCTTAGGGAGAAATTCCGGAACCGGACGCAGAACTACCCTGTCCTGGTGAAGGACCAGGAAGGGAGTTTGTATGAGAGCGTTGCTAGCTCGGAAACTCTCCTAAGAGACGAGACCGTTACTAGAAGGCCACTTCCCGTGAAAAACGGGAAGGGAGACATCCTTCAAAGGCTCGAAAGGCGGCATCTGGAGAGCAATTAGAACCTTGTTCAGATCTCAGGGCTCTAACGGCCGCTTGTACGGAGTGCTGAGAAGACAAACTCCCCGTAGGAACGTGCGTACCTGAGGAAGTCGTCGTTTCTGAAAAAATACAGATAGCGCTGAGACTTGTCCCTAAAGGGAACTGAGCGACAACCCATTTTCCTACCTAGATTGCAGGAAGGAAGGAAACATAGACGATGCAACCGGCCAGGGAGAAACACCCTGCGCCGAGCACCGAGATAAGAACATCTTCCACGTCCTGTGGTCAATCTTGGCGGACGTTGGTATGCTAGCCTGTCTCATGGTGGCAACCACGTCCTGAGGTAATCCTGACGACACTAGGTTCCAGGACTCAATGCCACACCATCCGGTTGAGGGCCGTAGAATCCAAATGGAAGAATGGCCCTTGAGACAGCCAGTCTGATTGGTCTGGTAGTGCCCCCGGTTAGCCTACCGTGAGGCACCACAGAACCGAGTACCACAACATCCTCGGCCAATTTGTAGCGACGAGGATGGCGCGGCCGCAGTCGGTCTTGATCTAGCGCAGTACTCTGGGCAACAATGCCAGAGGTGGCACCTAAGGTAGCTGGAACTGCGACCAATGCTGAACTAAGGCGTTTGCCGCCAGAGCTCGATGATTGTGAAACCGTGCCATGAAGCTGGCACATTGTTGTTGTGCCGTGACGCCATTAGATCGACGTCCGGCCTCTGTCAGCGGCGCCAGATCTCCTGAAACCCGTCCGGGTGAGGAGACCATACTCTTTCGGCCACACCTCAGCGACTTAGGAAGTCAGCTTCCTAGTTTCCACACTTGGGATGTGAATTGTGGATATGGTGGATGCCGTGTCTTCCACCCACATCAGAACCTGCCGGACTTCCTGGAAGGCTTGCCGGTTGCGCGTTCTTCCTTGGTGGTTGATGTATGCCACCGCTGTGGAGCTGTCCGACTGAAGTCGGATATGCTTGCTTTCCAGCCGCTGTTGGAAGGATTGTAGGGCAAGATACACTGCTCTGTGTTCAAGAACATTGATCTGAAGAGTGGACTCTTGCTGAGTCCACGTACCCTGAGCGCTGTAGTGGAGAAAAACTGCTCCCCACCCTGATAGACTCGCGTCTGTCGTAACTATCGCCCAGGACGGGGATAGGAAGGACCTTCTTTTTGACGAAGAGGTGAGAAGAAGCCACCACCGTAGAGATTCCTTGGCCGCCTGAGAAGAACGACGACTCTGTTGAGGGACGTCGACTCCTCGTCCCATTGGCGGAGAATGTCCCATTGTAGTGGACGCAGTAAAACTGCGCGAAAGGAACTGCCTCCATTGCTACCATCTTACGTAGGAAGTGCATGAGGCGTGTCAATGTGTGCGACTGGTTCTTAAAGAAGAGCTTGCAGCCCGTAGTGAATGCTGTTTGTCTAGCGGCAGCTTCACTATCGCTGAGAGAGTAAGAAACTCTATGCCTAGATATGTTATCGATAGGGTCGGGGTCGGATCTGACTTTAAAAAGTTGATGATCCACCCAAAACTCTAGAGAGTCTCCAGCGCAACGTTCGGGCAGTGTTGGCATGTTTCCTAAGAGAGTGCCTTGACAAGTAGATCGTCTAAATACGGGACCACAGAGTGACCCTGAGAGTGCAGGACTGTGACTACTGCTGCCCTGACCTTGGCGAAGACCAGTTGGACTGTCGCTAGCCGGAAGGTAGAGCTACGAACAGAGGGTGTTCGTCTCCTATAACGAAGCGTAGAAACGCTAGTGCTCTGGATCAATCGGCACGTGTGGATAAGCATCCTTGATGCCTAATGATGCTAGGAAATATCCTTGGGACCTTGAGGCGATGACATGGCGGAGGGATTCCATCCGGAACCGCCTGGTGTCCACGAGCTTGCTGAGCATTTTTAGATCCAGAACGGGACGGAACGGCCCGTTGTTATAGGTACCGCAAAGAATTTGGGGTAAAAACCGTGACCTTGTTCCTGAAGAGGAACGGGGGTCATCACTCTTTCTGCCTATAGAGTGCACCCTGTTTGCAGAAGAGCAGCGGCCCGGCCGGGAGGAGCTAAATATCGCCAAGGCGGGAGAGCCTGCTACCGACCGAGGCCGCAAGTCATGAGGAAGCCGCCTTGGAAGCGGGTTTTCCGACTGTCGCTTTTTTGGGCGAGACTGAGCCCGCTAAGAATCTTAGCTCCTCTGATCCTTTTGAGTCCACCTTGGACGAGGAAAAATGGGACCTGCCCGAGCCTCGAAAAGGCCGAAAACCCCGACTGCCTCTTGCTCTGTTGGGGTTTGTTGTGTCCGGGCTGAGGAAAGGATGAATCCTTACCCCTGGACTGTTTGATGGTTACATCCAACGCTCACCAAACAGTCGGTCAGCAGAAAAAGGCAACTGGTTAGGCAACCTTTTTTGGAAGCAGAATCTGCCTTCCATTCACTTAACGAGCAGACCAGGCTCTGCTTAAAAACACGGAGTAGCGGAGGCTACCGCCGCACGGTTCGCAGAGTCCAGGACAACCTGAATCGCGTAAGAAACAAATGCAGACATTTGAGAGGTTAAGGATGCCACCTGCGGCACAGATGTACGTGTAACCGTGTCAATCTGTGTAAGACAAGCTGAAATAGCTTGGAGTGCCCCAAGGGAGAGAATGCCGGAGCCAACGGTGCGCCGACAGCCTCATAGATGGCTTTCGACCAGAGATCCATCTGTCTGTCAGTGGCATCTTTGAGTTTGCAGTTCCATCTCCCACTGCAACTATGGATCTAGCTACAAGCCTGGAGATTGGAGGATGCCGCTCGGGACATTGGGTCCAGTCCTTGACCAAGTCAGGGGACAGGGATAGCGTGTATCCTAAGCCGTTTGGAGAAGCGCATATCTGGATAAGCGTGGTGTTCCTGGACTGCCTCTCTGAAGGCAGAGTGGTCCAGAAAAATACGTGAAGCTGACTCCTCCACTGGAGGAGTTGTGAGAAATAACCCACATTCTATAGATGAACGCTATAAGATTATTTACTATGGCGTCACAATCAGGTGTATCCAGATTGAGAGCGGTCTCAGGATCAGAATCCTGAGCCGCTACTTCCGCCTCATTACACAGCGAGTCCTTCTGTTAGGACCCTGATGAAACCGAGGCCGCTCATAGCGAGCCCACTTAGGCTGTCTGGGACTGACGTCCGTGCAGAGCCGTGACTCTGGGATGCGTGTGACATTCCCGGAGCTGTTAGTTATTCACACTGAGGGGGGCCATGGATCAATGATTCAACAGTGCCCATATTGTGAGAGACATGTCCGGACTGCTAGGCTTCTAGTATCATAGCCATAGTCTCAGAAAAACTGTCAGTAAATACTGCAGACACCGTCCTCATCCCCTGGCCATTAGTGCATACAATGGGAGTCTATGTACCTGCCGGCCGTATAGCCGTACATGCTGTACCAGCTGTATAGAAAAACATGTGGTTCTGCACCTTTGTTTTACACAGAGAATATGCTGATAACTCCTCCGCATAATCCAGGAGGGTATATACAACGTGCGACCAAACAGTGCAATGTATATAGTACAAGCATATCTATAAGTGCACTTCTGCACTAGTGGGGTTAGCACCACAGGTGCTGCTTAACGCCTGTTACAGCGATTGTGTGACTATCAGAATGCCAGGGTCTTCCACACTTGTCTCTGTATCGTACAGAAACTGACACTAATGGCTGCCGGTGTCCTTGTAGAGAAGGAAGCCGTGGGCGTGCCTGAGAAAGTGCGGGAATCCGGATTCACAGTGCACACAGTGAGAGGGGTGGAGTATGCAAAACATACTCCAGCTCTCAGCTCTGCTCTATGCAGCGTCACGCCCCTACCCTGACTGTCAGGGCTGTGGGCGGTAACGAAGGGAGACTAGGCCCAGAAGCCGGGGACTCGAGTTAACAGCGCGGCCGCCGTAAAAGCGCGGGCCGCGCTGAAGTCCCCGGCGCACCACAAGTGCCAGCCGCGCCGCAGTCCCAGCGGCCGGCGCGACCGCCCTAGAAGTGGCCAGCGTCCCGCCCCTCTCCTGACTGGCAGGTCTGGGGGCGGGAACGAACTAAAGCAAGCCGCAAAAGCCGGGGACTCGAGTTATCAGCGCGGCCGCCGTAAAAGCGCGGGCCGCGCTGAAGTCCCCGGCGCACTACAAGTGCCAGCCGCGCCGCTGTTCCAGCGGCCGGCGCACCCGAGTCCTAGACGTGGGCAGCGTCCCGCCCCTCTCCTGACTGGCAGGTCTGGGGGCGGGAACGAACGGAAGCAGGCCGCAAAAGCCGGGGACTGTAGTTATCAGCGCGGCCGCCGTAAAAGCGCAGGCCGCGCTGAAGTCCCCGGCGCACTACAAGTGCCAGCCGTGCCGCAGTCCCAGCGGCCGGCGCGGCCGAGTCCCATAAGTGTGCCTGCTTCAGCTAAGCTGAATGAGGCTATGGCACAGGCGCCGCAGCGCTGATGTCCCCCGGCGCACTACAACACCCAGCATGCTGCGGTGTGAGCGCCAAATGCACGGGGACACAGAGTACCTTGAGGAAGCAGGGCCATGTCCCTGATGTACTCCGCTCCATCCAGCATCTTCTCCAGGGGCTGTAGATGGAGCACGGTCTCAGTGCCTGGAGACCGGTAAATCCCACTTCACCCAGAGCCCTGTAAAAAGGGATGGGGAAGGAATCAGCATGTGGGCTCCTGCCGCCGTACCCGCAATGGGTACCTCAACCTTACAAACACCTCCGACATACAGTGGGGTGAGAAGGGAGCATGCTGGGGACACTATATGTGTCCTCTTTTCTTCCATCCGACATAGTCAGCAGCTGCTGCTGACTAAAAAGTGGAGCTATGCGTGGATGTGTTGCCTCCTTCGCACAAAGCACAAAACTGGTGAGCCAGTGATCCCACTGGGGGTGTATAGCCAGAAGGGGAGGGGCCTTACACTTTTAAGTGTAATACTTTGTGTGGCCTCCAGAGGCAATAGCTATACACCCAATTGTCTGGGTCTCCCAATGGAGCGACAAAGAAAACACGGAGAGCGCCGATACTTGGCCCTTGAGAGAGCCAAGTGACAAACCCTTGTCCATTCCGGATTGAAGGAATGAAAGAAAAGTGGGTAAGGCAAACGGCCATGGAGTAAAACCGTTATTAGCGCACCAGGATAGGAAGATTTGCCAAGACCTATAATAGATCTTGGCGGACGTAGGCTTCCTGGCCTGTCATGGTGGCAATGACATCCTGAGATAACCCTGAAGACGCTAGGAGCCAGGACTCAATGGCCACACAGTCAGGTTGAGGGCCACAGAATTCAGATGGAAAAACGGGCCTTGTGACAGCAAGTCTGGGCGGTCTGGAAGCGCCCACGGTTGACCCACCTTGAGATGCCACAGATCCGGGTACCACGACCGCCTCGGCCAGTCTGGAGCGACGAGAATGGCGCGACGGCAGTCGGACCTGATCTTGCGTAACACTCTGGGCAGCATCGCCAGAGGAGGAAACAAATAAGGCAGTCGAAACTGCGATCAATCCTGAACTAACGCGTCCGCCGCCAGAGCTCTGTGATCCTGACACCGTGCCATGAATGTCGGGACTTTGTTGTTGTGCCGTGACGCCATGAGATCGACGTCCGGCGTTACCCAGCGGCGACAGATCTCTCGAAACACGTCTGGGTGCAGAGACCATTCCCCCGCGTCCATGCCCTGACGACTGAGAAAATCTGCTTCCCAGTTTTCTACGCCCGGGATGTGAACTGCGGAGATGGTGGAAGCTGTGGCTTCCACCCACTGCAGAATCCGTCGGACTTCCTGGAAGGCTTGACGACTGCGAGTGCCGCCTTGGTGGTTGATGTATGCGACGGCAGTGGCGTTGTCCGACTGGATACGGATCTGCCTGCCCTCCAGCCACCGATGAAAAGCCAATAGGGCTAGATACACTGCCCTTATCTCCAGAATATTGATCTGAAGGGAAGACTATCGGAGTCCAGGTTCCCTGAGCCCTGTGGTGGAGAAAAACCGCTCCCCACCCTGACAGGCTCGCGTCCGTGGTGACCACAGCCCAGGTTGGGGGTAGGAAGGATTTTCCCTGCGACAGAGAGTTGGGAAGGAGCCACCACTGAAGTGACGTCTTGGTTGCAAGGGAAAGAGAGACGTTCCTGTCGAAGGAAGCCGAACTCCTGTCCCATTTGCGGAGAATGTCCCATTGGAGTGGCCGAAGATGGAATTGCGCGAACGGGACTGCCTCTATAGCTGCCACCATCTTCCCCAGGAAGTGCATGAGGCGCCTTAAGGGGTGTGACTGACTCCGAAGAAGGGATTGCACCCCTGCCTGCAGAGAAAGCTGTTTGTCGCTCGGAAGCTTGACTAACACTTGCTGGGTATGAAACTCCATCCCAAGGTACGTCAGTGATTGGGTCGGCGTCAACTTGGATTTCGGGAAGTTGATGATCCACCCGAACCGCTGTAGAGACGCCAGAGCGACAGATAGACTTTGTTGACACGCCACCCGAGACGGGGCCCTGACTAGGAGATCGTCCAAGTAGGGAATCACCGAGTGGCCCTGAGAATGCAGGACCGCCACAACGGATGCCATGACTTTGGTGAAGACCCGTGGTGCTGTCGCCAAGCCGAAAGGCAATGCCACGAACTGGAGGTGTTCGTCCCCGATGGCGAAACGCAGGAAACGTTGATGCTCGGGTGCGATCGGTACATGGAGATAAGCATCCTTGATGTCGATCGATGCTAGGAAGTCTCCTTGTGACATTGAGGCGATGACCGAGCGGAGAGATTCCATCCGGAACGTCTGGTTCTCACATGTCTGTTGAGCAGCTTGAGGTCCAGAACAGGACGGAATGACCCGTCCTTTTTTGGCACCACGAACAAGTTGGAGTAAAATCCGCGACCACGTTCCTGAAGGGGAACGGAGATCACAACTCCTTCCATCTTTAGAGCGGCTACTGCCTGAAAAAGTACGGCGGCCTGAGCGGGGGGTGGAGAGGTTCTGAAGAAGCGAGCCGCAGGACGAGAGCTGAACTCTATCCTGTAACCATGAGACAGAATGTCTCTCACCCATCGGTCTTGAACATGTGGCCACCAGGCATCGCCAAAGCGGGAGAGCCTGCCACCGACCGAGGATGCGGTCAGGGGAGGCCGAGAGTCATGAGGAAGCCGTCTTGGAGGCAGTGCCTCCTGCGGCCTTTTGTGGGCGAGACTTGGATTGCCACGCATAGGAGTTCCTCTGGCCTTTCTCCGGCCTGTTGGACGAAGAGGATTGGGACTTGGCGGAGGGACGAAAGGACCGAAATCTCGATTGAACCTTTCTCTGTTGAGGTCTCTTAGGTTTGGCCTGGGGTAAGGAGGAATCCTTTCCTTTGGATTCCTTAATAATCTCATCCAATCGTTCGCCAAACGGTCGCCAGAAAACGGGAAACCGGTTAAGAACCTCTTGGAAGCCGAATCTGCCTTCCATTCGCGCAGCCACATGGCCCTGCGGACTGCCACAGAGTTAGCGGATGCTACAGCTGTACGGTTAGCAGAGTCTAGGACTGCGTTCATGGCGTAGGATGAAAAGGCTGACGCCTGAGAGGTCAAAGACGCAACTTGCGGAGCAGAATTACGTGTGACAGCATTAATCTCAGTCAGACAAGCCGAGATAGCTTGGAGTGCCCACACGGCTGCAAAGGCCGGGGCAAAAGACGCGCCCGTGGCCTCATAGATAGAGCTCCTGGTGAAGTCAATCTGCCTGTCAGTGGCATCTTTTAGCGATGAGCCATCTGCAACCGACAACGGATCTAGCCGCCAATCTAGAGACTGGAGGATCCACCTTGGGACAGTGAGCCCAACCCTTAACGACTTCAGATGGGAAGGGGTAACGCGTGTCAGTGAGGCGCTTAGTAAAGCGCTTGTCCGGGACCGCGCGGGGCTTCTGGACAGCGTCCCTGAAGTTAGAGTGATCAAAAAACGTATTGCGAGTGCGTTTGGGGAACCGAAACTGGTGTTTCTCCTGCTGAGACGCCGACTCCTCTACAGGAGGAGGCGGGGGAGAGAGATCCAACACCTGGTTGATGGACGAGATAAGATCATTTACTAAGGCGTCCCCCTCAGGTGTATCAAGGTTAAGGGCGACGTCAGGGTCAGAGCCCTGAGCTGCGACGTCCGCCTCGTCCTCCAGAGAGTCCTCCAGCTGGGATCCCGAGCAGCGAGAGGAAGTCGGGGAAGAGTCCCAGCGAGGCCGCTTAGCCGGTCTAGGACTACGGTCCGGGCAGGAGTCTTCCGCCTGAGACCGAGGGGCCAACCTATGAGCGCGCTGTGGCGCGGACCGAGAGGGGCCTGGAGGCGACGAGCCAACAGGGGCCGGGGCCTGTGAAGGGTCCGGTCTGGACTGCAAAGCCTCTAGCAGCTTAGAAGACCATTTGTCCATAGACTGTGTAATGGATTGAGAAAGTGACTCAGAGAGTTTCTCAGCAAAAGAGGCGAACTCTGTCCCTGCAGCCTGGTCAGGGGGAGCAGGGGGGTCTACATGAGCCGAGGGGCCCACCAGTGTCCGAGGCTCCGGCTGAGCAAGCGAAACAGGGGTCGAGCATTGCTCACAGTGAGGGTAGGTGGAACCCGCAGGTAACATAGCCGCACAAGAGGTACAGGCCGCAAAAAAACCCTGTGCCTTAGCAGCTTTGCTCCTTGTGGACGACATGCTGTTGTCTCCTAGGAGAGTGATCACTGAGGGTATATGGGAAAGGGGTATACAGCCCACCGAACAGATAGATATAGATATATACGTATCTAATCCGGCACCCTAGGGGGACCAGCACCGAGTGACCGGTGTGGCTTACCGACCGCTAACGAGCGGAGTGTGTCCTCCTGATTCCCTGCCTTGGATCCCCCAGAGCTGCAGAGCTGCTCACTGAGAATCCTCCACCGGCAGAATGCCAAAAAATGGCTGCCGGAGCTCTCAGGGGAGGAGTGGAGCCGTGGGCGGCGCCAGCAAAGTGCGGGAATCTGGGGTCCCCACAGTGATCAGTGAGGGGGGAGGAAACATGCAGGATGCTCCAGCCCTCACATCCGACGTCAGGCCGGTAATCCCGCCCTTACCCCTGACAGGCAGGCCCGGGGGTGGGATTTTTGCGACTAGGCCGCGATGAAGCCGGGGACTAAATTTGAGACCGCGCCCGACAAGCAGGCACGGTCGGCGCGGAAGTCCACCGGCCTCCTGAATTCAGCAGCCCACGCGGCTTCCGGGAAGAAGGTGCGCTCCCTGCACAGTCCCCTATGGGGACACAGAGTACCTTTGAGTTGCAGGGCCCGGTCCCTAAGGTTGAAGAGGCTCCAGTCCGGCAGGTTCCCACAGGGGCTGCGGATGGAGCACGGTCCCAGTAAATGGATGACCGCTTAGGATCCCACTTCTCCCAGAGCCGCTTAAGGGATGGTGAAGGAGACGGCATGTGGCTCCAGCCTCTGTACCCGCAATGGGTACTTCAACCTTAACAACACCGCCGACGTAGTGGGGTGAGAAGAGAACATGCCGGGGGCCCCGTGGGGGCCCTCTTTTCTTCCAACCGACATAACTAAGTTGAGAATGCATGAGTGGATGTGTGCCTCTTTCCACACAAAGCATAAAACTGAGGAGCCCGTGATCCACGGGAGGGTGTAATGGCAGAGGGGAGGGGTTACACTTTTTAAAGTGTAATACTTTGTGTGGCCTCCGGAGGCAGAAGCTAGACACCCAATTGTCTGGGTCTCCCAATGGAGCGACAAAGAAAATATGACTTGATCAGTAAATATCAAAACAGGCTTGACAGCTTTTCAGTGAAGCATAGCTGCGGGCCGGCGTGCACTAGTTTCCCTGCGATCCTTAAGTCTGATCGCCTCCGGGACAGAATGACAAATTTCATACCTCCCCCATACTGCGTGTGTTCTCAGCCACTGACTTGGAGAGGACTCCATCCCGAGCATCACTGCATCCCCATAATCCACAAACGGGCGCTGGTTCCTAAAGAGAAAATAAAATAGAATCAGGAGACAAAATGTTCCAAAATTTCACAGTGGCAGAATATTGCAGTCCACCACTAGGGGGAGCCATAACAGGGACATTTATGGCATCGGGGGTCTCCACAAGCTAGGCTTTCTCGGCTCTGTATGACAGCGCACAGGGTATATTTTTGACTATGACGCGCTCAGTATTCACCTCTGACAGATGTGATTTGCGCATTTTACTAGGAGGTCCATGCAATGAACGGCAATGATTCCCATAACTACCAGACTCAGGGGTCCCAACTGCAAGATAAAAGGGGAAACATATAATAAAGTATACAGACATCATGTGTAATCCCCAAGACACAACATATGCTCAAGAAAGCAAATCATAAAGGGTTTGTAGCAAGTCTAGAAATAATCCCAACTGTAGGATAGAGGACGGATCACTGGTGGCCGACTGCTGGGACCCCCACAGATCTCCAGAAGGGGGCTCTGCAGAGTCCTGTGTGAAAGAAGCGGAGGTCGAGAATGCAAACTGCTCCGTTAACTGTCTCGGGGGCTCGGAGAGAGAATACCGCCCTTGACCACCTCCGACAGTCCCGTAGACAATGATGAGGACGCTCTGAAGACTTGACAATCGCTGGTTGTAGTCTACCAAATACAAACTCGGCCTGTGACATTTGTATAGGCCTCTCCTCATTGCGTGGCATGTGTCTCTTAAAGAGAATCTGTCAAAAGATTTTTGCCACCTAATCTGAGAGCAGCATCATGTAGGGGGGCAGAGATACTGATTCCAGCGATGTGTCACTTACTGGGCTGCTTAGTGTAGTTTTGATAAAATCACTGATTAATCAGCAGGAAATTATCATTACAGGACTACTTGTGCTGCAGGTAGTCCAGCATATTCATGAGCTCTGTATAACTGCTAGATCTGCAGCGGAGAAAGCATTGATCAAAATGACAGAAAACAGCTCAGTAAGTGACACATCACTGGAATCAGGGACTCTGTCTCTACATTATGCTGCTGTCAGATGGGAAAGCAAAAACCTGGTGACAGATTAATGAATTTGGCACCTCTTGGATTCTATGAAGATGATCCCCATTAACAATACCCCTCTAGATGGGTACAGCAAAGGTCCAGTATTTGGTCCTAAAATCAATTTTTGCAACTGAGTTTCATAAAAAAAAAAAAAAAAAATAATATATATATTAGTTAAAGTTGAACGAAATTTATTGCTTATTTTAAACTTTTATAAAAAATAATAAACTGAAAATTGGGGCGTGCAATATTATTGGGCCCCTTTAAGTTAACACTTTGTAGCGCCATCTTTTGCTGCGATTACAGCTGCAGTCGCTTGGGGTATGTCTCTATCAGTTTTGCACATTGAGAGACGGAAATTTTCGCCCATTCTTCCTTTGGAAATAGCTGCAGCTGAGTGAGGTTGGATGGAGAGCGTTTGTGAACAGCAGTTTTCAGCTCTTTCCACAGATTCTCGATTGGGTTCAGGTCTGGACTGTGACTTGGCCATTCTAACACCTGGATACATTTATTTGTGAACCATTCCATTGTAGATTTTGCTTTATGTTTTGGATCATTGTCTTGTTGGAAGACAAATCTCCGTTCCAGTCTCAGGTGTTTTGCAGACTCCAACAGGTTTTCTTCAAGAATGGTCCTGTATTTGGCTCCATCCATCTTTCCATCAATTTTACCATCTTCCCTGTCACTGCTGAAGAAAAGCAGGCCCAAACCATGATGCTGCCACCACCATGTTTGACAGTGGGGATGGTGTGTTCAGGGTGATGAGCTGTGTTGCTGTTACATATCATTTGGCATTGTGCTCAAATAGTTCGCTTTTGGTTTCATCTGACCAGAGCACCTTCTTCCACATGTTTGGTGTCTCCCTGGTGGCTTGTTGCAAACTTTAAACACTTTTTATGGATATCTGTGAGAAATGGCTTTCTCCTTGCCACTCTTCCATAAAGGCCAGATTTGTGCAGTGTACGACTGATTGTTGTCCTATGGACAGACTCTCCCACCTCAGCTGTAGATCTCTGCAGCTCATCCAGAGGGATCATGGGCCTCTTGGCTGCATCTCTGATCAGTCCTCTCCTTGTTTGACATGAAATTTTTGACGGCCGGGTCTTGGAAGATTTGTAGTGGTATGATACTCCTTCCATTTCAATATGATCGCTTGCACAGTGCTTCTTGGGATGTTTAAAGTTGTGGAATTTGTTTTGTAACCAAATCTGGCTTTAAACTTCTCCACAACAGTATCATGGACCTGCCTGTTGTGTTCCTTGGTCTTCATGATGCTCTCTGCGCTTTATACAGAACCCTGAGACTATCACAGAGCAGGTGCATTTATACGGAGACTTGATTACACACAGGGGATTATATTTATCATCATCAGTCATTTAGGACAACATTGGACCATTCAGAGATCCTCAATGAACTTCTTTAGTGAGTTTGCTGCACTGAAAGTAAAGGGGATGAATAATATTGCACGCCACAATATTCAGTTATTTATTTTTTACAAAAGTTTAAAATAAGCAATAAATATCGTTCAACTTCACAATTGTGTCCCCCTTGTTGTTGATTCTTCATCATAACATTAAAATTTTTATCTTTATGTTTGAAGCCTGAAATGTGGGAAAAGGTTGAAAAATTCAAGGGGGCTGAGTACTTTCGCAAGGCACTGTATATATAAATATCATAAATTGGCTTAAAAGGAGTCTAGAAAAATAAACAGATAAGAGTTACAAATTCTCTCATGTTTCAATCTAATGAGCTCACAGTTCGCTTCTCAGTTAACTCATTTTGCAGGCAGCGCTAGACAAAGGATATACAGTAGTAAGCAAACAAAATATATTTTATGTTATATAATAATATTTATTCACTTATATAGCGCTATTAATTCCACAGCGCTTTACATACATTGGCAACATATATATATATATATATATATATATATATATATATATATTATATATTTGCTTACTACCATATATCCTTTGTCTAGCGCTGCCCATAAAGAAGGGAATTTTGTTTACTTACCGTAAATTCCTTTTCTTCTAGCTCCTATTGGGAGACCCAGACAATTGGATGTATAGCTTCTGCCTCCGGAGGCCACACAAAGTATTACACTTTAAAAAGTGTAACCCCTCCCCTCTGCCTATACACCCTCCCGTGCATCACGGGCTCCTCAGTTTTGGTGCAAAAGCAGGAAGGAGAAAACGTATAAATTGGTCTAAGGTAAATTCAATCCGAAGGATGTTCGGAGAACTGAACCATGAACCAAAAGAACAATTCAACATGAACAACATGTGTACACAAAAGAACAACCAGCCCAAAGGGAACAGGGGCGGGTGCTGGGTCTCCCAATAGGAGCTAGAAGAAAAGGAATTTACGGTAAGTAAACAAAATTCCCTTCTTCTTTGTCGCTCCATTGGGAGACCCAGACAATTGGGACGTCCAAAAGCAGTCCCTGGGTGGGTAAAAGAATACCCCGATAAAAAGATAAAAAGAGCCGACAACGGCCCTCCTCTTACAGGTGGGCAACCGCCGCCTGAAGGACTCGCCTACCTAGACTGGCGTCTGCCGAAGCATAGGTATGCACCTGATAGTGTTTCGTGAAAGTGTGCAGACTAGACCAGGTAGCTGCCTGACACACCTGCTGAGCCGTCGCCCGGTGCCGCAATGCCCACGCACCCACGGCTCTGGTAGAATGGGCTTTCAGCCCTGAAGGAAGCGGAAGCCCAGAAGCACGGTAGGCTTCAAGAATCAGTTCCTTGATCCACCGAGCCAAGGTTGACTTGGAAGCCTGCGAACCCTTACGCTGGCCAGCGACAAGGACAAAGAGCGCATCTGAACGACGCAGGGGCGCCGTGCGAGACACGTAGAACCGGAGTGCTCTCACTAGATCTAACAAATGCAAATCCTTTTCACACTGGTGAACTGGATGAGGGCAAAATGACGGTAAGGAGATATCCTGATTGAGATGAAAAAGGGGATACCACCTTAGGGAGAAATTCCGGGACAGGACGCAGAACCACCTTATCCTGGTGAAAAACCAGGAAGGGGGCTTTGCATGACAGCGCTGCAAGCTCCGACACTCTTCGGAGTGATGTAATCCTGAAGACGCTAGGAGCCAGGACTCAATGGCCACACAGTCAGGTTGAGGGCCACAGAATTCAGATGGAAAAACGGCCCTTGTGACAGCAAGTCTGGGCGGTCTGGAAGCGCCCACGGTTGACCCACCGTGAGATGCCACAGATCCGGTTTCCACGATCGCCTCGACCAATCTGGAGCGACGAGAATGGCGCGACGACAGTCGGACCTGATCTTGCGTAACACTCTGGGCAGCATCGCCAGAGGAGGAAATACATAAGGCAGTCGAAACTGCGACCAATCCTGAACTAATGCGTCCGCCGCCAGAGCTCTGTGATCCTGAGACCGTGCCATGAAGGCCAGGACCTTGTTGTTATGTCGTGACGCCATGAGGTCGACGTCCGGCGTTCCCCAGCGGCGACAGATCTCTCGAAACACGTCTGGGTGAAGAGACCATTCCCCCGCGTCCATGCCCTGACGACTGAGAAAATCTGCTTCCCAGTTTTCTACGCCCAGGATGTAAACTGCGGAGATCGTGGAGGCTGTGGCTTCCACCCACTGCAGAATCCGCCTGACTTCCTGGAAGGCCTGACGACTGCGCGTGCCGCCCTGATGGTTGATGTATGCGACGGCAGTGGCGTTGTCCGACTGTATACGGATCTGTCTGCCCTCCAGCCATCGATGGAAGGCCAATAGGGCTAGATACACTGCCCTTATCTCCAGAACATTGATCTGAAGGGAGGACTCTACCGGAGTCCAGGTTCCCTGAGCCCTGTGGTGGAGGAAAACCGCTCCCCACCCTGACAGGCTCGCGTCCGTGGTGACCACAGCCCAGGTTGGGGGTAGGAAGGATCTTCCTTGCGATAGAGAATTGGGAAGGAGCCACCACTGAAGAGACGTCTTGGTTGCAAGGGACAGAGAGACGTTCCTGTCGAGGGAAGTCGACCTCCTGTCCCATTTGCGGAGAATGTCCCATTGGAGTGGCCGCAGATGGAATTGCGCGAACGGCACTGCCTCCATCGCTGCCACCATCTTCCCCAGGAAGTGCATGAGGCGCCTCAAGGGGTATGACTGACCCCGAAGAAGAGATTGCACCCCTGCCTGCAGGGAAAGCTGTTTGTCCAGCGGTAGCTTGACTACCGCTGACTGTGTATGAAACTCCATCCCGAGGTAAGTCAGTGATTGGGTCGGTGTCAACTGGGATTTTGGGAAGTTGATTATCCACCCGAACTGCTGGAGAGTCGCCAGAGCGACTGTAAGGCTGTGTTGACACGCCACCCGCGAAGGTGCCCTGACTAGGAGATCGTCTAAGTAGGGAATCACCGAGTGGCCCTGAGAGTGTAGGACCGCCACAACGGATGCCATGACCTTGGTGAACACCCGTGGGGCTGTCGCCAGGCCGAAAGGCAATGCCACGAACTGAAGGTGTTCGTCCCCGATGGCGAAACGCAAGAAGCGTTGATGTTCGGGTGCGATCGGCACATGGAGATAAGCATCCTTGATGTCGATCGATGCTAGGAAGTCTCCTTGTGACATCGAGGCGATGACCGAGCGGAGAGATTCCATCCGAAACCGTCTGGTGCTCACATGTCTGTTGAGCAGTTTGAGGTCCAGAACGGGACGGAATGATCCGTCCTTCTTTGGCACCACGAACAAGTTGGAGTAAAAGCTGCGACCATGTTCCTGAGGGGGAACAGGGATCACAACTCCCTCTGTCTTCAGAGTGACCACTGCCTGAAAAAGTGCGTCAGCCCGAGCGGGTGGCGGAGAGGTTCTGAAGAAACGAGTCTGAGGACGAGAGCTGAACTCTATCCTGTAACCGTGAGAGAGAATGTCTCTCACCCATCGGTCTTGAACATGTGGCCACCAGGCGCCGCAAAAGCGGGAGAGCCTGCCACCGACCGAGGATGCGGTTCGGGGATGCCGAGAGTCATGAGGAGGCCGCCTTGGAGGCCGCGCCTCCGGCGGCCTTTTGGGGGCGTGACTTAGACCGCCACGCATAGGAGTTCCTCTGGCCTTTCTCCGGCCTGCTGGACGAAGCGGATTGGGACTTGGCGGAGGGACGAAAGGACCGAAACCTCGATTGAATTTTCCGTTGCTGAGGTCTCTTAGGTTTGGACTGGGGTAAGGAGGAGTCCTTTCCCTTGGATTCCTTAATAATCTCATCCAATCGTTCGCCAAACAATCGGTCGCCAGAAAACGGCAAACCGGTTAAGAACCTCTTGGAGGCCGAGTCTGCCTTCCATTCGCGCAGCCACATGGCCCTGCGGACTGCCACAGAATTAGCGGATGCCACCGCTGTACGGCTAGCAGAATCTAGGACTGCGTTCATGGCGTAGGAAGAAAAAGCTGACGCTTGAGAGGTCAGAGACGCAACCTGCGAAGCAGAATTACGTGTGACTGCATTAATCTCAGCCAGACAAGCTGAGATAGCTTGTAGTGCCCACACGGCTGCAAAGGCCGGGGCAAAAGACGCGCCCGTGGCTTCATAGATGGATTTCACCAGGAGCTCTATCTGCCTGTCAGTGGCATCCTTTAGCGATGAGCCATCTGCCACCGATACCACAGATCTAGCCGCCAATCTAGAGACTGGAGGATCCACCTTGGGACACTGAGCCCAACCCTTAACTACGTCAGAGGGGAAGGGGTAACGTGTGTCAGTAAGGCGCTTAGTAAAGCGCTTGTCCGGAACCGCTCTGGGCTTCTGGACAGCATCTCTGAAGTTAGAGTGATCGAAAAACGCACTCCGTGTACGTTTGGGGAACCGAAACTGGAGTTTCTCCTGCTGAGACGCCGACTCCTCTACAGGTGGAGGCGGGGGAGACAGATCTAACACCTGGTTGATGGACGAGATAAGATCATTTACTAAGGCGTCCCCTTCAGGTGTATCAAGATTGAGGGCAACGTCAGGTTCAGAGCCCTGAGCTGCGACGTCCGCCTCGTCCTCCAGAGAGTCCTCGAGCTGGGAACCCGAGCAGCGTGAAGAAGTCAGGGAAGATTCCCAGCGGGCCCGCTTAGTCGGTCTGGGACTGAGGTCCGGGCAGGAGTCCTCCGCGTGGGACCTAGGGCCCAACCTGGCAGCGCGCTGCGGCGCGAACCGAGAGGGGCCTGGAGGCGACGAGCTAACGGGGAGCGGGGCCTGTGTAAGGACCGGTCTGGACTGCAAAGCTTCTAGCAACTTGGCAGACCATTTGTCCATAGACTGAGCCATGGATTGTGAAAGTGACTCAGAGAGTTTCACAGCAAATGCAGCAAACTCTGTCCCTGCCGCCTGGACAGGGGGAGCAGGAGGGTCTGCCTGAGCCGAGGGGCCCACTAGTGACCGAGGCTCCGGCTGAGCAAGCGAAACAGGGGTCGAGCATTGCTCACAGTGAGGGTAGGTGGAACCCGCAGGTAACATAGCCGCACAAGAGGTACAGGTCGCAAAAAAACCCTGTGCCTTAGCACCTTTGCTCCTTGTGGACGACATGCTGTTGTCTCCTAGGAGAGTGATCACTGAGGGTATATGGGAAGGGGTATACAGCCCGACCGAACAGAAATATGTATATAAATACGTATCTATTCCGGCACCCTAAGGGGACCAGCACCGGGTGACCGGTGTGGCTTACCGACCGCTAAAGAGCGGAGTGTGTGTCCTCCAGATTCCCTGCCTTAGGTCTCCCAGAGCTGCAGAGCTCTTCTCTGATAATCCTCCACCGGCAGAATGCCAAAAACATGGCTGCCGGAGCTCTCAGGGGAGGAGTGGAGCCGTGGGCGGTGCTAGAAAAGTGCGGGAATCTGGGGTCCTCACAGTGGTCAGTGAGGGGGGAGGAAACATACAGGATGCTCCGGCTCTCACAGCCGACGTCAGGCCGGCCGTCCCGCCCTTACCCCTGACAGGCAGGCCCGGGGGCGGGATTTTTGCTACTAGGCCGCGATGAAGTCGGGGACTAAATTTAAGACCGCGGCCGACAAGCAGGCGCGGTCAGCGCGGAAGTCCGCCGGTCTTCACAAATCAGCAGCTGCTGCAGCGTCCGGGAAGAAGGCGCTCCATGCACAATCCCCATGGGGACACAGAGTACCTTATAGATGCAGGGCCCGGTCCCTGAGGATGAATAGACTCCTGTCCAGCAGATTCCCACAGGGGCTGCGGAGGGAGCCCGGTCCCAGTGAATGGATGACCGGTCAGGATCCCACTTCTCCCAGAGCCACTAAGGGATGGTGAAGGAAAACGGCATGAGGCTCCGGCCTTTGTACCCGCAATGGGTACCTCAACCTTAACAACACCGCCGACGTAGTGGGGTGAGAAGGGAACATGCCGGGGGCCCCGTGGGGGCCCTCTTTTCTTCCAACCGACATAACTAAGTTGAGAATGCATGAGTGGATGTGTGCCTCCTTCCACACAAAGCATAAAACTGAGGAGCCCGTGATGCACGGGAGGGTGTATAGGCAGAGGGGAGGGGTTACACTTTTTAAAGTGTAATACTTTGTGTGGCCTCCGGAGGCAGAAGCTATACACCCAATTGTCTGGGTCTCCCAATGGAGCGACAAAGAAATATGAGTTAACTGAGAATCGAACAGTGAGCTCATTCAGATTCAAAGATGAGAGAATTTGTAACATCTTTTTTTTTTTTTCCCTAGTCTCCCTTTGGCCAATTTATGAGCATAGCAAAGTTAAATAAACAAGGCACGTAAAAGAGAAATGGTGCAAAACTTGTACTGGATTTACATAACTCCAAATCTATACATTTGATGTAAAAAAAAAAAAAAAAAAAAAAAAAAAAAAATATGATAATCCCCAAAGGTAGATGGCACCACTTAGCGGCATCAGGTCTGATACACAACACTGGCTTCAGCTTTGAGCTATTATCTTTTTGCTGGGCAACCGCTGCACAAATAACATATTTTTGATCTTTTTCATAATGAAAGACTCAATAATAAAAACAGGAAAAAAAAAAAAAAAAAAAAGAAAGACGGAGTCATTTATCATCAAAGCCGAGTGATGCATAAACAAGAAATAAAAAGCTTTCTGCCTCTCCAGTCACCCAGATAGGACGCCGATCTGCAGATAAAAGCGGATACCGAGCGCAGCGTGGACTGTAATCCGAGCAGCGTCCTATGATCTGTGCGCTGGGGAGGAGAAATATATAAAAGAAAAAAAAAAAAAAAAAAAAAAAAAGGACAAAAGGGAGATGCTCCTCATTAACCCCTTAACGACCTATGGCTTGCCATGTATGTCATGGGTTGTGTCTGTCACATACGGACTTAAGGAAGGTCCGGCATGGGGCAAGCACATAAACAGGGGTTTCCCCACAACAAAAAAGGGGGGCCCTAGGACAAGTGAGAGGGAAGATAGACACCGCCTACTTACCTGCACAATACCCTGCACTCCTAGCCAGTCCCTATACAAGTTCCTCACCTGGGGCTCAGCAGGAAACTAAAGCCCTGGAAGACCCTACAATAGTCCTGGCTAGTGAGTGGGAAAGTAAGGATCACTAGTCCCAGCGCTGCACTTAACACACCAGGGAAGGAGGACAGACAGGGGAATCAGAGGATAAATGCCAATGTTTTGGTTGTAGTTAGGCAACAGGACTGCAGCCTACACCACAACAGACGGAAAGGGTTCCAACAGCTCCTTCCACCTCCAGGCCAAGTCTCAGACTGAGGAATCAGTATAACCAGCACCCTCTACAGGGAGAAAAGGGTATTTATAGGGAGTGGGAGTGGTCCCAAACCGGAAACACCTGAGGAGAGGAAAAGAGTATGCTGCTGGCAAGGAAAACTGACATTAACCCGTTATACACCAAAAGAAAGAAAACTACATTTAATATGAAGAGCCTTGAATGGAAATGGCTCTCTGGCCGTGAATCTGTCACTAGACTCATAATGCAGAGAGACAGTCATGACACTCTCCCTGCATTTGATGCGGGCTCACACGCCAAGCCCACATCTATCCCTGCAGATGAAGGCTGAATCAGCCAGCCTTCATCTGCCTCTAACAGCCGTGGGTGGAGAGATGCTCCGCCAGTGGATGTTAACCTGTTAAATGCCGCTGTTCTGACCCCTCACCGACACTTGTGGGACGCTGATGAGTTGTCATGACAGACAGGGGTCTGCTGATAATCCCCGCGTGGTCATCACAGTTCTCCTATGAAAACCAGCACATGGCCGGCATTCATAGAAGACTGACTTCTTCTACATACCGCAATGCCATGGCATTACTGTATACAGAACAAGTCATCAGACTATTGCAGGATCAAGTTGAGACTATTATATGCTGTAAAAAGTAATAAAAAGATTAAAATATATATATATATAATGTTTGAAATCACCCCACTTTAAGCACATTAAAAATGAATGAAAATATACACTTATCTGGTATTGTTGTGTTCTTAAAAATCCAATCTCTGAAAATTATTAAATGAATTAATCTGACCAGTAAACCGTAACAAGAAAAAAAAGAAAAAAAAAAAAAAGATCAAAAACTACAGTTTTTCGGCCTTAGCAACAAAAGGGAAAAAAATGTACTAGGTAAGTGATCAAAATATCGTCTATGCCCCAAAATTGGGCCACACACAACAGGGGCCAGAGAAGATCACCATGGGAAATCAGGACCCCACACAACAGGGGCCAGAGAAGATCACCGTGGGAAATCAGGACCCCACACAACAGGGGCCAGAGAAGATCACCGTGGGAAATCAGGACCCCACACAACAGGGGCCAGAGAAGATCACCGTGGGAAATCAGGACCCCACACAACACGGGCCGGAGAAGATCACCGTGGGAAATCAGGACCCCACACAACAGGGGCCGGAGAAGATCACCGTGGGAAATCAGGACCCCACACAACAGGGGCCGGAGAAGATCACCATGGGAAATCAGGACCCCACACAACACGGGCCGGAGAAGATCACCGTGGGAAATCAGGGCCGCACACAACAGGGGCCGGAGAAGATCACCGTGGGAAATCAGGGCCGCACACAACAGGGGCCGGAGAAGATAACTGTGGGAATAGGGCTTGGTGAGTAAGGGGCACTGCAGGGCATCAAAAGGTGTGTGGTGGACCTGAGGGGGCAATATACTGAACGTGGTTTATACTGTAAATTGAGAGGGTAAATACAGTGTAGAAAGGCATCATACTAAATGGGTCCATGAACAGGACATCGGAGTGGGTGGGAATATTTAGGGGCTTCATTAGGGTCAGCAATTCCCGTCCCTGACCCTCCCTCTCTTTAGAAGTAGAGAGGTATACCCTTCTGTGACTGCGTCTATGCTTCACATTTTTTTTTTTTTTTAGAGGAGGGGCATTTCAGACTTTTGCGATGGAGCCCCATGATTTCTATTTACACCCTTATTAAAAAGGCCTAGTTCCTGTAGGAGCAATTGATATTTTTCATACCACAATCCCGGCATTTTTCACAGCCAAAGGCAGTCCGAGGAGTCCGGTCCCAATGTTCCCTTTTAGTAAATGTATCAAAGTCTGGAACCATCTGAAGGAAAACAGAAGAGAAGGATAAATGTCACAATGAGGTCAGGGTTAATCAAAATATCTCATTCAAAAGGTATAGTGTCCACAACTACCAATAATAATCCCAATCATCTGTATCATCATACCCGAAAAGGAGTCTAGGGAAATACAGCCATATGGACACACAGAATAAAAAATAATAAAAACACTGTACATGGCCACTATCCATTAGCTAGGATAACTTTCCAATAGGGGATAACTTTCTCACCACTCGCCCATTACCAAACCTGGGAAAGGAGCAGCGTACGATCATGCGCACTGCGCTCAATTCATGCTTATGGCAATGGTGAAGACCAACCGAGCCCAGCACAACCTCCGGTGCTCCCACCAAGAGTGATCGGCACTGCTACATTCACACATGGCACTATAAAGCCCCGATTCGCAGGATCATGGGGAGCCCTAGGGGTCAGACCCCAATCCATGGGGATGATATGGATGGGGAGAATTATCAAACTTGAGAGTACCCATTTAAGTCTCTCCTAACCTGCACAGTCTCACTATATCATACCTCCCTTTCTGTCCATAAGACCTTTCAGTTATCAATGGGGATTATGATCAAACAACCATTCCCAAGAAATGACAGGTTTGGGGTTTTTTTATTTTTTTTAAATAATAATAAATAATATTATTATTATTATTATTATTATTATTATTATTATTAAAAATATAAGAGACATGATTTAGTGTTTCTGTTTTTGCAGAGGATACCAAACTCTATAATATATTGCAGACCATGGAAGACGCTCAGAAGTTATAGGTTGACTTGGATAAACTGAGTATTTGGACATCCACTTGGCAGAAGAAGTTTAACGCAGAAAAATGTAAAGGTATTAATCTGGACACTTCAGCATTATATGTTCTATGGGAAATAAAACTAGGAGAGTCACTTGTACATAAGGATCTGGGTGTACATGTCACAGTCACATACAAGATTTCTTCCGTGCCTCCTCCATACTCTGGTATGCTCTAGCCCATCATATCAGACTCTCAACTACCGTGGAAACCTTCAAAACAAACCTGAAGACCCATCTCTTCCGACAAGCCTACAACCCACAATAACTCTCAGACCACTGTACCCTCGCACAACCAGCTCTGTCCTCACTTACTGTATCCTCACCCATCCCCTGTAGACTATGAGCCCTCGTGGGCAGGGTCCTCTCCTCCTGTACCTCACTGTGCCTTGTATTGTTCATGATTATTGTACTTGTCTCTATTATGTACACCCCTTTCCATCTGTAAAGCGCCATGGAATAAATGCCACTATAATGAAGGGAATTTTGTTTACGGTACTTACCGTAAATTCCTTTTCTTCTAGCTCCTATTGGGAGACCCAGACAATTGGGTGTATAGCTACTGCCTCCGGAGGCCACACAAAGTATTACACTTTAAAAAGTGTAACCCCTCCCCTCTGCCTATACACCCTCCCGTGCATCACGGGCTCCTCAGTTTTGGTGCAAAAGCAGGAAGGAGGAAACTTATAAATTGGTCTAGGGTAAATTCAATCCGAAGGATGTTCGGAGAACTGAAACCATGAACCAAAAGAACAATTCAACATGAACAACATGTGTACACAAAAGAACAACAGCCCGAAGGGAACAGGGGCGGGTGCTGGGTCTCCCAATAGGAGCTAGAAGAAAAGGAATTTACGGTAAGTAAACAAAATTCCCTTCTTCTTTGTCGCTCCATTGGGAGACCCAGACAATTGGGACGTCCAAAAGCAGTCCCTGGGTGGGTAAAGAATACCTCGATAAAAAGAGCCGAAACGGCCCCCTCTTACAGGTGGGCAACTGCCGCCTGAAGGACTCGCCTACCTAGACTGGCATCTGCCGAAGCATAGGCATGCACCTGATAGTGTTTCGTGAAAGTGTGCAGACTCGACCAGGTAGCCGCCTGACACACCTGCTGAGCCGTAGCCTGGTGCCGCAATGCCCAGGACGCACCCACGGCTCTGGTAGAATGGGCTTTCAGCCCTGAAGGAATCGGAAGCCCAGAAGAACGGCAGGCTTCAAAAATCGGTTCCTTGATCCACCGAGCCAAGGTTGACTTGGAAGCCTGCGACCCCTTACGCTGGCCAGCGACAAGGACAAAGAGCGCATCAGAGCGGCGCATTGGCGCCATGCGAGACACGTAGATCCGGAGTGCTCTCACTAGATCTAACAAATGCAAATCCTTTTCATATTGGTGAATTGGATGAGGGCAAAATGAAGGTAAGGAGATATCCTGATTGAGATGAAAAGTGGACACCACCTTAGGGAGAAAGTCCGGGACCGGACGCAGAACCACCTTATCCTGGTGAAATACCAGGAAAGGGCCTTTGCATGACAGCGCTGGAAGCTCTGACACTCTACGGAGTGAAGTAACCGCCACTAGAAATGCCACCTTCTGCGAAAGACGTGATAGAGAGACATCCCGCAGCGGCTCAAAAGGTGGTTTTGAAGAGCCCGTAGAACCATGTTGAGATCCCAGGGTTCCAGCGGACGCTTGTAAGGTGGGACTATGTGGCAAACTCCCTGCAGGAACGTGCGGACCTGCGGAAGCCTCGCTAGACGCTTTTGAAAAAACACGGAAAGCGCCGATACTTGTCCCTTGAGAGAGCCGAGAGACAACCCTTGTCCAATCCCGATTGAAGGAAGGAAAGAAACCTGGGTAAGGCAAACGGCCAGGGGGTAAACCCCCTCTCAGAGCACCAGGCTAAGAAGATTCTCCAAGTTCTATGATAGATCTTGGCTGACGTTGGTTTCCTGGCCTGTCTCATAGTGGCAAAGACATCTTGAGACAACCCTGAGGATGCTAAGAGCCAGGACTCAATGGCCACACAGTCAGGTTGAGGGCCGCAGAATTCAGATGGAAAAATGGCCCTTGAGATAGCAAGTCTGGTCGGTCTGGGAGCGCCCACGGTTGCCCTACCGTGAGATGCCACAGATCCGGGTACCACGACCGCCTCGGCCAATCTGGAGCGACGAGGATGGCGCGGCGGCAGTCGGACCTGATCTTGCGCAACACTCTGGGCAGCATTGCCAGAGGAGGGAATACATAAGGCAGTTGAAACTGCGACCAATCCTGAACTAAGGCGTCCGCCGCCAGAGCTCTGTGGTCCTGAGCCCGTGCCATGAATGCCGGGACCTTGTTGTTGTGCCGAGACGCCATGAGATCGACGTCCGGCGTTCCCCAGCGGCAACAGATCTCTTGAAACACGTCCGGGTGGAGAGACCATTCCCCCGCGTCCATGCCCTGGCGACTGAGGAAGTCTGCTTCCCAGTTTTCTACGCCCGGAATGTGAACCGCGGAGATGGTGGAGGCTGTGGCCTCCGCCCACAGCAGAATCCGCCGGACTTCTTGGAAGGCTTGGCGACTGCGAGTGCCGCCCTGGTGGTTGATGTCCGCAACCGCCGTGGCGTTGTCCGACTGTATGCGGATCTGCCTGCCCTCGAGCCACCGATGGAACGCCTTGAGGGCTAGATACACTGCCCTTATCTCCAGAACATTGATCTGAAGGGAGGACTCTGTCGGAGTCCAGGTTCCCTGAGCCTTGTGGTGGAGAAAAACCGCTCCCCATCCTGACAGGCTCGCGTCCGTCGTGACCACAGCCCAGGATGGGGGCAGAAAGGATTTTCCTTTTGACAGAGAAGTGGGGGGAAGCCACCACTGAAGTGAGGTCTTGGCTTCCAGAGACAGAGAGACGTTCCTGTCTAAGGACGTCGGCCTCTTGTCCCATTTGCGGAGAATGTCCCATTGGAGAGGACGCAGATGAAATTGCGCAAATGGAACTGCCTCCATTGCTGCCACCATCTTCCCCAGGAAGTGCATGAGGCGCCTCAGGGGGTGCGACTGGGCCCGAAGAAGGGATTGCACCCCTGTCTGCAGCGACCGCTGTTTGTCCAGCGGTAGCTTGACCATCGCTGAGAGAGTATGAAACTCCATCCTGAGGTACGTCAGTGACTGGGTCGGAGACAATTTTGACTTTGGAAAATTGATGATCCACCCGAACCTCTGGAGAGTCTCCAGAGGAACGGTCAGACTGTGTTGACAAGCCACCCGTGAGGGTGCCTTGACTAGGAGATCGTCTGGGTAAGGGATCACCGAGTGGCCCTGAGAGTGTTCGTCCCCGATGGCGAAACGCAGGAAGCGTTGATGCTCTTGAGCGATCTGCCATGGAGATAGGCATCTTTGATGTCGATTGATGCTAGGAAGTCTCCTTGGAACATTGAAGCGATGACAGATCGGAGGGATTCCATGCGAAACCGTGGAGAGCCTGCCACCGACCGAGGATGCGGTTTGGGGCGGCCGAAAGTCATGAGGAGGCCGCCTTGGAGACGGTGCCTCCGGTGGTCTTTGGAGGACGTGACTTAGACCGCCATGGAGAAGAGTTCCTCTGACTCTTCTGTGGCCTGTTGGACGAGGAGGGCTGGGACGCTTGAGAAGCCAAGGACACAACCTGCGGGGCAGAGGTACGTGCGACCGCATTAATCTCAGCCAGAGAAGCTGAGATAGCTTGGAGTGCCCTCACGGCTGCGAAGGCCGGAGCAAAAGATGCGCCTATGGCTTCATAGATGGATTTCATCATAAGCTTTATTTGCCTGTCAGTGGCATCCATGAGAGATGAACCATCTGCCACTAATACTACGGATCTAGCCGCCAGTCTGGAGACTGGAGGATCCACCTTGTGACACTGAGCCCAACCCTTAACTACGTCAGGGGGGGAAAGGGTAACGTGTGTCATTAAGGCGCTTAGTAAAGCGCTTGTCCGGAAAGTTCTGTGCTTCTGGACAGCCTCTCTGGAGTTAGAGTGATCGAAAAAACGCACTCCGTGTACATTTGGGAAACCTAAACTGGTGTTTCTCCCGCTGTGAAGCCGACTCCTCCATAGGAGAAGATGGGGAAGAGAGGTCTAGCACCTGGTTGATGGACGCTATAAGGTCATTTACTATGGCGTCCCCTTCAGGTGTATCCAGATTGAGAGCAACGTCAGGTTCAGAGCCCTGAGCTGCGACCTCCGCTTCATTCTCCCGAGAGTCCTCAAGCTGAGACCCCGAACAGCATGATGAAGTCGTGGAAGGTTCCCAGCGAGCCCGGTTAGCCTGTCTGAGGCCGCGGTCCGTGTCTGAGTTCTCACCGTGGGATCTGGGTGTTACCCCAGGAGCCCCTTGTTGTACCGACCCAGAGGGGCCTGGGAGCGATGAACTCACAGCGCCCTGGCCCTGTTTTACCGGTCTGGACTGCAAAGCTTCTAGTATCTTAGCAGCCCCTCTGTTCATAGACTGGGCCATGGAATGTGAAAGCGACTCAGAGAGTTGCTCAGTCAAACGTGCAAACTCTGTCCCTGCCATCTGTGCAGTGGAAACCAGTGGTACCACCTGTGCCAAGGGTCCCACCAGTGCCGGAGGCTCCGGCTGAGTGAGTGCCCCAGGGGCCAAGCATTTGCAATGATAGGTGGAACCTGCCGGCAATATAGCCGCACAAGAGGTACAGGTTGCAAAGAAAGCCTGTGCCCTGGCACCATTACTGTTTGCGGACGACCTGCTGATTTCACCTCTTAGTGATCAGCGAGGGTATATAGCCAAAAGCAAATAGTGCTGCCGAACAGTGAAATCATATACCATATAAATATATATACACTTCGACACCCAAGGGGGGCCAGCACCCGATTGGGAAACTGGTGCCCCACAGTGCTCAGTGAGGGGGGAGGCGGATACCAAGTATGCTCCAGCCCTCACTGCCGACGTCCAGTCGGCCGTCCCGTCGTTACCCCTGACTGGCGGGCCCGGGAACGGGAGTATATGGTACTAGGCCGCAAGAGCCGGGGACTAAAGTTAAAAACGCGGCCGGCAAACAGGCGCGGTCGGCGCGGTAGTCCCGGTCCCACAAACCACACAGCAACCGCTGCGGCGTTTGTAACCCAGGTGCTGCATGCAGCGTCCCCAAAGGGGACACAGAGTACCTTATGGATGCAGGGCTCTGTCCCTGATGATGTCCAGTCTCCTGTCCGTCAGAATCCCCCAGGGGCTGCGGATGGAGCCCGGTCCCATGCATGGCGACCGGTTAGGAACCCCCTCTCCCAGAGCTGCAGAGCACATTCTGAGATTCTCCACCGGCAGAATCATACTGAGACCCATATAACAATGGCTGCCGGCGTTCCGAGGGGAGGAGGGAGCCGAGGGCGGAACCACAAAAGTGCGGGAATCTGCGCCCCATAGTGAACAGTGAGGGGGGAGGAGGACAGCGAAGTGTGCTCCAGCCCTCACCGTCGGTGTCATACCGACCGTCCCACCCTTCCCCCTGACTGGCAGGCCCAGGGGCGGGAGTTTAATATACTAGGCCGCAAAAGCCGGGGACTAAAGTAAAAACCGCGGCCGGCAAACAGGCACGGTCGGCGCGGTAGTCCCGGTCAAAAAAACCACACCGCAGTCGCTGCAGCGTCTGAGGCCAAGGTGCTTCATGCACCGTCCCAAAGGGGACACAGAGTACCTGTAGATGCAGGGCCATGTCCCTGACGATACTCAGTCTCCTGTCCGGCAGATTCCCCCTGGGGCTGCGGAGGGAGCCCGGTCCCAGTGGCTGGATGACCGGTTAGGATCCCACTTCACCCAGAGCCCCTAAGGGATGGGGAAGGAAAACGGCATGTGGCTCCAGCCTGTGTACCCGCAATGTGTACCTCAACCTTAACAGCACCGCCGACTCAGTGGGGTGAGAAGGGAGCATGCCGGGGGCCCTGTTAGGGGCCCTCTTTTCTTCTCCTTCAACACAAAGCATAAAACTGATGGGCCCGTGATGCACGGGAGGGTGTATAGGTAGAGGGGAGGGGTTACACTTTTTAAAGTGTAATACTTTGTGTGGCCTCCGGAGGCAGTAGCTATACACCCAATTGTCTGGGTCTCCCAATGGAGCGACAAAGAAAATAATAATAATAATAATAATAATAAAATAATAAAATAATAAAATAATAATTATATTATTATAATTATTAACAATAATAAATGGAGATCACAGATTTATTTAATTAATAGCTTGCAATGTCATTTAGTGGCTTCTAAAACCAGCAAGATTTTGTCATGTATTAGAGGGGATCTGTCAGCAGGATTTTGTTATGTAATCTAAAGACAGCAGGAGATAGAGGGTGACACACAAAGTTCAAAGACGTGTCATTTATGAGACAAGCGAGACAAGGCTCCTATCTGACAGTAAGGGGTACTTTGCACACTACGACATCGCAAGCCGATGCTGCGATGCTGAGCGCGATAGTCCCCGCCCTCTTCGCAGCTGCGATATCTTGTGATAGCTGGCGTAGTGAACATTATCGCTACGGCAGAGTCACATGCACTCACCTGCCCTGCAACGTCACTCTGGCCGGCGACCCGCCTCCTTCCTAAGGGGGCGAGTCATGCGGTGTCACATGGACGGCGGCCAATAGAAACGGAGGGGTGGAGATGAGCGGGACATAACATCCTGCCCACCTCCGTCCTCCCACATAGCCGGCGTGAGCCGCGGTGACGCAGGTAATGAGATGTTCCTCGCTCCTGCGGCTTCTCACACAGGGATGTGTGCTGCCGCAGGAACAACATCGTACCGTCGCTGCCGCACAATGATGAAAATGTCGGACACTACACCGATGATACGATTACGACGCTTTTGCACTCGTTCATCGTATCAAAAAGGATTTACACACTACGATATCGACAGCGATGCCGAATGTGCGTCACTTTCGATTTGACCCCGACAACATCGCAGCTGCGATATCGTAGAGTGCAAAGTACCCCTAAGAATCATCTGAAAGAAAAACCATGTGAAATCCTAACGTTCCGGGGCAGCCTGCTTACCCACCAAATCCAGCATATCCACCAAACACTAATCCAAAACACCCTCCAGTTCCACCCCTACAGCCTGGTTATCCACCAGGACAACCAGTCTATCACCCAGGTCAACCCATGTAGATTTTGCTGCAGATTTCTGAAAATACGCGTCAAAACTACACAGCGTGTGCACTGAGCCTAATAGTAAAGGTTTTAAACACCCTGGGATTATCATTGCCCGGACTACACTAGTCTGGGATGCCCCCTCCCCCTGTGATTAGCAGCTCACTGTCTATAGACACTGTACATACAGAGCATGGTGTGGGAGGGGACAGCTTTCTGCTGCATTGTTAAATCTAAACACCTCTGTATCAGAACAGCTGCACCCAGTAATGTAAATGACACATCGTTGGATTCAGGATCCCTTTGTCTAGATCAGGCAGCTCTCATATAAGGTAGCAAAAACCTGCTGACATATTCCCTTTACAGGGGCATGGATGTAATAATTTACAAAGTCGTAGTGTGGCCTGATAAGGAATATACAGTTCAGTTCTTGGCACCGCTACGTAGCAAGTATGCCATGGAGAAAAGAAGAAACGGGGCAAAAAAAAAAAAAAAAGACACAAAACTGATAAGGGCAATGGAAGATGAACATTAAGAGAATGCTATGTCTATACTCACGTGGTGCTGCTGCTGCCGTGTTCTCCGAGCCTCTCATACTGGTTGGGTCGGGGGATGAAGCTATTGATGATCCCCGGGGAAGACTCCTCGCTGGGACTGACCTCTGTGGAGCTGTAGTCATTGTACGCGTCACTTCTCAGCCTAGTGGTCGCCATGATGCCTAGACCAACAGAAGGGAAAAAGAGTGTAAGACCACGATAAGCAGAGTACTGGGCTCTAGAGACAGTACATATAAAGCTAGAGAGCTTTCTTGGGAACGGGGCCATACAGCTGCCGGATACTTCATGAAGGAAACAACAATTGAAATTGTATTATTTTTTTTCCCCACAGTACACAGGTGGAGGACCGTGAGAACATCCAGCTGTGACCGCAGATACACTGAGTGATGTCTCTGTCCAAAGCACTGCAGGAGGTCATGTTTTCTAATGTCACCACAATTGCAACTTCAGTATGTAGCAGAGCCAGGATCGTCATGGGACCTCAGGTAGATTCCGTCGGACCCGGATGTTTTGCGGGTTAATAAATTAGAGAAAGAGGGTGGGGTTTTTTTTGTATTTTACTTCAAATAAATTATTTTTTTGGTGTTTGAATTTATTTCCTTTCACTTACAGGATTAGTAATGGGGGGTGGGTCTCAGACGCCTCCCATTACTAATCTAGTGCTTAGTGGCAGCTGGCAAAAAAGATTTGTATTTGGAATCCAAAAATAAAAAAATAAAAAAATGTACACCTTTATTGAATCTGTTTAAAACATGATAAAATAAAGCATAGACAATATAGACGGACCAGTCTACCCATTTCGGGCAAAGCCTTTAGTCTTGTCTTAGTGGCAGCCGTGAGCTATCATTAACCCCTTACATTACCCTGATTTCCACTGCATCAGGGCAATCAGGAGCAGACAGGTTAAGCGCTGGAATTGTCACATCTAATGGATGCTACATTTCTGGGCGGCTGCAGGCTGCTATTTTTTAGGTTGGGGGGCACCAGTAAGCATGGGTCTCCTCAGCCTGAAAATAGCAGCCTCCGGCTGTCTGCTTTATCATGGCTGGGTGTCAAAATTTAAAAAATCTGCAAAGAGTTACTCTTATTTTGATACACAGCCAAGAAAAGCCCATGGTTGGGGGCTGCAGCCTGTAGCCATCTGCTTTAGCTGTGTTGGGTATCACAATATTGGCTTATTCATTTTTTGTTATATTTTTACAGCACAATAGGGACGCAGACTGTGTGTGTGATTGCAGCAAATCACAGATGCTGTCACAGAGAATGGGGGCGCAGTCTGACTGCAACCAATCACAGACGCCGGGACAGCAGTGAATATGTATGAGGGTTAATGATTGTACCCGGAAGCAGTGGTACAGCCATGCGGGAGACTTGATAAGTATAACGGTCTTGTTTGCAGCCGCCCAGCACTTTCTATTACCATTTTACAGTACAATGTTCAGGTCCTCATAGCCTTAGCTCGGCATCAGGGCAGATGTTCCAGTTCAAGTTGGGTCCTCAACCAGATTTTTGTATTAAAAACCAGCCAGACCCGATGAACCAAAATATCTGCGGGTTTACCCAGCTCTAGTCAGCGTGTACGATTTCCCACATTTAGAGATTCCCTCCGCTCATTGGGACTGTATGGTGTGAACAGCCACCTACTACAATTAGCTATCATTGAGCGGCACGGTGGCTCAGTGGTTAGCAGTAGCACTGCAGTCTTGCAGCGCTGGGGTCCTGGGTTCGAATCCCACCAAGGACACCATCTGCAAGGAGTTTGTATGTTCTCCCCGTGTTTGCGTGGGTTTCCTCCCACACTCCAAAGACATACAGATAGGGACTTTAGATTGTGAGCCCCAATGGGGACACTGATGATAATGTATGTAAAGAGCTGCGGAATATGTTAGCGCTATATATAAAAAAAAAAAAAAAAAAAAAAAAAAAAAAAGAGATCCATTTGAATGAGAATATTATCCGGCAGATCTTTTAGAATAAAATCTTCATTATCCTACTACACTCATTAATCTCACAGAAAAAGAAGCAGCCATTACCAATCCCAGGTCAGATACCAATGCACTACAGGACGCAGCGGACCCTCATGAGGAAGGTGGGCGCAGCACAGGTGCAAAATACTAAGGAAACAACCACTCATGGAAGAGGTGTCTGCTGTATTGTAAATGCACACATATAGAGCATGTACAGGGCAAAGGCAACAATGTTCGAGCTGTCAGGGCCGCTGCTCCCATCTGGACAGGAGATTGCGCAATCTGAGACTTCTGCACCAAATTAATATGGGGAACTCACAAACCAGAGAGGAAAAAGTGCAGAGTCGGGAGCTCAGTGACCCCCATTAACACAGCGGAATTACAAGGCTGCACCCCGGAAACACACTGATTTAAATTGTATAAATATATTATATATTATAATATTTATTTTTAAATTCTGTTAACACCCATACTTTTAAATGGGGAATACGGGGCGATTTGAAATTTTTCTCTCATATACAGTACAGAACAAAAGTTTGGACACACCTTCTCATCTCTAGAACAACTGTTAAGAGGAGACTTTGTGCAGCAGCCTTCATGGTAAAATAGCTGCTAGGAAACCACTGCTAAGGACAGGCAACAAGCAGAAGAGACTTCTTTGGGCTAAAGAACACAAGGAATGGACATTAGAGCAGTGGAAATCTGTGCTTTGGTCTGATGAGTCCAAATTTGAGATCTTTGGATCCAACCACCGTGTCTTTGTAGAAAAGGTGAACGGATGGACTCTACATGGCTGGTTCCCACCGTGAAGCATGAAGGAGGAGGTGTGATGGTGTGGGGGGGCTTTGCTGGTGACACTGTTGGGGATTTATTCAAAATTGAAGGCATACAGAACCAGCATGGCTACCACAGCATCTTGCAGCGGCGTGCTATTCCATTCGGTTTGCGTTTAGTTAGACCATCATTTATTTTTCAACAGGACAATGACCCCAAACACACCTCCAGGCTGTGTAAGGGCTATTTGACTAAGAAGGAGAGTGATGAGGTGCTACGCCAGATGACCTGGCCTCCACAGTCACCAGACCTGAACCCAATCGAGATGGTTTGGGATGAGCTGGACCGCAGAGTGAAGGCAAAAGGGCCAACAAGTGCTAAGCATCTCTGGGAACTCCTTCAAGACTGTTGGAAAACCATTACTGGTGACTACCTCTTGAAGCTCATCAAGAGAATGCCAAGAGTGTGCAAAGCAGTAATCAAAGCAAAAGGTGGCTACTTGGAAGAACCTAGAATATAAGACATATCAGTTGTTTCACACTTTTTTGTTAAGAATTTCATTCCACATGTGTTAATTCATAGTTTTGATGCCTTCAATGTGAATCTACAATTTTCAGAGTCATGAAAATAAAGAAAACTCTTTGAATGAGAAGGTGTGTCCAAACCTTTGATCTGTACTGTGTAGTATAATATATCCCTGTCTATCTCTCTATCACACTTCAAATCACGCCTAATTCATCATTTAAGAATGAATGATACTAAAATATTATATATATATATATATATATATATATATATATATATATATATATATATGAGGTTAAAAGAGTGGCAAGCACATTTTGAATCCCCCTTGTTTCATCCTTTAATAATAACAGTACAATCATGCATTCTATAAAAGGTCTATGTTGTCCCCCTGTAGACCCCACAAATACTCTTATAAAATCTCCTGCTCTGTCTTTAAATTCTTGGATCTGGTCCAATGGGCATCGCTGCAGCTCCTGTCCCTCCTTTCAGCGTAATCCACGTAGTTGGGCAAAATCGTGCGCCTTTGCAGAGATCAATTCATGCAGGTGCACCTATGGTTTCGGCTCTGCCCGCAATAGGGTAGAGTGAAGTGTGCCTGTGCGTTTTGCCCACCTACATGGATGGCGCAGGAGGAGTCATCCACATCATCAGAGGACGGCGATCAGCGCCGAAAAGGTGGACAGGAGCCGCAATGATGCCCATCGAACCCTAGGATTTACATACAGGGCAGGAGATTTTATAAGGGTATTTGTGGGGTCTACAGGGGGAGTCAGGGGACAACGTGCACCTGTATAGACTGCAGAACAGGCGCTGCTAAAGGTGCTAGTTTTGGTCTAAAACTCAAAAATCTGCTGACAGGTTCCCTATAAATTATTTAACCCATAAAGTAAAGTAAACAACTTAAAAAGGTTAAAAAAAAAAAAAAATCAAGATTGTAGTTTTTTTGGTGCGAGCTGCCATAAAAAGTGATCACAACATTTTATCCTTCAAACGGTGTCATTGAAACTTTCAGCTCCTCACACAAAACTGACAAGAAAAAAAAAGTTCTGGGTCTCAGAAAACACAAACTAAATGTTTTTTAGCCAATTTCTGAATCTTTTTGAAGCACTAAAATGAAAATAAAAAAAAAATAAATAAATCTTAATATCGGTGTCATCATCCAGACCTGGAAAATCACATTACAGGCTCGTTACACAGCTCAATAAGTGTTGTAAAAACAAAACCCACAAATAAAAAAAAATATATATATAATAATAATAATAATAATAATAAAAAATAATTTACTGGGGGGGGGGGGGAATTAAAGGGAATCTGTCACCAGAGAGCAGCATAATGTAGAGACATAGACCCTGATTCCAGCGATGTGTCACTTACTGAGCTGCTTGGTGTCATTTTGATACAATCAATGTTTTCTCTGCTGCTGATCTAACAGTTATACAGAGCTCATGAATATGCTGGACTACTTATAGTACACCAAGTAGTCCTGTAATGATAATCTACTGCTGATTAATCACTGATTTTACAAAACTACACAAAGCAGCCCAGTAAGTGACACATTGCTGGAATCAGGGTCTCTGCCCCTACATTATGCTGATCTCAGACCAGATGGTAAAAACCTGGTGACAGATTCCTTTTAAAGGGTGTGGTTCAATTCTACAACTGTAAAATAAAATGAGGGAGGAATGCGGCTCCAGTCACTGTGTGCACAGAGCCCTGCAGTCTGGATCTGATCAATATGGGGAGGGAAGATTGTGCACCAGTTATTTTCTATACAGGTTCTCGGTTAGGTCATAGGGGGCGGCAGGGAGACCCCGGGAGAAGCTCACAGGGAACACCTGCTCCGATATTATTAATTTCCAGATTATAAATCACAATATTGACCCCGCAAGGGCCGCCGTACTGCTGTTATTGTCCCGCTAATACCCAATACTGACCCTCGCCGGCCCCTGTACTGCCGTTATTGTCCGGCTAACACCCATATTACCATACTGACCCTCGCCGGCCCCCGTACCGGTGGAGGGTGGTGTAGATAATATCCCGAGCTCCCCCGTACTTACATCCTCAGGGCCCCGCAGTCTCGGCAGTGACACCAGCAGCGCTCCGCACACACTTCCTGCTCCTCCGCTCTGTCAGCTCCTCATCATTACCTCTACAAGCACACTCTACAGTCACGTGAGGCGCTATCAGCTGATGGTCGTCATGACAACTGAATTATAATTTTTTTTTTCTGTCGTTTTGTATCTCGAAAACTTTATTGTTCTCTTTACAAGGAAAACCGCCCTGTTTATGCCTTTCTGTAGTCATTTATCTATACTTTTATATTTTCTTGTGGGTATCATATATAAGGCAGCCGGTCCTAGGAAGTTCTGTGTTCAAAGTCGTTTTAGTGACGGTTTACTTGCAATAACCAGTTTGTTTCACCAGGTGGCGCTATAACGGTGTAAAAAAGCTATAGTGTCTGTCTATGATCTGGCCACATGGTGGCGCTGTGTATTGGATAGAATAGATAGATAGATAGATAGATAGATAGATAGATAGATAGATAGATAGATAGATAATATAGATAGATAGATAGATAGATAATATAGATAGATAGAGGGATAGATAGATAGATAGATAGATAATATAGATAGATAGATAGATAGATAGATAATATAGATAGATAGAGGGATAGATAGATAGATAGATAATATAGATAGATAGATAGATAATATAGATAGATAGATAGATAGATAGATAATATAGATAGATAGATAGATAGATAGATAATATAGATAGATAGATAGATAGATAGATAATATAGATAGATAGATAGATAGATAGATAATATAGATAGATAGAGGGATAGAGGGATAGATAGATAATATAGATAGATAGAGGGATAGATAGATAGATAGATAGATAGATAATATAGATAGATAGATAGATAGATAGATAATATAGATAGATAGATAGATAGATAATATAGATAGATAGATAGATAGATAGATAGATAATATGGATAGATAGATAGATAGATAGATAATATAGATAGATAGGATATATAGTTTGAGAGCAGAAAAATGTGTTGCTTTAATAGGGAACATGCAAAATATAATCTTTATTAGGGAAACGATCTCAGAAGGAAGCATAATAGCACAAAGCAAACACTGGAGCCTCTACATTATTTATTAAAAGGGTGGTCTCATCATAAGATATACTTAAAGGGGTTGTGCACTACCTGGATGACCCTTTTTATATAAAGCAGTATCCCCTATAAGATAAATGTAACTGTAACGCCTGTCTGGATCCACAGACTCAGATGGGATGTAATGGACAGGCTAGAGGGAAGCCACTCACCAAGCAGGACCCCCACAACCCTGAAACCCTTTAACCCCTATACAGGGATTTGGAATTACACAGGGCCCTGGAGATCACTACCTGTGGAAGGCTGCAGTCCGATGAGAGTAGTCGTCAGGCAGGGTCAAACCAGGAATTGCGGAACAGGGACAGAATCGGCAGACAAGGACGTAATCAGAAAACAAGCAGAGGTCAAACCCAGATCGGGCAGCGAGGTACAAAAACAGCAGGCAGAAGGGTAGTCAGAAAACACGCAGAAGTCAGCACACAGGAATCACAAAACAGAATAGGGCGAACCCGGAGCCAGGAAATCAGAACTATCTCTGGCAGAGGTCAGCAGTCAGGAGGGGAGCTAAGAAGGGTGTGGTGTCTTCCCATTGGCTGTAGCTGAACGATGGCAACTTCAGCTGGAAGACACATGCCACCTACAGTCAGCCAGCGGTACTGCAGATCCCAAGATAAGCCAGCCCAGTGGATGATCTGAGCCTGCGCCCACCGGTGCCGCTGGCATCGACTCCTCTCCCATCACCAGCACCATCCACGGCAGAAACACGCCGTCGCCTGGCGATCAGAGCAGAAGTCTCTAGAGCGGACTCCGGTGGTGACGTAACAATAACATACTCGCTTCCCGGACCTTCTGTGACATTATTGTGTCATGTGACCCCTGAAACCAATCAGCGGTCACCATTAGGCTGCTGCGCTCTCATTACCTCCTCTTGTCTGAGGTTCATCTGGAGTTAATGAGAGCGCAGCAGCCTAATGGCGACTACTGATTGGCTGCAACGGTCACACGGCACAATAATGTCACATGAGCCCTGGTTCCAACATTTTGGGAATGGCGCCTGTGTCGGAAGTCCGTTTAAGAAGTTTTTATTTTACAATGGGGACTAATTTATTTCCAGGTAATGCAAAATGCTTGCAAAAATCAGAAAATTTGCTATTTTAATCTTATTAAAAATCACTCTCTGTTCTCAAGAAAGGAGAAGTGTTTAATTTTATTGTCTTCTGCTCGTTGTCTAGGTTACCGGCCACCCCTGCTGTTTAGCAACATGGTTGAGGATACACAGTGCTTACAAGCTCCTTTCAATATAGCTCTGTAAGCATTGGCCTAAATCAGGCCGGATTGCTGTAGCACACGATCCAACCAGCATCAAAGAGTGCAAAGTTCAGAGAAGTGGCACAACTGCCTATGCTGCTGTCACGAGTGTGTTACGGCCTCATGTGATCTCCAAGGGATCTGGGATCAGAAGGTCACAGGGTATTGTTGATCACAGATCAGCTTTACTGCCCACTCATCATTGACCCTAAGATGGAGCGTATTTAATTCCACCCAGCACTGAAGGGGTTAAGGTTCCTTTCTATCCTGCAGTGATCTAACAGGTAGTTGTAACCTCAGTTGCAACCACTCCTTTCAGCTATAAATATCTGCACCTTACTCCTCCCTATGCCGGCTATAGCTCATTCCTATGCTAACCATGTTGAAGGTGCTTATCACTGCATAGCTGTGGTGTTGTTTCTATTGCAGCAGTGAAGGTTCCTACTGAAGAAACCTTGGAGTGTCTTTATTGTGTCTTTTCCAACCCGTATGTCTTATGTTCCTCGTGTTGTCTTCTTGCAGTAATGGGATTAGCATTTTGCTGGCCCTTACTAGTCAGGGTGAGTATAGGGTCAGCGAGGGCCTAGGCATGTGATTGGCATACAAGGGAAGGACCCATCTAGGAACTTTAGGGATCAGCCTCAATGTTAGGAGGTGACTCCACTCCCCTTCCCCTAGCACAATGGTCTACCATTGTATTGTGTACCCTCAGTGTTATGTCGCTCACCGGAGTTTGTCCCCTCTCCCAGCATTATACTACCCTGCTTTTCCCCCTGTGGTGCGCTCTTCGCTGGGAGACCTCTCATACCTGGCGTGACACTTATAGTGACATTATGACAGATCCAAACCTTCAGTCTTCATGAGAGCACCTTCCAAGCAGGAAGGAAGCCGGGAGGCAGAAGAGCAAACAAAGGAACCCCAAGAGAGCTGCTTTAAAACAGACACGAGTGCAAAAGTCATTTCTCTGCACCGGGAATTTCAGTGATTGGACAAAACTCACCAGGAAGGAGGGAAGGAGAACTCATACATTTCTGCCATGGCTCTCTTGTTATTAAAAACCAATCAGCCTTGCTACTTACTTTTTTATTAATCCTCTTCTTTCACAAGAACTGAGGGAGAAGTGAAGATTTTTAACTCTTGTTTACTGCTTGTTTTGGCTGTTTTCCTGTTGTGAATGTCATCCGAGTGGGTGCTGGTGTGGAGCTCCCTCTGGTGGCCAGAAATGGTAATGAAGCTGAGGCTGAATCTGTGACCCAGACAGGTGTTGGAGTTAATTGGGTATCCAGGAAATCCTATTGCAAATCAGCCTAGTGTATTTAGGATAGCATTTGCTGCCTGGCGGCTGCCGGTGCTAATGCTTCCTGCAGCTTCTGAAGATGGCTGGGAGTTTTCTCTTCAGTTTCTCCCATTTCTTCTGTGCCTGAATCTACTCCAGATAAGTTTACTGTTTCTGTGCTTAATTGTTGAAATTGCACTTAAGGATCTTTCTGCTTATTCCATTTGGTTCTGTGTTTGGTTTCTTATAAGTGATGATCTGTCTTTTTGCTTTTGTGAGCAGGGCAGTCGCTCCAGCAAGAAAGGGAGCTGGCTCCACGTTCATGTTTGGATTATTTGCACTGGAATATTATTTGTTTTGTGATTTCACTCCTTCCCATTATATCTGCAGTTCTGTCTAAAGTGTCTGGCACAAGAGTACCTCATATAGTGGGGGAGAGACCGTGTGGTCTCAGTATTTTTTATTATCAGGAGTTTGGTATTTTTTTGCAGGGTTTTTTCCTGGCCACAATCAGTTATCTTTCCTGTCCTGTTGTATCTAGTAAGTCAGGCCTCACCTTTGCTAATCTATATTTTCTGTGTATTGTGTTTTCTTACATCACCGTCGTTTACATGTTGGGGGCTTGCTATTTCTTTGGGGACTGCTCCGAGGCAAGTTAGGATTCCTCATTTCTATCTTTGAGGCGTAACAAGTTTCTCCGGCAGTGACGAAGTGTCTAGGTGTGTTAGGAACATCTCACTGCTACTTCTAGTGTTGTCCGATAGATAGGGGATTGCGGTCAGTTTAGTTTCCAACTACTCTTGTGGCTTTGTTTTTTCATAATTAATGGGATTTTTTGGGATCGAAAGCTGCCTGTGCTTGCAGTATCAAACAGTTGTGTCCAGCAGTGCTTGCTTACCATTGGTCCAAACTGTCAGGAGCACTGTTATGGACATAAATTACTCACACAAACGGGCAATGGAAAACGAGATGTGGGTCCACACCCAACTGGTCCCTGTAGAGACGGAAAACCCAAGCCGCACAACTGACAGCACCAATGGTCTGGCTCCCTAAAAGGCCATCAAGTGGTTTCTCGCACCTCCTGAGGGTCCACATGGGAGGTCACCACACACTGCTCACAAGGGAAGATGAAGGAGTGCAGGAACAAACAGAAACCCAGTGTGAGCTAAACAGAAAAAGGTGAAAGGATAAGGGACTGGGAAGGAAAACACACTGACAACAGCAGACACTCAACTGATGTCTTCTTCCAAGGCAAACCTCAAATATGAAAAGCTGGAAATCCCAGGAATAAGTTCACATACAAATATACCCAGCAAGGAATGCAGTGAGGAGTGAACATGTATATCCCCACCCAGACTGAGACAAAACAAAATAGCACAATGAAGAACACCTGTAGTGGATAAAGCCCAGGAAGGAAAAACAAAGGTGATAGTAACCATCAGCGTTAGAATTGAGAGGAAAAGGACCAGAGCCCAGCAGACGGAGAAACCGACCACGGAGCAAGAGATCAACGGATTGAATCCCCCAATCAAGCCTTGACAAGCTCAATCATTTCTCCCAGAGTAGTCAGCATTATGTATTCACCTCCTAATGATTATACAGAGCCATAGGTTACTCTTTATTGTACACTCATTATAATCACATCAGTCACTGTCCCTAGGAGTCACCAAAACCGCCATTACTCCTGTTTCTGACCAGAGACAAGTCTAGGTTTTCCAGCACCTGGGGCCACAATTCAGTTTGCCGCCCCCTCCTATACACTGTTTTTAGTAGTAATTGTGTGACCGCTCACAGGCGATTTTCACACTTTACAGTCACGTGCCGACGAGCCGCTCTTCCTGATTCTATCAATGATCAGTGAAAAACTAACAGCCACTACTTGACTGAGAGAAGCAGGAAGAGAAGACACTTGTTATGTGACTGCAAGTATGAAAATCGCCTATCAGTGAAGTCACAAATCACTCAACACTTCTGAAAACTGCGATACCAAATATGTGTATTTTTTATTGTTTTATTTTCAATAGGGGGTGATTTGAACTTTCATGTTCTTTTTATCTTCTTCATATTTTTAAAACCTTTTTTTTTCCACTCTTTATTGTATTTACTAGTCCCTATTCTCTATATTGCGCCCCCTCCTAACCTGCCCTTCAGTCCCTACTGTCTCCTCGCACATTCCCTAAGCCTGTGCCCATACTTTTCCTCACACATTCCCCATCCATTGCCCTTAGTCTTTACTCACACATTGCCCAGAGCCCATACAGTCTTCTCACACATTTCCCCTCCCTGTCCATACTTTTCCTCAGATTCCCCACCCCCTTGCCCATACTGCCTACTGCCTTCTCACACATTGCCCAGAGCCCATACTGTCTACTCACACATTCTCCCCCCCCTGCCCATGCTGTCTGCTCACACATTCTCCCTCCCTGCCCATGCTGTCTCCTCACACATTCTCCCTCCCTGCCCATGCTCTCTCCTCACATATTCTCCCTCCCTGCCCATGCTGTCTCCTCACACATTCTCCCTCCCTGCCCATGCTGTCTCCTCACACATTCTCCCTCCCTGCCCATGCTCTCTCCTCACACATTCTCCCTCCCTGCCCATGCTGTCTCCTCACACATTCTCCCTCCCTGCCCATGCTGTCTCCTCACACATTCTCCCTACCTGCTCATGCTGTCTCCTTACACATTGCCCGGAGCCCATACTGTCTACTCACACATTCTCCCCCCCTGCCCATGCTGTCTCCTCACACATTCTCCCTCCCTGCCCATGCTGTCTCCTCACACATTCTCCCTCCCTGCCCATGCTGTCTCCTCACACATTCTCCCTCCCTGCCCATACTGTCTACTCACACATTCTCGCTCCCTGCCCATGCTGTCTCCTCACACATTCACCCTTGTGTTTTTTTTATTTTCTTTTTTTAAACAATTCCTCTGAGGGGAAGGTGAATGACTTTGGAGGGGGGGTGACAGTTGTAACTGATTTGGAGATTTAGTTAAGTTATGACTATGATGTCTGTCTTCTCAAAATATACATTTGGTCTATGACTTGCTAGTTTCCACCTTTACATTCTGTAAGCCTATTTTCTACATACCACCGCCATCATGCGCTTTTCAGCAATAAAGTCGTTTTCTGCACTGGATTGCATACTATCCTCTCCTATCCCCCACACCCATACTATCTCATCACATATGTCACCCCCTCCCACAGAATCTCCTCACACATTGCTCTACTGACTAAACTGCCTCCTCGCACATTACACCGCTGCCAATACTGTCTCCTCGCACATTCCCCCTCCCTGCCCATGCTGTCTCCTTGCACATTACCCCCCTGCCCATACTGTCTCCTCACACATTCCCCCCTCCCTGCCCATGCTGTCTCCTCGCACATTACCCACCTGCCCATACTGTCTCCTCACACATTCCCCCCTCCCTGCCCATGCTGTCTCCTCGCACATTACCCCCCTGCCCATGCTGTCTCCTCACACATTCCCCCTTGTCCATACTATCCTCTCCTATTGCCCTCCCACCCATACTTACTATCTCCTCACATATTTCACCCCCTCCCACAGAATCTCTTCACATATTGCTCTACTGACTATACTGCCTCCTCGCATATTACCCCCCTGCCCATACTGTCTCCTCACACATTCCCCCTCCCTGCCCATGCTGTCTCCTCGCACATTACCCCCCTGCCCATACTGTCTCCTCACACATTCCCCCTCCCTGCCCATGCTGTCTCCTCGCACATTACCCCCCTGCCCATACTGTCTCCTCACACATTCTCCCCTCCCTGCCCATGCTGTCTCCTCACACATTCCCCCTTGTCCATACTATCCTCTCCTATTCCCCTCCCACCCATACTATCTCCTCACATATTTCACCCCCTCCCACAGAATCTCCTCACATATTGCTCTACTGATTATACTGCCTCCTCGCACATTACCCCCCTGCCCATACTGTCTCCTCGCACATTCCCCCTCCCTGCCCATGCTGTCTCCTCGCACATTACCCCCCTGCCCATACTGTCTCCTCACACATTACCCCCTCCCTGAACATGCTGTCTCCTCGCACATTCCCCCCCTGCCCATGCTGTCTCCTCACACATTCCCCTTTGGCCATAGTATCCTCTCTTATTTCCATCCCACCCATACTATCTCCTCACATATTTCACCCCCTCCCACATAATCTCTTCACACATTGCTCTACTGATACTGTCTCCTCGCACATTACCCCCCTGCCCATACTGTCTCCTCGCACATTACCCTCCTGCCGATACCGTCTCTTTACACATCCCCCTCCGCTATATAAGTGTGTAAAATAAGTAAACAGAGTTGTAATAAAACGTCTCTGCCTTCTTTACCTATGTAGGTCCTGCTCCTACCCTATCGCATGTAGCTTCGCTGCTACGCAGTGATGTTTTAGGCAGCCAGATAACCAGTATGATTAAAGTCTATGAGCAGTTAATATTGATGACTGATTCTTAGGATCGTGGGGGCCCAGCACCCCCACCTATCAGCTGAATATGTGGCGCAGCTCCATACAGTCTTTGTGCCCCTTTCCGCTTGAATTGTCGAGAGCTGCAGTACCATTCACAGCCACTACACAACGAATGGTGCTGCGCCTGTTGTTCAATCACCGGATCGGCAAGGGTCCCTGGAGTCACGGATCTGATACTCATGACCCATCCTACGAAAATATTACCATTATGGCCGGAGTCACACTTGCGAGTATCGACATCACCCGGCTCGGCCGCACAATCTCTGGACACGAGTATCTCAGCTGCATAGAAATACATGCAGCCGACCTGCTCCTATCTGGAGAGTGTGAGGCCGTGCCGGGTAATGCCAATACGAAACTCACGTGAGTCACTCGCAAGCGTGACTCCGGCCTAATAAAGGGGTTTTACAGTGTTGGAAAACCTCTCACCTCTGACTGCAGGTTGCTTAAAAAAAAAAAACCCTGTGCTTTACTCACCCTCCTGAGGTTCAGTGCTGAGTCAATGCCAATGCACCCAGTGTCATTGATTGTCTGCAGCGCTGACGTCACATTAACAGAGCTGCAGTCAGTGAGCTCATGGATTGGCTGCAGAGCTCTTAAGGCAACGTTACCGCTGTAAACAAATACACCAGGAGCCGCGGCGAAGGCTCAGCGCTGGACCCAGGAAGGGTGAGTAAAGCACTGTTTATTTGTTTTTCTCAAAACTAAGCAATTTCCCTTAAAGTCCTGAAAAAGCTCTTTAAAAACGACAGTTCTGCCCTGTTATAGCCTCCATCTGTGTAAGATAATTTTAAGATTAATGATCCATTGAAAATAATAAAACCTTACAGCCCAGGTACATTCAATGAAGGACAAACTGAGTCATGGAAGATTATTTTATTAGGATTTCTTAGCACGTGACATCATTAATTATTAATAATCTTAAAAGCAAAAATCTATTTACATCTCATTCAGCCAAGGCACAAGTGAGTCTTCCAGAGACAGAGCTTCAGAGCAGGAAATCAGCTGCAGACGTTAGACAGGAAACACGCGGTCACTCTGTCTCTTTTACTTGCGTATTAGTCAAGTTCCGGGGAGACATCAAACCCCAGGTCACACTGTGTTGTCCGCCATCATTTACCAGCAATTCCAGTGTTGATGAAATTTATTACAAGTTTTTGTAAAAAGTAGAATAAAAGACAATCTATCAGTTATACATTGCCAGTTAAAGGGATATTTTTCTACACATAGATTTTTAACTCTATTAAAGGGGGCATCCACCTTTAGGGACATTATTTTTTTTCCTTAAAGGGAATCAGTCATCAGGTTTTTGCTACCTAATCTGAGAGCAGCAAGATGTAGGGACAGAGACCCTGATTCCAGCGATGTGTCACTTACTGGGCTGCTTAGTGTAGTTTTGATAAAATCACTGTTTTATCAGCAGGAGTTACATAGGTTGAAAAAAAGACCTCGGTCCATCTAGTTCAACCTTCTTCCCCCAATTATATATTTTGTCATTAAATCATTTATAACTGGTTTTGTGCACTGAGGAAATTATCCAGCCCTGATATAAAAGCTGTTACAGTATCTGCCATTACTACCTTTTGTGGTCGGCATTCCATATATATATATATATACACACATATATATATACACACATATATATATACGCATATATACACACATATATATATATATATATATACACACATATATATATATACACATATGTATACACATATATATATACACATATATATATATATATATATATATATGTATACACATATATATATACACATGTTATATATATATATATATATATATATATATGACATGTGTATATATATATGTATGTATGTATGTATGTATGTATGTATGTATGTATGTATGTATATATATATATATATATATATATATATATATATATTATATAAACGAGATCTCCTGTAGTACACAGTGCACAGTGTACGCAAAAAGCTGCCAATCAGTGGTCCGGGCGGGGTTATACAGAGCTCAGCATTCAAAGAACTGGTAGATCTGCAGCAGATGGAACAGTTTTTAATCAAAACTACACCAAACAGCTCAGTAAGTGACACATCGCTGGAATAAGGGTCTCTGTCTCTACATTATGATGCTCTGTGATGGAGGAGCAAAAACCTGGTAGCCGATTCCCTTTAAATGCATGCTAAAAATAATTTTTGCAATTAGATTTCATTAAAAATGTTTCACTGTCTGAGGTCTATATACTCTATGTGGCTGGATACAGAATGAGGTAACTGAGGATCCATCAGCGAGCTCATTCTGATGGCCTGGCTGAGAGTTTGTAACTTTTATATCTGTTTCTTTTATGTTTTCACCCCTTTTAGCTGATTTCTGACTACAGATCACGTCAAAGTTTAATGTGTAGGGACACAAAAAGCCTGTAAATGCAAAAAATAAAAATTCTTAGCCTAAAATCCATGCATTTAAGAAAAAAAATGTTCCCAAAGACTAATTGTAGTCCTGGAAAAGAGAATGATCACAGGACGTCTAATTGCTGGGACCCCTGTGATCAGCAGTAATCTGTGAACAAGCGAGGTAGTGAAGGTTCATTTTCCCTACAGCGTCTCGACTAGAATTATTGGACTGGCCGTTTTTTATTTATTGTCCCCTAGCTTCCTTAAAGGGTAATTCCACTTGTACATAAAATTGATATTGTCGGATAGCCCTTGTAAAAACAAGCAATTTTGCAATTGACTATTTATTAAAAATCTCCTGTGTTCTTGAGATATTTCCACTTTTCTTTTGTTTACAGCTTGTTGCCTTGGAGACCGACCACCGCAGCTTGACAGCAGAACATGCACAGTTCTTACCAACCCTTTTCTTTTGAGCTTGTAAGCGCTGTTTTGAAGCTATGATCACTAGAGCGTACTATTACCTACTAGTCCGACCCCCCCCCCCCCGGCCAGCCTCAGGTCTGTGCTTACAAGCTAGATAGCAGAGGTGGTCGGTCTCCTTGCCAACCAGCTGTAAACAAAACAAAAGTGTTCATATCTCAACAACGGTTGCAAATTTTAACAAGCAGTAAATTGCAAAAGTGATTGCTTTTGCGTGTACTATCCGGACAAATCCAGACAATTTTGTTCTACGGAGATGGGAATTACCCTTTAACACTAGAAGTCCCAGGAATTTCGAGCTCCATAGGGTTCCAATGGTAGAAATGTCAAATGACCCCTCTCTAGGACTTCTAGTGTTAAGCTGAATGGGAGAAGGTATTATTTGCCATTTCGGGCAGTAGACAATGAAGAACGACGGGCTCTATGGCAGCTGTGATGGCAGCTAAATTAGCAGTTATAACAAGGTAATGACATAAAAAGATTTGTCATATATTCTCATCCCACCATCTATTTATTGCTGTGTTTAATCTCCTATTTTACAGATTTTTCCCATAGAAGTGTCCCGATCACATAACGCTGTGCCCCTACATGGTACATAATAAAACCCTTACAGTGATAAAACATCACGTTAATATTTTACCTAAAAGCGTTAGCAGACGATACAAACATCTAGATGTAGAAGAATGCTGTGTCGTAGGGCTTGGCACCTTCCATTGGGTGCCAGAACGGGGCATCAAAAATTTATTTCTGGGGTAAACTGTCCCCAATTTCTATCAGAGGTAAGAACCGGCTAGAGAAAAAGTAAGCTGGGCACAACCGATCTCCTGATCTCTGTGGCTGATGACAATTTTTGTGCGGTAATTGCCGTGGCTAAACCAGGACGGGATAGACAGACTTGGAATTTCAAAGCTGGTGACGGGAAGATAGTAGGTACCCTGGAAAATAAGGAGAAAAATAATTAGATGCTACAGGGCACTAACATATGTAATGAAAGAAGATGCACTATAGCAAAACCTCTGCACAGATTGGGCTCTATTCACATCAACTGGTGCTAATATTTCTCCAATAACACTAAATATCACTGGATTGTTACCTGTCAAGAGGATATGTCACCTGCCATGAATATTTCATTGTTTTATTTAGTGTAGTCCTGAATCCAGTGTTCTTTTTCTTGTCAATTATCTTTGAGGTAGGCTTTATGGTAGCCAGGTCCGAACCCCCAGCGTGACCCTAACTCCTGTCCGAGCCCTGATCTTACTCTACAAATATTTCATTGTTGTATTGAGTGTAAATGCTGACTTTCTCCTGAATCCGGCGTTGTTTTTCTTTCATTTCTGCGCCTCTCTGTTCCTGAGATAAGGCCCTTTCTTCCCTGTATATAGATCTGGTCTTTTTAGGCAACTGGGTGTGGTTCTTCTTAAGAACACGCCCACAAGGAGCAGCTGGGATCACAATCATAGCAGATAATAAAAAAAAAAAAAAACAGTTTACTGATTTTTAGAAAGTGATAAAATGAATATTGAATCAAATTAAAGGGTGGTCCAGGACTAGGACAACCCCTTGTGATTCCATATTTCCCCCAGGTGAAAGAAAAAAAGGTCTATATTCACCTCAGCGCTGCCGGGGCTCACAGGAGCCCCGCGTCCAATCAGCGCCGGCTTCTCTCTCAGCGCCTTTAGAGCGCTCACTTCCTATTGATTAATTTGTTTGTCCGAAGGCGAGGAGAGGGAAGCCAGCGCTGATTGGACACAGGGCTTCCCTGATGTCACGTGAGCCACGGCACCCCGAACCCCAGCAGCGCTGAGGTGCGTATATACTTTTATTTTAAACCTGGGGAAACATGTTGAATCAGAAGGGGTTATTCTAGTAGTGGACAACCCCTTTAAGTTCGGCCGTCAACAGCCCATTTTCATGTGGCCCAGTGGGAAAATTAATTGCCCACCCTTACAAGGGACACATGCAGTAGTTTGTAACTTAACTCGCCCCTATCAGAGGTGACTGCTCAGTACTGGATACACAGCGGCCCGTCAGTCACTGTGAGGAGGGCAGGAAGAGGTGGAGAATACTGTCTTTATAAATACACCAGATTCATAATTGTAGGTCCAATATATTATCAATTGCTTCAAGTGGCAGAAAAACATTAGGAGAGTGGACTTGTCCCTACAGTAGCTGCCCTTTTAGCAGAGAGGGGAGGGTCCTAGGTGAAGAATTCTTAAGGGAACAAAACTTAAAAAGTAGCAATGCCACTAGCGCCAAATATATGGGGCAGTGACAAGTGATGGGCGTCTGACCGCGTGCCTCGGATCTCAGCGCAGGTGCCACTTGAAATTGTGCTGACGTATAGTTGAAGAGGGAACCATAGGCGCCTCGCCCCATCACGCTCCGTCCTGTCCGGCACACACAGCTGTTAGTGTCCTACTGCAGGCAGTGCTATCACATCATGGCATTGGTAGCCCACTCAATTACTTGCAATATATATATATATATATATATATATATATATATATATATATAAAGCTGTAGTACGAGGCGTTGCCCGAGATAGTAACTGTTTCTCTGTCTCTCTTCCAGTCTCTGTCTCTCTGTCTGTCTGTCTCTTGGCCTGTCAGTCTCTGTCTCTTTCCCTGTCTGCTTCTGTATGTCTATTTCCCTCTCTATCTCTTTGTCTGTCTCTGTCTGTCTCTCTGTCTGTCTGTGTCTATTTGTCTGTCTGCTTCTGTCTGTCTCTTTCCCTGTCTGTCTCTGTATCTCTTTGTCTCTGTATTCTCTCTGTCTGTTTGTCTCTCTGTGTATTTCCCTGTCTGTCTCTTTCCCTGTCTGCCTCTTTCTGACTGTCTCTTTCCATGTATGTCTTTCCCTGTCTGTCTTCCTTTTTCCCTGTCTGCCTGTCTGTCTTTTTCTCTGTCTGTTTGTCTCTTTCCCTGTCTACCTCTGTCTGTCTCTCTCTTTCCCCATGTGTCTTTGTCTGTCTCTTTCTCTGTCTGCATGGCTTTTTTCCCTGTCTCTTTGTCTCTTTCCCTGTTTACCTCTGTCTGTCTCTTTCCCAGTGTGTCTTTCTCTGCATCTTTCTCTGTCTGTCTCTGTCTGTTTGTCTCTGTCTTTTTCCCTGTCTTCCTCTGTCTGTCTCTTTCCCTGTCTGTCTTTCTCAGTCTGTGTCTATCTCCCCACCGATATCATATTACCTCACACATAAGCTTATACTATAAATGTCCTTTGTTCCTATAGCAACCAATCACAGCTCCTATTAATGACCTGTAGCTCTCAGGTCCATTCACTTTAATGGAGGCAGGTATTTTGGAGAGTAACTGTAAAGCGCGAGGTTAAATTTTCCCCTCAAAACATAGTGTATGACATTTCCTGAGTCAAATGAGGGGTCTGTGCAAAATCTTGTGATTGTAAATGTGACGGTGCGGATTCCTTTAGCGGACACACACACACACACACACACATACACATACACACTCCGCTTTATATATTAGATATATAAACTTTTTTTGTGCTGGCTGTGGCACTAATTACATTTTTAGTGGCATTAATGCCATCTGGAACACACTTGGATCATAATTAATTTTAGGGGGGCATTCAGGGGAGTGTGGTTTCATGTGACCTGTTGGAGAAATTAATTGACCACCCCTACACTGAACATATACAATCCAAAGTAAAAATGACTACTGATACACCTGCAAGTCACAAGGCACTTAGTATATGGAGCGTATACGAGCTCCTGGCACTCACCTCTTTAAATGGGCAGTGGCACGGGAGCCCGTATGTGTGCAGCGGCTCCGGACAATCCTGCCCCGGTGGAATCAAGTCATCCAGAACATCACAGAAGTCATCATAGGTGCAGCTGCCCAAATTATCCAGGCAGGGAATCTTCAACCACTCGCCCATTAGCTCCTTCTCCGCTGTAACCTGCACCTATGGGAACAATTAAAAAAACAAGACTTTACATGTCTGACACACACACAGTATCATGTGGTGGCCAGAAAGTGAGAAGGGGAAGCCGTGCAGGGATACTGCCGCTGAGTAATATCTCCCACAGGGTACAATCATCCACAAGGGACCTCACAAGGTAATATCACAGCCTCAGAGATCTAGGGGTGGTCGAGAGCCGTACTGGGGGGAAGGGGGCTCTTGCTAAGTTGCTAAGGGGTCTAGTAGCTTGGATTTTAGGGACCACAAGGGTAGATCTCTGACATGAAGTTACAGACATACATGCTGTGCACAAAACAGGTCCTCTACTCCCAGAGAGGCAACAAGCTTGGTGGTTACACTCAAATATAGCAGTCCTTTTAAAAAATGCCCTACAATTTAGCACCCAGTGAAGCTTCTTCATTATTTCCTTGTGGTATAATATTGTCATGGGGTGTGAGGCACTAACAGGGGACTGGGGCACCTAGATTGGCCCTCAGGCTGGGAGGTCCTAGCTGTCCCTGATCCCAGAGATACATCTAATGGTGATGATGTCTGGGCCGCCTACCTTGCCCTACTCTACCCCCTCTCCCTGACCTCAGGGGAGGATGGGGATAGGAGAGGTTGAATCCACAGATATGGACAAACTGAGAAACCAAAACTCTAGCACGCTCACACAGAGAAATCAGATATCAAATGATAAGGAGGAATTAAAAGAGGAGGAAATAACAATAGGAGGGCTGGGAGAGAAGAAGTTGAACCCAAAGATATGGACAAACTGAGAAACCAAAACTCTAGCACGCTCACGCAGAAAAATCAGACATCAAATGAGAAGGAGGAAATAAAGAAGAGGGAGGAAATAATAGGAGGGCTGGGATAGGAGAGATTGAACCCAAAGATATGGACAAACTGAGAAACAAAAACTCTAACACGCTCACACAGAGTAATCAGACATCAAATGATAAGGAGGAAATAAAGAAGAGGGAGGAAATAATAGGAGGGCTGGGATAGGAGAGGTTGAACCCAAAGATATGGACAAACTGAGAAACAAAAACTCTAACACGCTCACACAGAGTAATCAGACATCAAATGATAAGGAGGAAATAAAGAGGAGGGAGGAAATAATCAGACAACAGGAAGAATTCAACAGCACACCAAGCAGCACACAGTCAATCACCAGTTACTGGAACACAACAGCACATGGACTGGATTAAAAAAAAAAAAAAAAAGCTATAGTCGGCATAAGAAAACAGGTTCCTCCATCTTAAAAGGGAGGAGAGTAACTGTGATAGGTCTCCTGCAACATGTGATATAAAAGGTAACCAGCAGATTAGCAGAAATTAACTCCTGCTAGCCCGATCACTCATAAGCACACAGCTGGTTGACGCCCGAGCCTGTCTGTGCACCAGAGAAAGCATAGTGTGGAGTGTCAGAGTCTGAACATTGTCTGATGACACTCAGCGAGTTAAACACGTGTGACAAATATAATGGCATCCATAGAGAATCATGAAGTTATGGACACACAGACATACACGCTGTGCACACAACAGCTCCTCTATTTCCTCCCACAGAGGCAACAAGCTTGGCGGTTACACTCAAATGTGGCAGTCCTTAAAAAAACGCAATATAATTTAGCACCCAGTCCAGTGTCTCCATCATCTCCTTGTGAGTCCTGGACACATTGTCCACGAGGTCCCAGTTCTTTACTTTAAAGCCTATAGACACTTTTGAGGACATTTGTTTACTTAATTCCATGTATTTGAAGGTTAAAAATTATTTTTGCAAATTGAATTTCTTTAAAAATGTAGCATAATTTGCGTTTTTTGGCTTCTCTGTTACTCTCTCCATTGCTGGCTGCAGAACGAGTTAACTGAGAACCCAGCAGTGAGCTCATTCAGACTGTGACTTATCAATTATCTGTCTTTTGCTGAAGTCACTGAGGGATTCTTTGTTAACTCATTTTTCAGCAAAGAATAAGCGGGCAACAAAGAGCCTTAACAGCCAAATGAAGCAACATTTTTAATTGTATGAATGAGTCACTGTAGACCTTGAGAGTAATCCATACTTGATTTGGCACATAGCACTATAATCCAGTATTTATTTGGTGCAGAGCACTATAATCCAGTCCTGATTTGGCGCAGAGCATTATACTCCAGTCTTGATTTGGCACACAGCACTATACTCCAGTCCTGATTTGGCACACAGCACTATACTCCAGTCCTGATTTGGCGCACAGCACTATACTCCAGTCCTGATTTGGCGCACAGCACTATACTCCAGTCCTGATTTGGCGCACAGCACTATAATCCAGTCCTGATTTGGCGCAGAGCATTATACTCCAGTCCTGATTTGGCACACAGCACTATACTCCAGTCTTGATTTGGCGCAGAGCACTATACTCCAGTCTTGATTTAGCACAGAGCACTGTACTCCAATCTCGATTTAGCACAGAGCACTGTACTCCAGTCTTGATTTGGCGCAGAGCACTATACTCCAGTCTTGATTTGGCGCAGAGCACTATACTCCAGTCTTGATTTGATGCAGAGCACTATACTCCAGTCTTGATTTGGCGCAGAGCACTATACTCCAGTCTTGATTTGATGCAGAGCACTATACTCCAGTCTGGATTTGATGCAGAGCACTATACTCCAGTCTTGATTAGGAGCAGAGCACTATACTCCAGTCTTGATTTGGCGCAGAGCACTATACGCTAGTCTTGATTTGTCGCACAGCAGTATACTCCAGTCTGGATTTGATGCAGAGCACTATACTCCAGTCTTGATTTGGTGCGGAGCACTATACTCCAGTCTTAATTTGGAACAGAGCACTATACTCCAGTCTTGATTAGGAGCAGAGCACTATACTCCATTCTTGATTTGGCACAGAGCACTATACTCCATTCTTGATTTGATGCAGAGCACTATACTCCAGTCTTGATTTGATGCAGAGCACTATACTCCATTCTTGATTTGGCGCAGAGCACTATACTCCAGTCTTGATTTGATGCAGAGCACTATACTCCATTCTTGATTTGGCGCAGAGCACTATACTCCAGTCTTGATTAGGAGCAGAGCACTATACTCCAGTCTTGATTAGGAGCAGAGCACTATACTCCAGTCTTGATTTGGCACAGAGCACTATACTCCAGTCCTGATTTGGCGCACAGCACTATACTCCAGTCCTGATTTGGCGCAGAGCACTATACTCCAGTCTTGATTTGGCGCAGAGCACTATACTCCAGTCTTGATTAGGAGCTGAGCACTATACTCCAGTCTTGCTTTGGAGCAGAGCACTATACTCCAGTCTTGATTAGGAGCTGAGCACTATACTCCAGTCTTGATTTAGCACAGAGCACTGTACTCCAGTCTCGATTTAGCACAGAGCACTATACTCCAGTCTGGATTTGATGCAGAGCACTATACTCCAGTCTTGATTAGGAGCAGAGCACTATACTCCATTCTTGATTTGGCACAGAGCACTATACTCCAGTCTTGATTTGATGCAGAGCACTATACTCCAGTATTGATTAGGAGCAGAGCACTATACTCCAGTCTTGATTTGGCACAGAGCACTATACTCCAGTCATGATTTGGCACAGAGCACTATACTCCAGTCTTGATTTGGCACAGAGCACTATACTCCAGTCATGATTTGGCACAGAGCACTATACTCCAGTCATGATTTGGCACAGAGCACTATACTCCAGTCATGATTTGGCACATAGCACTATACTCCAGTCTTGATTTGGCACAGAGCACTATACTCCAGTCTTGATTAGGAGTAGAGCACTTACTCCAGTCTTGATTTGGTGCAGAGAACTATACTCCAGTCTTGATTTGGCACAGAGCACTATACTCCAGTCTTGATTTGGCACAGAGCACTATACTCTGGTCAGTTTCAGGCTCTATACTCACTCATCAGAGTCCTTTCTATTGCATCACAACCACTTCATGGCGTCACAGGGGCTAGCACAAGGAAAACGTGTACAACCAGCAGAGGTTTTGGCGCCATGTTCCCTTTATATAAAGTCCTGTTTCTTCGGCCACACATTTGCCACAAATTAACAATGTTGTTCCCTTTAAATCTCTACATATGACAAACCTCCAGGACATAATTTCCCCGATCCGCCCAGTGCTGGATCATAGAACATCTGCATTATTACAAGATATTTTCTACTAAGGGGAAACACTTGGATAAAAAAAACATGACTTTGGAAATTGCCTTTTAAGCAATTCTTTAAAGTTGATGCATCAAAACCTGTGATGAGCACTTAAGACTTCTATATAATCCATGAAGTGTTTGACCAGTCCGCTCTATAGAGTGTAGGGAGCAAACAAGGAAAGACAAGAGGCTGTGATGAAAGGCCCTTTATGGCTTCCCTGTAGATAACAGCGGATCACATAGGACTGAAGAGGTTAAAAAATGCAATCTTGTGCCGGCAGCCTATATGTACAGCATGATAACGCCGGGCGGGTAATGTGATAAGTATGGTGACGCAGGAATATGGCTTATTATTCAGGGGTGCGGGATGTAGCTGACATCTGACCATAATGTACAGGCCACACTGGCATCTACGAGAATGTAATGCAAAATATCTAAACCAGTTTCTCTGACTCCAAAATTTGTCAAGATTTTGCTGTGTAATCTGAAAGCAGCATAATGTAGGGGCAGAGACCCTGATTCCAGCACTGTTTCACTTACAGGACTGTGTTTTGCTGTTTCAATAAAATCAGTGTTTTATAGGCATGCGTTAATAATAATTAATAATAATGAATTCAGTTCAGTTCTTTTAAACAATTTTTTATCTCTAGTGGCTAACAAGGTACAAAGATATATTTTACCTGTATCAGCAGGAGATTATCACTACAGGACTAGGTGGCTCCTTTTTCATCTCTGCACCCACCACTGATAAGCTGCTAAGGCTAAGTTCACACTTCCGTTGTTTTGCATCAGTCACATACGTCGCTTGTACAACGGATGACAAAGAACAGAATTCTTTGTCGGATTCCATTGTGTGCGGGGGGCGGAGTTCGGGGTGGGTGGAACCGAGCGGGGCCGTGGCATTGAGTACGTCAGTGCCGCGGGGACTGCAGGACAGGTGAGTGTGAGTGTAAGTGTGTGTGTGTGTGTGTGTGTGTGTGTGTGTGTATACATGCTGAGTGCGGGAGGGGGTGGAGCCAGGAGGGGGCGGAGCCGAGCGGTGAAGTGTCTGGCTCCGTGAACAGCCAGGGTAAATATCGGGTAAAAGCAAAGTACTTTTTGCTTGGTTACCCGATATTTATCTTGGTTACCAGCATACACCGCTTAGCGCGGGCTCCCTGCACCCGTAACCAGTGTAAATACCGGGTAACTAACCAAAGCGCGTTGCTTAGTAACCCGATGTTTATCCTGGTTACCTGTGCGGGGAGCCAGAGAGCGCATGCGCAGCGAAATCCAACGGATTCCACTGCACAAAAAACGTTACATGCTGCGTTGCTCCCGCCCGGCGGTCAGACAAAAAACGACTGACCGCGACGCAGCGGATGCAATGCAGCATCATCAGTCACAATCCGTTGCCAATAGAAGTCTATGTTGAAAAACTGGAATCCTGCAAAATATTTTGCAGGATACCGTAATTCCTCAAGGCAAGGGATTGTGACTGATACAAACAACGGAAGTGTGAACTTAGCCTTAACTGCCAATCAGAGGTGTGGGCGGAGTTATACACAGCTCAGCTTTCCAAGCTCTGCTAGATCTGCAGCAGAGAAAACTGTGATTCTATCATAACTGCGTCACACAATACACTAAGTGACACCGCTGGAATCAGGGTTTCTGTCCCTATATTATGCTGGTATCAGATTACATAGCAACATCCTGCTGACAGATTCCCTTTAAATGACAAATTAATGTCTTCAAGCAGCCACCACTAGGGGGAGCTTACTGAACATTTATTATACAATCTTATGGGTTTTTGCTGGAGGGCGGTGCACTCCTGCTTGATTGACAAATCAGACCGTTGACATTGTTGCCCTGCTGTCCAGAGGTTTGCGCTCCCTAATGGTGGTATATGTGGCAGCTTTGTCTCTGCAGTATAAGAGGACCACTGGGGCATTGATGTAGCCAGGATTGGGGGCCAACAACGTGCTGGCCCGAAGTTTGTACTCCCTAATGGAGGTATATAAAGCAGCTTTGTCTTTACAGCATAGGAGGAACACAGGGGCATTGAAGCTGGCCCGGATTGGAGGCCAATAACAATAACTCCAAAGACATACTGATAGGGACTTTAGATTGTGAGCCCCAATGGGGACAGTGTTCCTGATGTATGTAAAGCACTGCGGAATATGTTAGCACTATATAAAAATAAAGATTTATTTATTTTATTTAACATGCTCCAGCGATCCTGGACAGCCTGAGACAAAATCTATTGAAAAGAGCTTGTAAGCGCTGCGCATGGTTGACTTCCACTGCTAGACAGCTGGTAAACCTAATGGGAAAACTGTAAAAGGAGAACTCACACCACCATCCTTGAAAAGAGAGGATTTTTAATAATAAGCAAATGGCTTGTTTTTAAAATTTTTCCCACATAAGAATTTGGGATTAACCCTTCAAGTTGTTTTTCCGTTAAATAGGTGTAAAAAGCCGTCCCGGCATAGCCACATGGGCACGTCCAGCTGGGCAGCACTCACTTTGCAGGTCAGCGATGGCTCTGAAGGTTTGCACCCTCACCGATCACACATTGGACCCCCAGTCACCTGCACAACACGTGGGTCTTTTTTTGGCTTAAAGGGTTTCATCAGTCAAATCTAATCATCAACTCACTAATTGGTGGGGGTCCGACCGCTGGGACCTGCACTGATTGGCACATTGGGGAATTTGTATCCCCGTTACGAAATGAAGAGTTGGGTCGGACACCGGACCGCCACTTCATTCATTCTCTATGGGGCTGTCGGAAAAAAGCTCAAGGCAGCGCTCACCAGCCCCATAGGGAATGAAAGGCGCGGGGATCAGGCATGTGCCCTATGGATAAAAGGACCGGTCATGGGCAAGTGGTCAGATCAACCAACTGATCAATAAGATATCACTGGACAACCCCTTTAAGGAATATAAAAAAATCATTACAGTCACAAAACAATGAAGCAGACCTGTCATGTGGTAATACGTGGCTCAGGGAGGCAATGTTCCTCATTGTGTACATTGGCGCTGATTGTGGTAAAAAAAAAGGAAGAACTATGCTAAAAATACACTAAATCAGGAAGACAACGAGAATCTGAAGTGTTTTTTCAAGCAAAACCTGTTAGGCTTATTTTTTACTGCTGATACTGAAGCGTCTCCCGAGAAAGCAGATTGTGCCCCAGACGTCTACTGCCTTCTGGAAGTAGCTGTCTGACCACTACGGCCAACCGTTAGGTCACAAGGCCGCCGCTTCCTGTCATCCGGACACACAGCGGGGGCCGGTCCTCACCCCTCAGGTGTCTGTCAGCCTCATGCCCTATCCCCCTCTCATCCCCTCGCTGTGCAGAGACGTCCATGATGAAATCTCTGCTGAAGAGCACAGAATATAATATCTGACATCAATCACCACATGTTTATCTGTCCATCAGGGAAGTGTCAGACAAACGAGAGGCCTCACCCTAAAGTGTAGATTGCAATACTAGCCGAAAACAGAGAATACTGAGAAACATCAAACAATCAGCAGAAGGGAAAGGCAAAGCAGCTTCAGAGGAAAGCTCTAATGGGACTCTGTCTCCATTGTCAGTATTATGTTGTACTTTTCACCATTGTAGCACTGGCGTGCCTGCCCTCCTCACTCCTCTACCTCCAGGGACGTGCTCTCACCACCACGGCCAGCTCTCACGACGCTGTCCAGCCTCCCCACAGTCCTCCACGTGGGTGCTCCTTGCTTCCCCCTCCAGGGGCACAGGGCCTCCGGGAGTGCCCCCAGGGCATTCGTGTGCACCACTGCCCTCCTCTTAAAAGGCGAGCGCATCATTGCCAGGAAGTGTCTCTTAGCCTATCGCTGAGAGACACTGGGTACTTAAGGCACACTCCCACTAGGGGAGGGGCCTGAGCAACAAGATTAGTTAGATAGTGGTTCTGTGTCCTAGCCAGCTAGTTGTCAGGTCCCCTTCTGCTGTGCTTCCCCTGCCAGTGTACTATGTTCCTTGCCAGTTCCCTGTACCCTTGTATTCCCCCTGGCTGTGTTATCTGCCTCATCTGCCATGGGGGACTTCACCATACTAGTGACTTTGCCAGTCCCACCAGGCCATATCATCTGCCTCTTCTGTCCTGGTGAACTCTGCCACACTAGTCTCTCAGTCCGTCTTCCTAGACCGTATCATCCGCCTCACCAGTCCTGGTGGTCCCTGTAGCACAAGTGACTCTGCCCGGCCATCTTGGCTGTACTGTCAGCCTCACCCTTCCCATTTGTACCTGTCGCACCAGTGATTCTGTCTGTCTGTACCAGTGTCCGTCCTTATCCTAGGGGGTCAGTTGCCACAGTCCCGGTTCTTGCACTGGGAGTGGTACCTGGTGTCCGCCTCACAGTGGGCGCTTAGTCAAGCCCCTTCCACTAAAGGGCTAAACTTGTATCCTCCCTATGGTCCAGTGTGTCCACTTCTACTCACCACAGTACCATCTTTAGCGGCGAGCGTTATAACCATTTTTCAATATTATGTTGCACCCTTCTCCATTTTTTAGTATTACGGTGCACCCTTCACCATTTTTCGGCATTATGTTGCACTCTTTTCCATTTTTCAGTATTATAGTGCACCCTTCTCCTTTTTTCACTAATATGTTGTACCCGTCACCATTTTTCAACAAGCTGGAGCAAGTTCAGAGAAGAGTGACCAGATTGGTGACCGGTCTGTAAACCATGTCCTATGAGGAACGGTTACAGGATTTGAGAATGTTTAGTTTGCAAAAAAGAGGACTAAGATGAGACTTAGTAGCGGTCTACAAATATCTCAAGGGCTGTCACACTGTAGAGAGATCAGCCCTATTCTCATTTGAACAAGCAAAGACTAGAAGCAATGGGAGGAAACTGAATGGGAGGAGACATAGATTAGATATAAGAAAAACTTTTTGACAGTGAGGGTGATCAACAGTGGAACAGACGGCTACGAGAGGTGGTGAGTTCTCCTCAATGGAAGCCTTCAAACAGAGGCTGACCAGACATCGGTACAGTATGATATAGTGAATCCTGCACTGAGCAGCGGGTTGGTCCAGGTGACCCAGGAGGTCCCTTCCAACTCTAACATTCCCAAGAACACCGTCCCAACAGTGAAGAAGGGGGGTGGAAAAATCATACTTTGGATTGAAGGACTGTATTGAAGGGAGGACGGATGAAGTCATGCACTGTGAGATTTTGGCCAAAAACCTCCTTCCTTCGTAAGAGCATTGAAGGTGGGTCGTGGCTGGGTCTTCCAGCATGAGAATGACACAAAACACAGTTAGGGCAACTAAGAAATGGCTCCGTAAGAAGCATTTCAAGGTCCTGGAGTTGCTTAGCCAGTCTCCAGACCTGAACCCAATAGAAAACCTTTGGAGGAGCTGAAACTCAATGTTGCCCAGTGCCAGTCAAGGAAACCTGAAAGATCTGGAGAAGATTTGTATGGAGGAGTGACCTGAAAGATCTGGAGAAGATCTGTATGGAGGAGTGACCTGAAAGATCTGGAGAAGATCTGTATGGAGGAGTGACCTGAAAGATCTGGAGAAGATCTGTATGGAGGAGTGACCTGAAAGATCTGGAGAAGATCTGTATGGAGTAGTGACCTGAAAGATCTGGAGAAGATCTGTATGGAGGAGTGACCTGAAAGATCTGGAGAAGATCTGTATGGAGGAGTGACCTGAAAGATCTGGAGAAGATTTGTATGGAGGAGTAACCTGAAAGATCTGGAGAAGATCTGTATGGAGGAGTGACCTGAAAGATCTGGAGAAGATCTGTATGGAGGAGTGACCTGAAAGATCTGGAGAAGATCTGTATGGAGGAGTGACCTGAAAGATCTGGAGAAGATTTGTATGGAGGAGTGACCTGAAAGATCTGGAGAAGATCTGTATGGAGGAGTGACCTGAAAGATCTGGAGAAGATCTGAATGGAGGAGTGACCTGAAAGATCTGGAGAAGATTTGTATGGAGGAGTGACCTGAAAGATCTGGAGAAGATCTGTATGGAGGAGTGACCTGAAAGATCTGGAGAAGATTTGTATGGAGTAGTGACCTGAAAGATCTGGAGAAGATCTGTATGGAGTAGTGACCTGAAAGATCTGGAGAAGATCTGTATGGAGGAGTGACCTGAAAGATCTGGAGAAGATCTATATGGAGGAGTGACCGGAATGATCTGGAGACGATCTGTATGGAAAAGTGACCTGAATGATCTGGAGAAGATCTGTATGGAGGAGTGACCTGAAAGATCTGGAGAAGATTTGTATGGAGGAGTGACCTGAAAGATCTGGAGAAGATCTGTATGGAGGAGTGACCGGAATGATCTGGAGACGATCTGTATGGAAAAGTGACCTGAATGATCTGGAGAAGATCTGTATGGAGGAGTGACCTGAATGATCTGGAGAAGATCTGTATGGAGGAATCGGCCACAATTCCTGCTGAGAGAGCCCTCGTTATGCAGGGGAACAGCAGTCATAAGTGAAAGGTCTGGTTCTTAGTGACAATTAAGGCTAGTCCAAAAAGCCTTAGTATAAATCTCACAGCAGATGAAACAGAGCTGATTTTGTCATTTAGAGCACGTTCATACAAAATGCCACACCAATATCAACAGAGGTAATTACCATTGTGGTTATTATTGGGAAAAAGGCGGAGATGATCAGCACATTTCACCCTGTGTACTTAAAAGACTCTGCTATTCATTTCAATGTTAATCCATTTGCAGTTAGAATACTGCGTATCTTAAACAGGTTCCCAAGATCCTATCCCAATATGTAGTAGCTGTAATAATAATAATATCAGCAAATCCCTCCAGTTAGAAATGTAGTATAGGTCTCCTGATTAGGTATGTCTCTTACCTCATTTGCAGGACATTGCAGCTTGGGTATTCATAGTTATGTCCACTCATATAGTGACAGGTAGTTGCGTAGCCATGGATAACCTAAGCTGCAATGCCCTGCACATGAGGTAAGAGAAATGACCATATCAGGAGAACTATACTACATTTCTAATTGGAGATAATTGCTAATATTCTTATTATTACACCTATTACATATTCGGATAGGGAATATCCCTTTAAGCTAATACCATAGTCTTTTCTGACACTCAGACGTGAAGGGCAATATCAGTCATATTCAGAGCTGATTGTGTAATGTGTTGAGTGAGAATATTTTGTATACACGGGGTATTGCGACACGTGCTGCTTGTTGTCGGTCGCACTATTACCCGGGTCGGCTCTTATCTCTCCTTCCATTTAAATCATTGAATCAGTAATGCCATTTCCATAATCATTTGCAAGATCTTCTTCCATGCTGAAGGAAAAAGGCCGTTATAGGATCCATCCAATCCTTTATATTGCATTCCACATCTTGCACCATATGGCGCCATGCAGGACTAGTGTCAGACACAGTGGGGCCCTGGGCAAAAGTAAAACTGGGGCCCCACGAAAAAATGGAGGGTTTTTATGGGGACCAATTTCAGACTATTAAACGAACCCTAATCGACTGCACTTGTTTACGGCTTGTTTATACAGGCTGAAGAATGATTGGGTAGAGCGATCCCTAGTAGATCAGTCTGTACCGCCCCGGGGCTCGGCCGGCTGCCGAGCCGCACGGATCCGTGCTCGTCGGTGGGTGGCTCGAGCTCCTCACGGACCCGGGGGGTCACGTCGCTCTGAAAGGGAGTTGCTGGCGCTACGTGAGGGGTGGTGTTCGGTAGAGAGGTCCACGGCCGGGGCCGCGGTTGTTTGGGGATTAAGTTCACGGGTTGTGGTGAATGGATGGACACCACCGCTGCCGTTGACTAGGCTCCCGGGGACAGTGTTGCGCAGCTTGATGTGGGTAGGGGGATGATGGTCCCGGGGGCCCGAGGGAGGTGCTGAGGTGGGGGAATGGATGCGTGCTGGCGTGTCGGTGCGGTGCGGCGCGGCCCGAAGGCACTGTTGTACTCACTATTACAAACACGCTGGAGTCTCTGGTAAACCAAACAAGATGGTGGACGGTTGCCCGCAGCCGGCTGCGCTTTTCCCCTTTTTCAGGTTGGTGGTTTCCGCCTTTCTCCTGCACCTCACTAGTGTAGAAATGATGACTCCTATGCCGGAGCAACGGTAGTCCGCTCCCCAACCTGATGTATGCCAGTAGAGCCCGTGTGCCCGCGGATGCTGGCCCGTGGGGTCTCGATGCCTGGGCGGTGGCTTTCTACCCCTATCGTTGGGCTGTTGTCTTCAGTTGGGTCTTAGGTGGGAAAGGGCCTAAAGTCCAGTCCGCAATCAGTTGATTCGACTCGGTCCAGTTGTTTCTGGGCCTCGTACTGGGTCTGAGTACCCCTCCTGGTGCTCCAGTTTCCAATCGGTTCCCCGGTTCGGTACCAGCGGGCCACTACCCGGTCCCGGTCCCTTACGGTTCCACCGGCTGTAATCCCAGCTCCTGCAGGCGGCCACTACCGTCTGCCTCCTTGCCACGGTACCAGGGCTACGACCCCGGCACCGGTCAGTGTTAATGCTGCAGACCTGACACCTCAGGCCTGCTGCACTTGAACTTGAACTCTAGAACCAAACTGACTACTCTTTCCTGTCTCAGGCCCTCTGGACTCCTAGGTGGGCGTGGCCAACCGCCTGGCTCCGCCCCCCTGGTGTGACCATTGAACACAGAGAGGTGACAAGGGTTTTTGTAGGTTGGCTGCTGTCACCTTATTAAGGGGGAGAGGTGTTTGTGTAAGGGCCTACCTGTGACTACCTGGCTAGTCCAGGGTGTCACAAGTCCGTCCCCATACAGAATCATCTTATCGGAAGCACTTCTCTTCTTTACCTCGGGTGATGTGCTGCCGAGAACTAGGATTTGTGTTTCGGCATAAATGATCCGATCACCAGATGAAGGAGAGTTTTGCTCATTCGTTGGATGATTGCCGACTTGTTGACGACCGTTTGTCTGCACTGACGGGAATTATAAATGTGGACACGCACTGTATGTTACATACACTACATGCTACACACACTCATAAACATTGTATATCACATACCGTATAGTACATATCAACACATACTGCATGTTACACACACTTCATGGCACACATACAGTGTATATTACACAGAACCACACACATTGTTTCGCACGCAAACACACACATTGTATATTACACAATTAGACACATACTGTATGTTATGCGCACACACTGCATTTTACACAAACACACACACACTGCATATAAAGCCTTAGGCCGGCTTCTCACTTGCGAGTTTCTCGCAGAAAATCGCACTGCACTCGCGGTACACCGATGTAATGCGAGTGCAGGGCGAGAATCGCAATAGTCGGCAACGGAGGAGAGAGGGAGATAAATCCCTTCCTCCCCTCCTCAGAGCTGGCCCGCCCTCCTCAGCACCGGCCCGCCCCTCCTCAGTGCCGGCCCACCCCCCCGCAGCTGAGGTCCGCTCGCACAGTCGGACCTCAGTCGCAGGGACACTAGCATGACACTCGGCTCCTGCTGTGCTGCCAGTGTGAGCCGAGTGTCATACGATGGGATCGCAGTAATCCCAGTGTGGCCCCAGCCTTACAGACAGTTTGCACACACACACACACACACACACACACACACACAAACACACACACACTGCATGCTACACACACTGCATGCTACATACACACACTACTAGTTACACACACTGCATGACACACACACACACTGCATGCTACACACACTGCATGCTACACACACACACACACACACACACACACACTGCATGCTACGCACACACACTGCATGCTACATAAATACACACACACACACTGCATGTTACATAAAAACACGTGGCCTGAGATTCTGACACAAAATGGCCTGTCAGCATGGCAGATAGTGGCTGTTCCAGGTTATCAGCATGTATTGCGGTCTGCCCAAAATGCCTTTTTGGCCTATATACAGTCATGGCCAAAAGTGTTGACACCCTTGCAATTTCACAGGTTTTGTTATATAAATGAATATTTCCTGTGTGTGTATTGGAGCACCATAAAAAAATTCAGAGGAAAGATGGCAAGTTGGACATAATTTTATATAAAAACCTTAAAACTGTTGGCACCTTTCTAAAATTGTGGGTAAACAACTTTGTTTCAAGCATGTGATCCTCATTGAAACAGGTGAGGGCAATTTGAAAATCACATCTGAAACCAGATAAAAAGGGGAGAAGTTGCCTCAATCTTTGCATTGCGTGTCTGTGTGTGCAATACTAAGCATGGAGAACAGAAAGAGGAGAAGAGATCTGAGGACTTGGGAACAATGGTTTTCCAGGAGGACAATGACCCCAAAAATACTTTAAAAGCACCCATAAAAGGATGGAAACAAAGTGCTGGAGAGTTCTGAAGTAGACAGCAGTTAGTTTGGATCTCAATCCCATTTAACACCTGTGGAAAGATCTTAAAATTCCTGTTGGGAGAAGAGAAGACGCCTTCAAATATGAGAGACCTGGAGGAGTTTATAAAGAAAAGTCCAAAATTCCAGGTCAAAGGAGTAAGAAGCTTGTTGATGGTTATAGGAAGCGACTGATTGCAGGTATTTATTCCAAAAGGCTTGCAACCAAATATTAAGTTGAGGGTGCCGATAATTTTGTCTGGCCTATTTCGGGGGCTTTGTGTGAAATTATGTCCAATTTGCCTTTTTTCTCTGTTTTATTTTTTTGTGTGTTGTTCCAATAAATACAAAGGAAATAAATGTGTATAACAAAACATGTGATTGCAATAGTTTTCTGAAAACATAACTTGATTTTCTGCAACAATTTCAAGGGTGCCAACACTTTCGGCCATGACCATAAGAAAACCAATACTATTAAAGACCCATGATCTTGAAATTTTGCATTGGGAGCCACGAGCTTCAAGTTACACCATTGACAGAGAACTTGTCAAAAGTATTCCAAATTCCCCGAGACTTTTTCCATACTGGACCAAACTATGTAGAAACCAACTTGGACATATTATATAACGGAAGATATAAAGACTTACCTTGGCTGGAGACTCCACTGGTACAGAGGTATTCAGGATGGTGCACACTGTAATCTCCCCGGGGATATACAGAGGGTCGGGTAGAAGAGTCAGAGACTTTATTTTACCAGGTAGAGTCTCAGCGTCACAATTGGCCCATGAGAAACCATTAATCTGGAAAACATCATGTTATTTTGAAATAATTTCATAATATACACTAATATCATATCATCTGAAGGAGTAACAGTAGGTATTCCGGTACGATGACCATTCACAATTTTCAGGCTTGCCGAGATTTCTATTTTGTTTCCACGGTAACAGACCAGAAACAAACCCTGTAGTACACCTTCGGCCTGGGACAGCTCATAGAGTCCCACGGATATCAGTATCATCTCTACGCTGATGATATGCAGATCTACCTCTTTGGCCTTGACATCTTCCCCCTACTAACCAGAATCCCACAATGTCTGTCTGCTATTTCATCCTTTTTCTCTGCTCGATCTCTAAAACTGAACATGGACAAAACAGAATTCATTGTCTTTCCTCCTCCTCACTCAACCCCCCCACCTGACATATCCATCAATGTCAATGGCTGCCTACTCTCCCCAGTGCCACGTGTTCGCTGCCTGGGAGTAATACTAGACTCTGATCTCTCTTTCAAGCCACATATCCAAGCCCTCTTCTCCTCCTGCCGCCTCCAACTCAAAAATATTTCCCAGATCCGTACATTCCTTTCCCAAGAAGCTGCAAAAACCCTAATACATGCCCTGATTATATTCCGCCTGGATTATTGCAACCTCCTGCTCTGTGGCCTCCCTTCTAACAGTCTCGCACTCCTACAATCTATTCTAAACTATGCTGCCCGGCTCATCCACCTGTCCTCTCACTATTCCCCGACCTCTCCTCTCTGCCAATCCCTTCACTGGCTTCCCATTGCCCAACGACTCCAGTTCAAAACACTAACCATGACCTACAAAGCCATCCACAACCTGTCTCCTCCCTAGATCTGTGACCTAGTCTCCCGGTACTTACCTGCACGTAACCTTTGATCCTCACAAGATCTCCTCCTCTGCTCCCCTCTCATCTCCTCTTCCCACCATCGCATCCAAGATTTCTCCCGTGCCTCCCCCATACTCTGGAATGCTCTACCTCAGCATATCAGACTCTCGCCTAGCTTGACAAGCTTCAAAGGGAACCTGAAGACCCACCTCTTCCGACAAGCCTACAACCTGCCGTAACCCTCAGTCTGATACAGCGCCGCACGACCAGCCCTACCCTCACCTACTGTATCCTCACCTATCCCTTGTAGACTGTGAGCCCTCGCGGGCAGGGACCTCTCTCCTCCTGTACCAGTCTATGCCTTGTACTGTTTATGATTATCGTACTTGTCCCTATTATGTACACCCCTTTCACATGTAAAGCGCCATGGAATTGATGGCGCTATAATAATAATAATAATAATAATAATAATAATAATAGTCTGATCCGTCAGTCCTATTTTCTAGCATTTATTTCATATCTGCAAAGATATTCAATAAATGTGAACGATAAGTAAGAAAAAGATGAAAGTAAGCATGGCGGAACGATCAGACTATACATGGGACGGGGTTGTAGTCTGTAACCATGGAAATACATAGGGTTGTAATACATTAATCTCAATTTGTGAACAATCTATGAGAAAGGAGAAATGTACTGATGCTATAAGGCTGAAGCTCAGACCCCTGAACCAAAATCCACTTGCCGTTTCATCACAAATCGCAGATTATACCACATGACCTATAAAAACCACCTTGATTTGTACTAAGTGTGAATGTCCCTGTTGGTTTTAGGTCACACCATTGGCCAAATGATGACACTATACATGTCCTTAGCCTTAAAGAAGTTATTATATCTCAGTAAGTGATAGCACATCACTAGGATATTAACAAAAAGGAGAGAGTTGCACTTGGCACACAAAAATGGCCAGTTTAATGTGAGCCCAACAGCCAACGGCAAGGCAACCTCTTTTTGTTGGGTCCCTATCAAGCTAATGCCTCTCTTTGGGTTAAAAAAATGCCCATAAATTCATAGCAGTAATGCATGTCTATATTCTCATATTCATTGTTACACATATCTTAGCACTACAGAGCACAACTGTCTCTACCGTGTTTCCCCGAAAATAAGACATCCCCTGAAAATAAGACCTAGCTGCGGTCAATAATGAAGTGTCATGCAGCAGTATAAAAGTTAAAGACACTGCAGGACACTTCATTATAGACAGCAGACACCCCCTAAAGAAAGAAGAAAGAAGAGAGAAGACCCCCGATAATACTCACTAGACGTCGACCGGGAGCAGGTGAGCGCATCAAGGTCCTGCGGCGGAACACAGACATCACGCACAGCAGATCACACACACACACGAGATCACATACACACACACAACAGATCGCATCCACACACTCACCACATCCAGCGATATCGCTTGCTTCTCGGCGGCGATACTGTGCGTGCAGTGATCTTCCAGGACCTGCCGGAGGATCACATGGCCGGAAAGCACGTGGTATCTCTGGATGTTGTGAGTGTGTGTGAGTGTATGCGATCGGATGTGTGAGTGTATGCTGTCTGATGCGTGACTGTGTTCTGATGTGTGAGTGTCTGCCAGTCGCAGGGGAGCACAGCTGCTGGGAGATCACTGGGAGGAATGATGTGGAATGTGATGTGTGTGTATCTATATGAGTATGAGTGTGTGTGTGTGTGTGTGTGTGTGTGTGTGTGTGATCTGATGTATGCGAGTGTCAGTCAGATCCAGGGGAACACAGCTGCTGGGAGATCACAGGGAGGAATGATGTGGAATGTGATGTGTGTGTATTTATATGAGTGTGAGTGTGAGTGTGAGTGTGTGTGTGTGTGTGTGTGTGTGTGTGTGTGTGTGTGATCTGATGTATGCAAGTGTCAGTCAGATCCAGGGGAGCACAGCTGCTGGGAGATCACAGGGAGGAATGATGTGGAATCTGATGTGTGTGTCTATATGAGTGTGTGTGAGTGTGTGTGTGTGTGTGTGTGTGTGTGTGTGTGTGTGTGTGTGTGTGTGATCTATACGAGTGTCAGCCAGACGCAGGGGAGGTGTGCAGCACACCTGCTGAGAGATCTGGAGCCATACAGCCGCCCAGGAATGGTAAGTATGACGATCCAGGGAAGGGGAGGGGGGTTCTGCTTTTTGTGGGGGGGTTAACATACCCCCACCATGTCTCCTCGAGAATAAGACACCCCCTGAAAACAAGACCTTGTGCTTTTTTCAGGGCAAAAAAAAATAAGACAGTGTCTTATTTTTGGGGGAACAGGGTATGTTTCATGTTCAGTTTGCACCTGTTCACATTAGAATGGTAGGATGTGCCATCAGTCTTTTTCTCACATCACTTGGATATGCCATCCCTTAATGATCACTGTGGGTCCTTTTTGTTACTATGCACCTATTCACATTAAAAAGATAGGATGTGCCATCAGTCTTTTTCTTAGATTACAGGATCATGCCTTCTGATTGAGCGCTCCTGCTCTTCAGCCTTGGGCTATTTTAATTCTCCATTTGCAGGTGCCTGTCCATCCATATATTGTAGGTTTTTTTTAACCCAAAGAGAGTCATTAGTTTTATAGACACCCAACAAAAAGAGGTCACCTTGCCGCTGGCTGTTGGGCTCACATAAAACTGGCCATTTTTGTGTGCTAAGTATCTCAATTTGTACATGATTTTCATAGCAGTAACGCATGTCTATATTTCCATATTCATTGTTCCACATATCTTAGCACTACAGAGCGCAACTGTCTCCTTTTTGTTACTGTTTCATGTTCAGTTTGACCCTGTTCACATTAGAAAGGTAGGATGTGCCATCAGTCTTTTTCTCACATCACTAGTATATGCCATCCCTTAGGGTCCGATCTCATGGACCCCAAACGATCTTGACATAGAAGGAATGCAGAACGGCTTAAAAGTTATTCCTAGACACCAGTGGACTTTGGATCCCCAGCAAATAATTACATATTCTCATGTTAAGCGATCTCTTACTATAGGGAATATCTCTTTAAGGTTTAAAGGGAACCTGTCAACTAGTGATGTGTCGCGAACGATCCGACACAAAGATCCGGCTCCCTGCTGTGACTGACAGGAGCCGTATCACCAAAGTGAGCCACTAAAATCGCTAAACGGCTCTTTTCGTCGCTGAAACCCTGCCCACTCCGCGATCTAATCGGGCCCTTGTAAGTGGGCGGGGTTTAGCCGTGGGTGGGCGTGGTTTCAGCAGCGTCACTATAATCTTAAATATGTGTTCACCTTGGGGTGAACACATATTTACTAAGGAGCCAAGAACGATCCGAATGAGACGGCTCTTTTTGGTGAGAGGAGCCATGGGAACCGGATCACCAAAAAGAGCCGGACTGCCCATCACTACTGTCAACACAGGAAATAGTGTTATGGCTGTGTAGATCTTGTCCCCCAATAAAAATGACACCTTTTTTGTAGAGATCAGATGTGCCAGTCATGAGAAACTTTGGCGATTCACAGCCTTCGGCATGATGGGAGTTATAGTTTTGCAACATCTGATGGAAAACGTATGCCTTAAAGGAATCTTGTCATCATGTTTTAACATATGGACGAAGCAGTATGACTGTGAAGGCGCTTCATCCCCAATAAAAATGACACCTTTTTTGTAGAGATCTGATTTGCCAGTCATGAGAAATCTAGTGTAGAAGCCATATGCAAATTAAGTTGGAAGTGATACTTTTAAGTGCTCTGTACTCTTCCAGCCTAATTTGCATATGGCTTCTACATTAGATTTCTCATGACTGGCACATGGGATCTCTACAAAAAAGGTATTATTTTTATTGGGGAAGAAGCGCCGTCGCAGCCATATCGCTACTTCTGTATGTAAAAACATGATGACAAGATTCCATTAAGGCATACGTTTTCCATCGGACGTTGCAAAACTGTAAACACCCATCATGCCGAAGACTGTGAATCAACAAAGTTTCTTAACTGGTCATGTCGGGAGCTGTAAGACGGAGAAGAATATCTTAAGGGGATGCATTGTTTCATTTATGAATAAAGTTTATTGAAGCGCAGGATTGTTGTCCCTGCGGCAATCCTGCGCTTCAATTTATGAACCAGATCCTTTTAAAAAGGAATATAGTCTACAAAAAATGACAGATAAATTTACATCGTAATCATTTAAAGGGAATTACAACTTACTGTTCTGATCCTCCATGGTAGTCGGTTAACAACTATCCCTGAAGCTGTCACCATTGGCACTACAGCAATGCATGCGAGCACCAAACACATATACAGCAGTGCCATTGTGGAGGAACGCTGCGCCCAGACCCAGGGTCTTCCCCTATAGATGCAGCTTGCTCTGCACAGACCTCACATGCACCAAAGAGGAAATGCTGTGAATTGTCCCTTCCCAGCCCCTGAAGCTGAGGCAGCAAATCACATGACACAACAGCTCAATAGAGGCTGCCTTGTAATGTGCTGTGACCAGCAGCATTGTGGGAGACACAACCTGCAGCAGGAGGTGCTCTGCTGCCCTCTGCTGTTAGCAAATGTATTAGCAGACACAATATTATTTTCTATTTTTTCATCATTACGAGTAAAAAAAAAATTATTTCGCCACTGACACTTTATTTGCAAAAGTATTGGGACCCCGACATATTATACCTACAGGAGCTTTTATGATATCCCAATTTCAATCCAGGTTGCCCCCCTTTTGCAGCTGTAAGAGCATCTGCTCACCTGAGAAGGATTTCTACAAAATGTTACGGTTTGTGGGAAATTTTGCCCATTCATCCAGAAGATCATTTGTGAGATCAGACATGTATGTTGGAGGAGAGACCGGGTTCACAATATCCGTTCAGTTCATCCCAAAGGTGTTTGATGGGTTTGAGGCAGGGCTGTGGCGTCGGTAAGCCAAACCTTCGACTCCGACTCCTCAATTTCCCTTGCACCGACTCCTACATATATTGCTTATAGTTAGGTGAAAAATGTATTGTAGTACATGAACATGTGTATGTGAACATCAGACATTTAATAATTTTTATGATACAATAATCAAGATATTTAGAACATAAAATATATTTATTGGAATACAAGTTTAGAACACAAAAAACTGTAATAAATTGTAAATATGTAATACACTATGTAATATACAGTAGATTACATATATATCTTGTGTGTGTGTATATATATATATATATATACATATATATATATATTATATTACATATTGTATTAGATTTTTACAATTTATTAGTTTTTTGTGTTGTAAAATTGTATTCCAATAAATATATTTTATGTTCTACCTAAATATCTTGATTATTGTATCATAAAAATGATTAAATGTCTGATGTTCACATTGTACTACAATACATCTTTCACTTAAATATAAGCAATATACTAAATGTTATTACTTGTTATTCTTTTGTTGAAAACTGTTTTTGCCACTTACATAGTGTGTTTTTATATATATATATATATATATATATATATATATATATATATTGTGTGTTATATATAACACGATGTAATACACAATGTAAGTGGCGAAAAACAGTTTTCAACAAAAACATAGTAAATAACATTTGTGCAGTCTATGAATTTGTTGTAAGAAATAGAATTGCTTCCATCAGATCCTCCTTCGCAGATGACCTCAAATCTGACCTAATAATTTTAAGGCTGGAGAACAACCTCTCTACAGTAACTTGAGTTGGAGGCAAAGCCGTAACCACATGGGCAACATCTCTAACAGTTTCCGGGTATAAAGGAATTGCCTTATGCACAGTCAGTTTTGATGAACGGTTGAATTTTTCTATTTCTTTGAGAGCAAGTGAAAAATTTTACTGAAATCTGGTCAATCTGCTGCTATAGGAGACAGAGTGAAATCTTTTTCCTTGCGGCAACACTTTGCCTGCTCCATGTCATCCAAATACTTGTCAAAGTTAAACTCCTCATCTGATGAGGATGAAGATATGGCAGCAGTAGCACTATCAGGCCCAGGGCCGGATTATAGGCGGGGCAGGCGGGGCTTCAGCCCCGGGGCCCCCACCAAAAGAGCTTCTAAGGGGGCCCCCACCACCAGGGCCATACTTGCCACCCGTCAGCAATTTTTTTTCTTTTTTTCACACCCGCTCCCCCTCCGTAAAGACAGTCTAAATCAGCTGTGTTTTCAGGGGGGGGGAGCACCTACATTTATTTGTATCTGCGTCTCTAAGACGCAAAAACAGACTGCGGGCGCAGGACGCTGATTGACCTCGGAAGTACCATCGCCTGTACTTCCGGGGTCAGAGGTGTGCCTGCTCCCTGCTCTGCTGCGGCGTCCAGTGCTGCGGACGTCACAGCAGGACGCCGCGGACGTCACAGCAGGACGCCGCGGAGGAGAAGACCCACGCTCGCGGCCGCGGAGGAGAAGACCCATGCTCGCGGCCGCGGAGGAGAAGACCCACGCGCGCGGCCGCGGAGGAAAAGACCCACGCGCGCGGCCGCGGAGGAGAAGACCCACGCCACGGCCAGGAGAGGAGACTAACCAGAGCAGGAGGATGGCCGCGGCACCGGAACAGCAGCAGGAGGATGGCGGCCTATACCGGAGCAGCAGGAGGATGGCATCAGAGCAGGTAGGGGCAGAGCTGAAGAAAGATCTGTGGTGTGATGCAGAGCTGTGTGTGAGAAGCAGAGCTGTGTGGGTGAAGCAGAGCTGAAGAAAGATGTGTGGTGTGAAGCAGAGCTGTGTTTGTGTGTGTGTGTGTGTGTGTGTGTGTGTGTGAAGCAGAGCTGTGTGTGTGTGTGTGTGTATGTGAGTGCGTGTGAAGCAGAGCTGTGTGTGTGTGTGAAGCAGAGCTGTGTGTGTGAAGCAGAGCTGAAGAAAGATGCGTGGTGTGAAGCAGAGCTGTGTGTGTGTGCGTGTGTGAAGCAGAGCTGTGTGTGTGTGTGTGTGTGTGTGTGAAGCAGAGCCGTGTGTGTGTGTGTGAAGCAGAGCTGTGTGTGTGTGTGAGTGCGTGTGAAGCAGAGCTGTGTGTGTGTGAAGCAGAGCTGTGTGTGTGTGTGAAGCAGAGCTGAAGAAAGATGCGTGGTGTGAAGCAGAGCTGTGTGTGTGTGCATGTGTGAAGCAGAGCTGTGTGTGTGTGTGTGAAGCAGAGCTGTGTGTGTGTGTGAAGCAGAGACGTGTGTGTGTGTGTGAAGCAGAGCTGTGTGTGTGAAGCAGAGCTGAAGAAAGATGTGTGGTGTGAAGCAGAGCTGTGTGTGTGTGTGTGTGTGTGTGAAGCAGAGCTGTGTGTGTGTGTGTGTGTGTGAAACAGAGCTGAAGAGAGATGTGTGGTGTGAAGCAGAGCTGTGTGTGTGTGTGAAGCTGAGCTGAAGAAAGATGTCTGGTGTGAAGCAGAGCTGTGTGTGTGTGTGTGTGTGTGAAGCAGAGCTGTGTGTGTGTGTGTGTGTGTGTGAAGCAGAGCTGAAGAAAGATGTGTGGTGTGAAGCAGAGCTGTGTGTGTGAAGCAGAGCTGTGTGTGTGTGAAGCAGACCTGTGTGTGTGAGAAGCAGAGCTGTGTGTGTGAAGCAGAGCTGAAGAAAGATGTGTGGTGTGAAGCAGAGGTGTGTGTGTGTGTGTGTGTGTGTGTGAGTGTGTGTGAAGCAGAGCTGTGTGTGTGTGTGTGAAGCAGAGCTGTGTGTGTGTGAAGCAGAGCTGTGTGTGTGTGTGAAGCAGAGCTGAAGAAAGATGTGTGGTGTGAAGCAGAGCTGTGTGTGTGTGTGTGTGTGTGTGTGAAGCAGAGCTGTGTGTGTGTGTGTGTGTGTGTGAAGCAGAGCTGTGTGTGTGTGTGAAGCAGAGCTGTGTGTGTGTGAAGCAGAGCTGAAGAAAGATGTGTGGTGTGAAGCAGAGCTGTGTGTGTGTGTGTGTGTGTGTGTGTGTGTGTGAAGCAGAGTTGTGTGTGTGTGTGTGTGTGAAGCAGAGCTGAAGAAAGATGTGTGGTGTGAAGCAGAGCTGTGTGTGTGTGAAGCAGAGCTGTGTGTGTGTGAAGCAGACCTGTGTGTGTGAGAAGCAGAGCTGTGTGTGTGAAGCAGAGCTGAAGAAAGATGTGTGGTGTGAAGCAGAGGTGTGTGTGTGTGTGTGTGTGAAGCAGAGCTGTGTGTGTGTGTGAAGCAGAGCTGTGTGTGTGTGTGTGAAGCAGAGCTGAAGAAAGATGTGCGGTGTGAAGCAGAGCTGTGTGTGTGTGTGTGTTTGAAGCAGAGCTGTGTGTGTTTGTGTGTGTGTGTGTGAAGCAGAGCTGTGTGTGTGTGTGAAGCAGCTGTGTGTGTGTGTGAAGCAGAGCTGAAGAAAGATGTGTGGTGTGAAGCAGAGCTGTGTGTGTGTATGAAGCAGAGCTGTGTGTGTGTATATATGAATCAGAGCAGTCTATGCGGCACCCCAGAACTATATGGGTCCCCCAGAGCGCTAAGCCACCCATCCCAGTAATGTGTACGCCACCAGAGCTGTTTGCCTCTCCAGTAACGTCTATGCCCCCCCCAGTAATGTCTATGCCCCCTGCCCCTCCTGTAATGTATATATTGTAGGCCCCAGCCCCTCCTGTGATGTATATACAGCAGTGCTGTGTCAGTGTGCATGGTGTGCAGTCATGACTGTTATTGATGGCCATCATGCAACACAGCCATATGTCCTGGAGGAGCTGGAAACAAGCGGGAGAGGTGAGTGAGGCTGCTTGTGACTTCTCCATATTAACACCTGTAATGCATCTGTGTCTGCATGTAAGTCAGTGTATATGACTGTTTATATATTTGTCTGTTTAAATGTATTTTTGTGAATTTGTCTTCAAATATGTATATGTACGTATATGCCTGTATGTGTATGTGCGTGTCTGTGTGTGGATGGGGCCCCCTGAGACTCAACCGGGGACCACAAAAACCTGGAGCCGTCCCTGGCTGCCTTAACATTGGGATCAATTAAAAATTTGTGAGTAACTCTACTTTCTGTGTATAAGTGACGGCTGTGAGTGATTCTGGACTGTATCTGTATTGTACTGTGTGTATGTATAAGTGATGGCTGTGAGTGATCCTGGACTGTATCTGTATTGTACTGTGTGTATAAGTGACGGCTGTGAGTGATCCTGGACTGTATCTGTATTGTACTGTGTGTATGTATAAGTGATGGCTGTGAGTGATCCTGGACTGTATCTGTATTGTACTGTGTGTATAAGTGACGGCTGTGAGTGATCCTGGACTGTGTCTGTATTGTACTGTGTATAAGTGACGGCTGTGAGTGATCCTGGACTGTATCTGTATTGTACTGTGTGTATAAGGCCCGTTTCACACGTCAGTGAAAAACACTGACGTTTTTCACTGGTGTGTAAAACACGCACATGTCCCTGCGTGTGCCGAAAATCACGGCACACGTGGGTTGTCTAAGTGCAATCCGGGCTCCGTTCTCCGTGGCCCGTGATTGCACTTAGAGATTCACTCACCTGCGCCCGCTCCCGCTGTCCATGGTGCTGATCGCTCCCGCGGTGCAGCATCCGGCCGGCGGTGACCCCTACAGCAGCTGCTTCCGGGTCGGCTGTGTCGCGCATAATGAATATGCGCGACAGTAATCAGCCGGCTTAGAAGCAGCCGGCAGAACGGGCTGCAGAGGACATCGCTGGAGCCGGGTGAGTTAAAATGTTTATTATTTTAAAAGCACGTTTTTTTCTGGCACGTGTTTCACGGACCACACCACTGCGTGGTCCGTGGAACATCAGTGATGCCAGAAAAAAATGTACATGTCTCCGTGCAGCAATCACGCACACGCGGGTATGCCGCACGGAGACACGTGTAGTGACAAATCACTGACGTGTGAGCAGACCCATTCATTAGAATGGGTCTGCGTATGTCAGTGATTCTGGTACGTTTAAAAAAAAGCACAAACGTACCAGAATCACTGACGTGTGAAAGGGGCCTAAGTGACGGCTGTGAGTGATCCTGGACTGTATCTGTATTGTAGTACTGTAAATCTGAATGTGGCAGAACAGGGTAAGATACATGTTCATTGGATTTATATCTAAATGCTACAGTTTGTGCTCTACTGTTATGGCTAAAAATGTTAACGTTTATGGGGCCCCCACCAGATTCTCTGCCCAGGGGCCCCCACCAACCTTAATCCGGCCCTGATCAGGCCCCAAGTCCTCTTGCGCCTGGCAGTCCTGTAGCCGCTCATCCTAACTGCTACCTCAGTCACAGCTTCTTTTCCTTTAGTAAGCTGTTGATCATCAAGCAGTATATGATGACTTGGGTCCACATACACAGATGCCAGAAGAAGTTTATTTTCTAATAGCTGTGTCTCTCTCCGTTTCATTGAAGCAGAAATGCCATCTGCGATTAAACCTCCTCTTTGGGACAGGCAAAATAGCAAGTTCTTCCACTCCCTTATGAAAATGCCAGGAGTTAAATCCACAGCTTGTAATTTTTTAGTCACGGTAAATGGGTGATTAAGCAATTCCTTCAATTCAGCCACCTGTGTCCATTGACCTTCATTTAATGTTACTTGAGGGTTCACCATATCTATAAGAAACGATTTTAGTTCAAGCAATCGCTCAGTCATTAAATAAGTGCTGCCTGACTGAGTGGCTTGATCAACAATTGCCCCTTTCCCAGTACGTCTCTTCAAGATGGAATCAATTTTAGGGGTTCTGGCGGCAATAGCCAACTTCCTCACATTTCCAATTAGATTTCCAGCATGTCCGCCCAGTTTCACAAATCCGGCTTTTCGCCGGTTTGGCGGATGCGGCGCACGCCAGTACAGTACGATACAGTACAGTGGCAGCTTCTAAACTTCCGGGTCACATGCTCCGGTCATATGACAGCATGTGACCAGCATTTATGGCGCAGCCACTGTACTGTATACACTGTACTTGAGTGTGCCGCATCCGCCAAACCGGCGAAAAGCCGGATGTGTAAAACCGGGGTCCCTCTTGCAGACTATCTCTTATTGCCAGCTGCAGCGTGTGCACAACACAGCGCATGTGATGAATATGAAAGTGTTTTTAAGTAGCTTCAACAAGATCTATTCCTAAAGTATCATTTTGCTGTTCTTCTGTTGTAATATCTGTTTGTTCCTCAGTTACATGAGCAGCGCTGTGGCTCCATCTCACACATACTGATTCCTAAATCTTCTTCTAGCTGTTGTTCATTACTCTCATTCATCAGTGTAATTGTACTTATCATGTCTGAAGCATTGTACGTTACAATAGCAAGAACCTGTTCTTTTTTGCGTTCCTAATCTTGCAGAACTTTTTCCACTAAGGCCTGGAGAAACTGGCTGCTGTGATGAGCTTTACTATCTTTTACTGCCAGTGTCTTGCTAACAATTTCTTTGTTGTTACAAACATATCGAACATTGATGGCAAAATAATTCAGTGACATGCAGTGACTCCGGCATCCAGCAAAGGCAATGGGTGAAAAGATAGGACATTCAGACACCGCGTTTTGTGAGGATCCTCACAAAGAATGAGCAGTCAGTTTGTGTGGCAATTTTCTAATCTGTTTTTGCTATTGAAAGCATTATTAATGAGCTCAAAAACCTCTCAGATGATGCGGTTTTATTAAAAGCTGATCTGCTTTTGCAGCTGACAAACGTATCCTCAAAATACGCAGCAAAAACGCTGTGTGTGAATGTAGCCTTAGATCAGGAATAGAACAGCCATTTATAGGACATTTCATAACTTTCCCAAATTCCTATGAAAAAATATTCAGCACACTCTGCATTGCACTACTGTCCCCAATTTATTATATATTTTAGGAGTCGGAGTCGATGCATTTTATACCGACTCCGACTCCACGACTCCAACTCCGACTTCACAGCCCTGGTTTGAGGTCCAGGCTCTGTGCGGCCATCATGTACTTCCACACCAAAGTCCCCTCTTCCCATGTCTTCATGGACTGTTCTTTGTACACTGGGGCACAGTCATGGGGAACAGAAAAAGGCCTTCCCCAAATTGTTCTTCTAACAAAGGCCTTCTCCAATGTTAAAGGCCCCTTGTGCAGTGGATTCTCTAAGCCGTTAGACAATATAGAAGAATGTGTGGATGGCATCTTGGAATAGCAGAGTCTTGTAGATTAATGGGTACCTTGATGAGAGTTTATCTCTGCTAGTTTGCTTGCTTGTTCAATCCATGTTGTGGGGAGACCTATCACATCTGCTCCCCTCCTATTTATACTGTTGGAATCCTTCTACCCATTCCAGCTATAGTTTATTGAGTGTTGGTCTGTGTTGTGTGGTATCCCAGACTCCGTGTTGGAGAGTTTAGTTGTGCTTTTTACTTAATGCGGTTGTGGAGTGTATTGTTTTTTACTTCCCTCCTGCTCTTGTTTTTCTCTCTTATTGTCTTTACCCTTGTGAGTGCGTGCTATGTAACAGTTTTGGTTTTCAATTGTCATTCTTTTTCTGTAGTTTCAACACACTCCTGTCCAGTCCCTCCCTGGGGGAGGGGTAATCAGATCAGGACTGATCAGAAGAAGGAGCAGGAAGGAGACTCAGGCATCCCCACCATCAGGAGTAGCCCTGAGATTAGAGCTAGCATAGGGCCCCCTAGCTTGAGGGATAATTTAGGGGCCCCGGTTCCACGCTATCGCATAGTCATGTGGCAACTACAGTAGCTAATCCATAGCTACCTAGCTATAAGGTAAATTACTCAGGAAATGACTGGGGAGACATGAAGACTGAAATGACATGCTCTGTGCCACGTGCACAGGTGTCTGTGAAGGAAGAGTGAGAAGATCTGCCCTCCTCATCCATTTTAATTGCATTGTGGTGCCCCTGAGGGTTCAGTTGCCACAGAGGTACTGCACCTCAGCCAGAGGTGTGATACCCCATTCCCTGGTAAGAAGGAGCACACAGACCACAGTACACACACATACACACACACTCTTAGTATTGCTACACCACTTCAGGCCATGTTTAGTGCAAAATTGTTCCTTAGGAAGAGCACAATCCCGGAGCCAGTCTGGAGGTGGGGTTAGTTAGTGGACACCTTAGAATGGAGTGCAGAACAAAGTAGGACGCGGAGGGGAGAGGTCCTGAGGACTGGAGCCGGAGGAGCTCATCCTAGGACAAGGAGGAAGAAAGGAAGAAGCAGTCCTAGAGTCATGAGACGTGTGAGAGGTCCACCCGTGGACTCGCATTCACAGCCGACTCATCGGTGTGGAGGGACTAGGCTGCAAAGGAGACCGGCCCCTAGATTAGTGGAGAACAATCAGGCTCAGCTAGCAAAAACGGAGGCTGAGGTAACTTCATGTGCCAAAGCCACAACCACACGTAAATCCGCTGAAAAGTTTGACCACATAGGGATATGGCAGGAGAGCCTCCCAAAACAAGACCCGCGGACACCGGCTCGGGGCACTGTGTGTGAGACGCAGGGCAGGAGGGCAAAGCCAGCATAGGGAGACAACCAGGAAAGGGATACAGAAAGGGACACCGATCTTGTGCTTCCAAATTACCTGGATCCCATCACCGCAGGACTCAGCACTCCAAGGACAGCATTTCGCCGGCCGTGATAACCTGGAACTGACAACTGTGAGTAAAGAGCTAATGACTGCATCCCGCTGTGTCCTGGACTCATTGCCTGCGCCGACAGCCCCGCGCTGTCCCAACATTTCACCGGCTAACAACTGCCTATGGTTGCCCTGGGTCCCAGCTCCACCTGTGGGGAGCCGTACCATCATTGTTGCGTCACCATCTGCCCCAGCGGTCCCATCTAGCAGCGTCGGCCGAACACCAAGGGTGGCTTCACAATTCATTGTTACCTCTTATTATTATTATTTACGACACCGACAGGTCCCAACTAGAACCGCGACCCGGTTCTGAGTGCCCCCCAAACAAACAGGCCCTGGTGGGCGCGTCAGCATGATCTTATGTTATCTGCTTCGAGCTTTACATCAGAGGGGTTACCCTCTCATTGTAGGCCCCATTTGAGCTTAGACTTATAGGAGCCGTTATATACATAAGACACAAGGACAAACTTATTTTAGTAGTAACAGGTTTATTGGCCGTGATTGAACATTGATTTAAAGCAGATGGATTCGCAGAGACCGATACATAAATACAGTCTGGATTTTGTGCGTACATTACCGTCTGACATAAGGAACTGCAATGGGAATGTAAGTTATAGCCTTACCTTAGGGTCACTAATTATATTATTTATATAAGACCAAAAAAACGTGTAGTAGATGTATTAATTAGCAGAATAGGGAGCGGAGCGTGCACGATAGGGACACTTCTTTTTGCAACCGTGAAGGACAAAGTGCAAATATATATCCAGGTTCCCATAATATATAATATTACCCTTGCAGATGTAGCAGAGCTGAATTTGTCATTTATCACCATTGCCATAAACTCAGCTCTGCTACATCGGCACTTACACACGAATTGTCATTAAATACATGAATTTATCCACTAGGAATGAGGCTGCTGGTGGCATCAATGGGATATAGGAAAATAATTTGGAACTAAAACCTCTCCGGCGTGGCAGATCGCGGCTGGATCTTCTCCTTACCACCACCAGGAGGAGGTAGCTGACAGTGAGAAGGTAAATTTGGCACATCCGATCTCCTTATTGTTGTGGGTCAGGATTCCAGTCACTCGGTAGCTCCCGTCAGCCATCCAGGATGGGAGAGACAGATTTGGGATCTTAAAGCTGGTAGTAGGGAGAGCGTAGGACCCCTAAAAATGGAGCATAGTAGAGTTAGTCTGTCTCTCAATGGTACATTTCATAGCATGATGCCCCCCAACTGTCCTAACTGAGAGGGGTGGGATCAGACTAATAGGCAATAAATGGAGCAGTGGTGAGTATGTGTGATCACGACCCCTGAAGAAAGTGACGAAACGCGCGTCGGAGGCAGGAAGCAGACACACAAGCCAGGAGATTGTTGTTTAAGTAAGTGCACAGTATTAAGTGGGCATTAGTGCAATATATTATAGTGGTAAAAATGTATATACTTTGAAGTAAGCTGCTAAAATCAATAATGTATTATATTAGGCCAAGTTGGAGCCATTACAGGTGATATTGTATAGCAGTGCAGACCACTTAATAGATTGTTTTAGTAAAGCAATTTTTATTTAATTGAGATTGTTATAGGCACTATTATATATTCTATTTATTCTTGTACTGTGTATTTAATATGTATCATTAATATTGTTGAGATCTATGGTTATTTATTGATGTTTATTACACATGTATTTATGAGAATTAATTTTTCGATATATTGTCTTCATTTGTCTGCTTCCACACTGGTGGTATTGTCCTTTTTCATCATGTTTTTTAAAAAAAAAAATTTGAATAAAAATATTAAAGTTTTAAAATTATACTATTGAAATGGTGTCTATTTGATTCATATTTTTTGGGGTCTTTGTGTAGACGAAGAATATTGAATCTATTTTTTATTAGATAACTATGATGACACCGCTGTAAGTGAGAGATTTTTGATTATACTATACTCAGAAAACAGCAAATGATAAAATGTAACTTTTATTTCTGTTTCTCTAAAAAGGGAAAAGACCCTGTCTTTATTAAAAACTGCCAAAAAGAGGGTATGAAAATGTACCGCCCCTAGAGCGCTACAAAAAGAAAGGGGCCCATACACCCCACTAGCTGGCATAAACAAACAAACATAAAGACTGGTTACTAATGGCAACCACACCAAGGGCGCTTGATTAAATCGGTATGAACAATACTCCAGACTGCAGGGTCACTCCACCCTAGCAATGCCTATTTCCCAGAACATGCCGTACCATACCCTTATGTGAACAAATACAGGGAATGGATGCACTTAACAGCTATATCAGTGCTGAATCAAAGCCCAAAGGGACAAGACAACAGGGTAAAAAAACAAGGCCCCATTGTATCCTTGTCTGGTTTAAATAAATGGAACAGTCTCACCCATATAAGTGTGTTCAAATTCCATACAGACAGTTTGCCACCATTAACGGCGTATCCACGGATACTTCCACTCTGGATCCGGGACCCCTTCTGAAGTGACAAAATTGCTGTTACAATCCCCAATCCTCCTTCTCCCGACGCGTTTCCTATAAACTTATTCTTCAGGGGAGTTATTATAAGGAGATGCAGGTTTTGGTGAGAAACCTCACAGGGTTCACTATAAAGAGAAAAAAAGGGGACAAAGCCGAGGGGTCACAATCATAATACCCCTATGAACGTCCGATTCCCAGAGAAAACTGAAAAAGAGTAAGCGGCTTACCGGATGGTGACAGCTGGGATCCTTTTCGCTGTACACCTCTGTCCATAAACACACAGGTTTAAATGGATACCGCTTACCCGCCGGCGTCTGACATCACTTCCGCTTGCGTCTCCACCGCTTCCGCTCAATGGAACGCAGCGGTGGAACGCAAGGTCTCACATGAAGTTACGTCACATCCGCCCGGCGCACACAAAGCACCTACACGGTAGGATGTTTTGAATGAGACGCTGACGCGTCAGCTGACCCGCCTCCTCGCCGCACATGGACAGCTCACTAATCACGCATGCGCTTAGTCTATATGTACGGACAACAATTGCTTATCTGCTCTTAGAACATATAGCAGACAGCGGGGCATGGGTCAGAAGTACCAGATGATATGTACAGGTTACCTGCCAACTACAATCATGAAACTAGATATTCAGACAGAACTCCCAGAGAAATAAAAGGAGGGTTCTTATTTATGAAAAAACAACTAAAATGCCAAATTCACAGATGAAGATAGATGGCCATAAGAGAGACTGGAGAGGCAAAAAATGTCAAAAATTGTCAAAAAGATGACCTCAGGACCAGATACAGGGGCAGCAGGGGACTGGAAGCTCGACAGTTGAAAAAGAGGAGAGAGAAATATCTAACACTCCACCACCACTCAGGCTGACTATCCCCGCTCAACCTACCTACCTGCGGAGGTCGGCACCCTAAAAGTACGGTGGTTGGCGCCCCCGCTCGTACGATGACTCTCCCTCCTAACTAACAATGATCCCTACAGCTACAAAAAGGGTGCAAAAGATATAGATTCATTTAGACCATTGGGAAAAACTGTATTGAGCCGAAAGATCCATCTACACTCTCTCTGAAGAATTTTCTTATTCCAATCGCCCCCTCGCTTCAGTGGTGGAACAACATCAATGCCCTGAAAGACAACATGGCCGGTTTCGCCCCCATGAAAGGAGTTCACATGCTTAGCCAAAGGGGTATCATTCCCCAATCTGATGTCCCTAAGGTGTTCTCCCACACGCCTTCTAAATTCTCTTTTGGTTTTGCCTATATACTCTTGTCCACAAGAGCAGGTGGCCTTATAGACAACCCCTTTAGTTCGGCAATTGACAAAACAACGAATCTCATACTCCTTCCCTGCATTTCTACTCCAGAATTTATTCCCTACTTGTACCGCACTACAAGCCACACAACCATTACAGCGAAAGCACCCCTTTAGATTGCTCCTGAGCCAGTCGCAACCCGTGCCTTTCCTGTCAAAAAAATGGCTGTGTGTCAACCTATCCTGTAAAGATCTAGCCTTTCTGTAGGTTATCTGCGGTTTTTCAGAAACAAATTTCCCAATGTCAGAGTCCATCTTTAGGATCGACCAATGCCTCTCCAATATCTCTCTCATGGCCCCTGAACCATTGTTGAATGTGGTGATGAAGCGTACCATCTCTGCCGCATCCTCCACTTTCGGTGCAGGATACAGGAGAGTCGGTCTTCCAACTCCACTGACTTCTTTACGTGCCTGCCTGACAATCTTACTCGGGTAGCCCCTCTCACGGAATCTGCCCTCCAGATCGTCAAACTGTAGTTTACATTTCTCCTCATTAGAGCAGTTTCTCTTTATTCTGGAGAATTGTCCCTTAGGAATGCCCTTTTTCAAAGTGCTTATTCTTCACCTTTGAGGTTAATAGCTCAAGACTACCATTCTTGGATGTCTTAATTGAGAAATCTGAGGGAGGGAATATTGTCACCAGCACCCACCGTAAGGAGACAGCGACTAACTCCCTACTAAGGTGGGAGAGCGCCCATCCATTCACTTTGAAAAAGGGCATTCCTAAGGGACAATTCTCCAGAATAAAGAGAAACTGCTCTAATGAGGAGAAATGTAAACTACAGTTTGACGATCTGGAGGGCAGATTCCGTGAGAGGGGCTACCCGAGTAAGATTGTCAGGCAGGCACGTAAAGAAGTCAGTGGAGTTGGAAGACCGACTCTCCTGTATCCTGCACCGAAAGTGGAGGATGCGGCAGAGATGGTACGCTTCATCACCACATTCAACAATGGTTCAGGGGCCATGAGAGAGATATTGGAGAGGCATTGGTCGATCCTAAAGATGGACTCTGACATTGGGAAATTTGTTTCTGAAAAACCGCAGATAACCTACAGAAAGGCTAGATCTTTACAGGATAGGTTGACACACAGCCATTTTTTTGACAGGAAAGGCACGGGTTGCGACTGGCTCAGGAGCAATCTAAAGGGGTGCTTTCGCTGTAATGGTTGTGTGGCTTGTAGTGCGGTACAAGTAGGGAATAAATTCTGGAGTAGAAATGCAGGGAAGGAGTATGAGATTCGTTGTTTTGTCAATTGCCGAACTAAAGGGGTTGTCTATAAGGCCACCTGCTCTTGTGGACAAGAGTATATAGGCAAAACCAAAAGAGAATTTAGAAGGCGTGTGGGAGAACACCTTAGGGACATCAGATTGGGGAATGATACCCCTTTGGCTAAGCATGTGAACTCCTTTCATGGGGGCGAAACCGGCCATGTTGTCTTTCAGGGCATTGATGTTGTTCCACCACTGAAGCGAGGGGGCGATTGGAATAAGAAAATTCTTCAGAGAGAGTGTAGATGGATCTTTCGGCTCAATACAGTTTTTCCCAATGGTCTAAATGAATCTATATCTTTTGCACCCTTTTTGTAGCTGTAGGGATCATTGTTAGTTAGGAGGGAGAGTCATCGTACGAGCGGGGGCGCCAACCACCGTACTTTTAGGGTGCCGACCTCCGCAGGTAGGTAGGTTGAGCGGGGATAGTCAGCCTGAGTGGTGGTGGAGTGTTAGATATTTCTCTCTCCTCTTTTTCAACTGTCGAGCTTCCAGTCCCCTGCTGCCCCTGTATCTGGTCCTGAGGTCATCTTTTTGACAATTTTTGACATTTTTTGCCTCTCCAGTCTCTCTTATGGCCATCTATCTTCATCTGTGAATTTGGCATTTTAGTTGTTTTTTCATAAATAAGAACCCTCCTTTTATTTCTCTGGGAGTTCTGTCTGAATATCTAGTTTCATGATTGTAGTTGGCAGGTAACCTGTACATATCATCTGGTACTTCTGACCCATGCCCCGCTGTCTGCTATATGTTCTAAGAGCAGATAAGCAATTGTTGTCCGTACATATAGACTAAGCGCATGCGTGATTAGTGAGCTGTCCATGTGCGGCGAGGAGGCGGGTCAGCTGACGCGTCAGCGTCTCATTCAAAACATCCTACCGTGTAGGTGCTTTGTGTGCGCCGGGCGGATGTGACGTAACTTCATGTGAGACCTTGCGTTCCACCGCTGCGTTCCATTGAGCGGAAGCGGTGGAGACGCAAGCGGAAGTGATGTCAGACGCCGGCGGGTAAGCGGTATCCATTTAAACCTGTGTGTTTATGGACAGAGGTGTACAGCGAAAAGGATCCCAGCTGTCACCATCCGGTAAGCCGCTTACTCTTTTTCAGTTTTCTCTGGGAATCGGACGTTCATAGGGGTATTATGATTGTGACCCCTCGGCTTTGTCCCCTTTTTTTCTCTTTATAGTGAACCCTGTGAGGTTTCTCACCAAAACCTGCATCTCCTTATAATAACTCCCCTGAAGAATAAGTTTATAGGAAACGCGTCGGGAGAAGGAGGATTGGGGATTGTAACAGCAATTTTGTCACTTCAGAAGGGGTCCCGGATCCAGAGTGGAAGTATCCGTGGATACGCCGTTAATGGTGGCAAACTGTCTGTATGGAATTTGAACACACTTATATGGGTGAGACTGTTCCATTTATTTAAACCAGACAAGGATACAATGGGGCCTTGTTTTTTTACCCTGTTGTCTTGTCCCTTTGGGCTTTGATTCAGCACTGATATAGCTGTTAAGTGCATCCATTCCCTGTATTTGTTCACATAAGGGTATGGTACGGCATGTTCTGGGAAATAGGCATTGCTAGGGTGGAGTGACCCTGCAGTCTGGAGTATTGTTCATACCGATTTAATCAAGCGCCCTTGGTGTGGTTGCCATTAGTAACCAGTCTTTATGTTTGTTTGTTTATGCCAGCTAGTGGGGTGTATGGGCCCCTTTCTTTTTGTAGCGCTCTAGGGGCGGTACATTTTCATACCCTCTTTTTGGCAGTTTTTAATAAAGACAGGGTCTTTTCCCTTTTTAGAGAAACAGAAATAAAAGTTACATTTTATCATTTGCTGTTTTCTGATAATTGATACTCATCACCAGTGGCTGTATTACTTATACTATACTCATATACGGAAATCCAGAGCCCTCTTCTTGCAATTGGTGTAGGTCCTAGTAATTAGCAACTAATCTCATCACTTTTGAATAGTTGATGGATTGTTATTGTGGACCATGCCTTTTCAGGTGAATCTGCCACCATTTTTTTTCTACCCCATCTAAGCGCAGCATGATGTAGGGGCAGAGACCCTGATTCCAATGATATATCACTTTATGGGCTGCTTATAGTTTTAGGCTGCTTTCACGCATCCGGTTTTTGCCGTCAGGCACAAACTGGCAAAATTCAGATAAAACGGAGACGGCGCCGAATCCGTTTTATTCCCCATTGACTTGTATTGGCGCCGGATTGTGCCGGGTGGCCTTGCGTTGCATGCGGTGTCCGCCAGATCTGGTGAAATTTCTTCGTCCGGCTGCTGGAAAGAACGCAGCATGCAACGTTCTTTGTCTCCGGCAAAAAAAACAGACCACGCCGGATCCAGCGCCGTCCGGCATGTTGTATAATAGAAGCCTTTGGCCGCCAGATCCGTCGTCATCCGGCATATGACGGAAACCAATGATGGATCTGTTTTTTTTAACTGAGCATGCTCAGTATCACAAGGGATCCATCAAAAAACAGAAGGAACGCATGGAAAAAACTGATGCGCCAAATCCGTTTTTTCGCCAGATCCATCGCATTAGCCTGATGGTAAAAACCGGATGTGTGAAAGCAGCCTTATCTGCTGCAGATCTACAAGTTTTCTGCCCTGCCCACACCACTGATTGGCAGCGTTCTGTGTACGCTCTGCATAGGCAGAAAGCTGCCAATCCGTGGTGCTGGCAGAGTTATATGAGGCTCATGAATATGAAGGACTACATGGCAGCAGGTTTAAAACTACACTAAGCAGTCCAATAAGTGACACATCACTGGAATCAGGATCTCTGTCTCTATATTTTGCTGCTCTCAGATATTCTTGTAGACAGACCCTTTAAGGACCTGTTTTCACCTTTTCAAACCTCTCATTGAAAGAGCCATTACATTTAGTGAGTCATGTAATGAGTGAGCACTACCATGTTTGGTTGCTCGGTACTCATAACAGATGGGCGTGACTTGAGTAGTGAGTATAATAGAAGTCAATGTTGAACTTGAGCATTTTTCCTGGAAATCTTCCCAAAAAGAAGCTTAAGTTCCCTATTGACTTCCATTATACTCGGTACACGGGTTGAGTCCATCCGAGCGTCCGACTTCTCATTACGAGTACTTGAGCATAGTGGTGCTCACTCATCACTACCAAGCACCTTTTGAATAGTGCCCACGTTTATTTAAAGGGTTTTGTCAGAAAGATCAACCCCCTCCACCCCAAACTAAATTCATGTGCACACAGATCTTTGAAAGCTAAATCCATAGACACCTTTATATCTTCTATCTGTTGCTGCATTGTTGATGAATTAGTGTTTTCATTCATATGCAAATAAGGCAGTAAGTGACAGAGCACTGCTCCATCCTCTATCCTCTTTCAAATTTATTATCCCACCCAACATCAGCCTCTTTACCTTCACTGACACGTCTTGTTAACACCTCTGTGTGATGTCAAACATCACGCAAGGAAATCAGACAGTGAACTGTCAATCAAGCTAAAGAGTCAGGTGCTGGGCGGGAGTCAGTGGATCAGGAAGTGCTCTGGCACGCCCAGAGCACTTAACACCTCATTTGCATATGAATGAAAATGATAATTTAAAGACTTTATACACAATACAAAGGTGTCAATTGATTTATATTTCAAAGAACTGCATTTCCAATACATGTGGGTTTTTTTTGCATGCACAATAAAAACATGTTATGAAGGACAAATCATTTGTTGCTGTGTCATAAAACTTTTGACTTTTCTATGGAGAGAGATGTTTAAAGGATTTTGCAGGCTGAGCTGACATGTACATTGGCACCTATGGATTTTTGCAGGCTGAGCTGACATGTACATCAGCACCTTTGGATTTTTGTCGGCTGAGTTGACCGGTACATTGGCACCTTTGGATTTTTGTCGGCTGAGTTGACCGATACATTGGCATCTTTGGATTTTTGTCGGCTGAGTTGACCGGTACATTGGCATCTTTGGATTTTTGTCGGCTGAGTTGACCGGTATATTGGCACCTTTGGATTTTTGTCGGCTGAGTTGACCGGTACATTGGCACCTTTGGATTTTTGTCGGCTGAGTTGACCGGTACATTGGCACCTTTGGATTTTTGTCGGCTGAGTTGACCGGTAGATTGGCACCTTTTGGATTTTTGTCGGCTGAGTTGACCGATACATCGCCACCTTTGGATTTTTGTCGGCTGAGTTGATATGAACATCGGCACCTTTGGATTTTTGTCGGCTGAGTTGACTGGTACATTGGCATCTTTGGATTTTTGTCGGCTGAGTTGACCGGTACTTTGGCACCTTTGGATTTTTGTCGGCTGAGTTGACCGATACATCGCCACCTTTGGATTTTTGTCGGCTGAGTTGATATGAACATCGGCACCTTTGGATTTTTGTCGGCTGAGTTGACTGGTACATTGGCATCTTTGGATTTTTGTCGGCTGAGTTGACCGGTACATTGGCACCTTTGGATTTTTGTCGGCTGAGTTGACACCTTTTTGAAGTTCTTACTAATTTCTACTTTATTGGTATGGTAAAAAAAAATCTAACATTGTTTATTTTATTTATTTTTAACAGTGTTCACCATATAGGTTGTTTATCCAATATGGTGAAACAAAAAAAATACAGACTTGGTTAGTAAGTTGTTTTTTTATGTCACTTTTTGCTATGTAAGAATAAAAAAAATCCCTTTGGGAGTGGGAGGGGTTACATTTCTTTTAGCTTTTTAACTTTTATTTTCTTTTTTTTCTGCATTTTTCTAGAGGGAACTTGAATATGTCCCGATTTCTTAATTGACGGCAATATATACTTACAGCTTTGAAGGGGCAGTGGCAGGGGAGGCCATAGGTTGCCAGAGGTCCTGGGCATTGCTGTCCTGGCTTGAAGAAAGCGTCCAGCAAATCACAGACATCATTATAGGTACAGCTGCCAAATTTATCTACGCAGGGAACAGTCAACCACTCGCCCAGCAGCTCCTTCTCAGCGGAGATTTTGATCTAGACATAGATGGAAATATGACAATCCTATGTAATTCAGTATATAACGCATACAGGAGACAACACATTTCAGGACTGGATTCACAGCCTTGTTTTTAGGACAAAATATCACTCACTGAGGGGGAAAAAAGGATCGGACATGTTTGAATTTAATATGCCCAATTCTTTGTTCTCATTGGAAACAAGCAGCTGCCAGAGGGATCTGAAGTCTGAAGTGACTTATTCTCATCTCTCAAGTGTATGGGGAAAATGAGAGGAACAGTTGTATGAAACTAAAATGTAAGGACAGTTTCAATCCCACATTCGATGGCAGATCATCCAAGATCAATTACCCATATACGTACCTGTGGGTAAAAACATCAGAATAGACAAGACAGACGTTTTAGTCTTAGGTGACTGTTGGAGGATGGTGTTCATCCCAGTTAGTAGACTTGGTGCGAATGTGGCTACAACAATGGGCTACATGGTGGGAAGGTGGCCTCAAAAATGTGCTATATGGTGGGAAGGTGGCCTCAACAATGGGTTACATGGTGGGAAGGTTGGCTCAACAATGGGTTACATGGTGGGAAGGTGGCCACAACAATGGGTTACATGGTGGGAAGGTGGCCTCAACAATGGGCTACATGGTGGGAAGGTGGCCTCAAAAATGTGCTATATGGTGGGAAGGTGGCCTCAACAATGGGTTACATGGTGGGAAGGTGGCCACAACAATGGACTACATGGTGGGAAGGTGGCCTCAACAATGGGTTACATAGTGGGAAGGTGGCCACAAAATGGATTACATGGTGGGAAGGTGGCCACAACAATAGGCTACATGGTGGAAAGGTAGTCACAACAATGGGCTACATGGTGGAAAGGTAGTCACAACAATGCACTACATGGTGGGAAGGTGGCCACAACAATGGACTACATAGTGTGAAGGTGGCCACAACAATAGGCTACATGGCGGGAAGGTGGCCACAATAATGGGCTACGTGGTGGGAAGGTGGCCTTAACAATGGTTTACATGGTGGGAAGGTGGCCACAACAATGGGTTACAGGGTGGGAAGGTAGCCACAACAATAGGCTACATGGCGGGAAGGTGGCCACAATAATGGGCTACGTGGTGGGAAGGTGGCCTTAACAATGGGTTACATGGTGGGAAGGTGGCCACAACAATGGGTTACAGGGTGGGAAGGTAGCCACAACAATGGGTTACATGGTGGGAAGGTAGCCACAACAATGGGCTATATGGTGGGAAGGTGGCCTTAACAATGGTTTACATGGTGGGAAGGTGGCCACAACAATGGGTTACAGGGTGGGAAGGTAGCCACAACAATAGGCTACATGGCGGGAAGGTGGCCACAATAATGGGCTACGTGGTGGGAAGGTGGCCTTAACAATGGGTTACATGGTGGGAAGGTGGCCACAACAATGGGTTACAGGGTGGGAAGGTAGCCACAACAATGGGTTACATGGTGGGAAGGTAGCCACAACAATGGGCTATATGGTGGGAAAAGTACTCAAAACAATGGGCTACATGGTAAGAAGGTGGCCACAACAATGGTCTGCAAGGAGTGGAAACGTACTTAAAACAATGGGCTGCATGGTAAGAAGGTGACTACAGATATTGGTTACATGGTGAGAAGGTGGCTACATCAACGGACTAAATGGTGGAAAGAGAGTAACAACAATCAGCTACATGGTGAGAAGGTCTACAACAATGTGCTATATGGTGGGAAGGCGGCCAAAACAATGGGCTACTTTGTGGTAAAATGGCTAGCCCAATGGGCTGCATGATGAAAAGGTGACTATAATGGTGATATTGAAGCTACAGTATTGGATTACATGCCGGAAAGGCGCCCACAACAAAGTGGTACATGGTGGGAAGGTGGCTAAAAGATTGGGCTACATGGCGAGAAGGTGGCCACATCAATGGACTAAGTGGTGAGAAGGTGCCCACTACAGACAGCTACATGGTGAGAAGATGGCTACAACAATGGGCTACATGGTGGTAAGGTGGCCATAACAATGGGTCTGTGGTGGTAGAACGCCTCATGACTTGGTATGAAGTGTTTGGGATGTTACCTCACCTGGAGGGGAGAACTTAGGGGCACATCCGTGTTCAGGACCACAGAGACGGTCACTTCTCCGGGGATAGAGACGGGGTCAGGGCTAATAGAGAGGCTTTTGATTGTGCCAGGGAGCTTTCCCGAATCACAGTTTTCCCACGTTATGCTCTTCACTTGCTGAGGAAAAACACAAAAATATACAATTAGCACTTGTTGTTTATAGTGATTCTTCTCTATAAATCCAATATATCCAACATTCACTGTTACTTTACATGTTCAGGACAGGTTGGGGTCCCAGAGGTCAGACCCCGAGTTATCATTGAAGGGTTTTTCCTGTATGTTTACTTCTGTACCAAAGGGTAAGTGGCTATATTCTAAAAACAGCGCCATCCTTGTGCATGGGTTGGGTCTGGTATTGCAGGAGAGCCCCATTCATCTCCATTACAAGATAGGCGCTCTGTTCGGAAAGAAGCAACCCTTATAAATTTTAATTTCTGGAGATTTTGTACCTTTCATTGATGACCCAGAGATGATGGGGAATACTCCTGACGCCCTTATGTCCCATACACTTAAGAGTTTTGAAGGAACCCATTGAAATTTTCAGGATCAACTAATTAAAATCCGGCTTACGTAGGACTGCAGAATTTTTCTAACTCATAACATATAGGTACAGCATAATGAAAGGAGAAAAGACAAATTCAGCTCTGCTACATCTGGAAATAAAATACAATATAAAGAAAAAAAGAGATATAATGGGACATGCAAAATTGTATACTTTGTACTAGAGGGATATACATGATTCCCAATATACCGACCCCCCCCATTATGTCACTTCTTACCGTAGCGAGCCTCCACCATGGGATTATTATCATACTCTCGGATAGATGTCCTAATGCCGCAAAGGCAACCAGACCCCAGAACACAAGCTTTGCCATATTGTCTAGGTATTGAAGCAGCAATCAGTCACTTAGCAGAGAAATGCAGCGTAGACCCCGCTCTGCAGTCCGATCCTACATCTGCTTATCTTCAGATACGACCATTAATGGCAGATATTAGACGAAAAATAACAAATGACAATCATATTGTACAATCGATTGGTTTCTGCACCTCCCCCTCCCTGCGGCCAGATGTGTCGCCTTTCCCAGCGCTTTATATTGGTAGTCCCCAAACAATGCATTGAGATCTGCGGCAGCATGCTGCCCTCTAGTGGTAAACGTGGGGATTTATTTTTTTTGCGCTTGTTTTTTTTCCTTCTTTCAAGAGCCATAACTTTTTTATATTTTTCATTCAACATCTCCGTATGAGGTTTGCTTTATGCATAATAAGTTGTTGTTTTGAATGAAACCATCCATCTAATATATAAAGCTGAGTGTATGTGTGTTTATGTATGTGTGTGTGTGTGTGTGTGTGTGTGTGTTTATATGTATGTGTGTGTGTATATGTATGTGTGTGTATATGTATGTATATATGTGTGTATATGTATGTATCTGTGTGTGTATGTGCTCACTAAAGGAATCTGCACTGTAGCATTTACAATCACGAAATTTTGCACAGCCGCCTCATTTGACTCAGGTGACGTCATAAACTACGTATTGAGGGGAAAATTTAACTCCGCACTTTACAGTTATTCACCAAAGAACCTGCTTACATTAAAGTCAATGGAGCTGGGAGCTACAGGTCATTAATAGGAGATGTGATTGGTTGCTATAGGCAACGAAGGACATTCTAAGTATAAGAAGCTTATGTGTGAGGTAATATATGATGTGGGTGGAGAAAAGGATAGAGAGACAGAGAGCTAGACAGAGAGAGAAAGAGACAGAGAAACAGAGACAGAGAGAAAAAGAGACAGACAGAAAGAGACAGACAGAAAGAGACAGACAGAAAGAGACAGACAGAAAGAGACAGAGATAGACAGAGAGAAAAACAGACAGACAGAGAAAAACAGACAGAGACAGACAGAGAAAGAAAGAGACAGAGATAGACAGTGAGAGAAACAGAGACAGACAGATAGACAGACAAAAGAGAAAAAGACAGAGAGACAGACAGAGATGGATAGACAGAGACAAAGAAATAGATAGACAGAAAGACAAAGACAGAGAGAGACATAGAGAAAGACGGATAGAGAGGGAGATAGAGACAAGGAGAGAGACAGACAGACAGAGAGAGAAAAACATACACAGGTAGAGAGACAGAGATGGATAGTGAGAGACAGACAGAGAGGGAGACAAACAGACGGAGAGTGGGAGAGACAGAGAAACAAAAGGTATTACAGCTAGTTTTACAATATAATGCAAAGTGGGTTACAATGGTGGAAAAAAAAACTGTAATTCCGCCATTGTTCCTTAGGTTTTATTTTTAAAGGGAACCTGTCACCATGAAATTGCAGTCCAAGATGTAGGCATTATGTTGTAGACCAGTGGACGCTGATTGGCTTAATATTTCGTTTTGGGAGTAAAGAATCATTATAATCAGTAATGTAATCATTTAAAGGGGTTATCCCATGAATATTTTAATCAATAGATCTTGGAATAATAATTTCCACACCTGCATGTGTTAAAAAAAAATGTCCCTGTGCTGAGATAATCTTATATATGTGTCCCTGCTATGTACTGTGTAATGGCCGTGTCTGACCGTACAGGGACATGATATGATTATACAACAGCTCCTAGACAGGGGAGGGATGCAAAACAGTATGTAGCGTGTACAGCATGGGATCACATTTGCTGTTTTCTGTGAGGTAAAACATTACCATGCCTGTATTTAAACAGCAAAAATAGCAACAAAAAGAGGAGCTAAAAACTCCCCCAAAAATGTATTATAAAATGTACTCACAGCAAAAAAGGGCAACCAGTCCAGTTAGCCCAGGCCAACACATCTAATGCACAAACAGGATGCAGACAAGCCTCTCAACATGATGGACACTTCACAGGTGCAAGATAAATTGCACACCAGTGGCGCGCATAGGGCACTGTTCACATATATTTTATGTATATTTTTTGCACTTTGACTATGCGGGGTGCAGCCGGGCCTCTTAATACGGCCGTGCATAGTGGAATTTCTGTCCCTTGCGTGCTGCAGTGTGTAGTGTCCGGGTAACCCGCCTAATCTAATAGTAAGTGCGTGGTAATAGGTTGCTGGCTGGACACCATGCGCATACAAGTGTGAACAGTGCCCTATGCGCGCCACTGGTGTGCAATTTATCTTGCACCTGTGAAGTGTCCATCATGTTGAGAGGCTTGTCTGCATCCTGTTTGTGCATTAGATGTGTTGGCCTGGGCTAACTGGACTGGTTGCCCTTTTTTGCTGTGAGTACACTGTATTTAAAGAGGTTTTACCTCAGAGAAAGCATCAGTTGTGATCCCATGCTATCATCTTTGTATACTCTTGTTTCCTCCCCCACCCAGAAGTTGTGGTACAATCAGACCATCTCCCTGTACGATCAGACACGGCAATTACACGGAAAGTGTATGTATCCGCTCACCTGTGGTATGAAGGAGACCAATGCTTCCCAGACACGTGCAAGGATAAACCAGCTGGCAATCTTGTATGGAGACTTTTTCAAAAAAATCCAGCACCGAATCCAGGAAATGTATTAAAAATTAATGACGTCATTAATTTTTAATACATTTCCTGGATTCGGTGCTGGATTTTTTTGAAAAAGACGGCAATTACACAGTACACAGCAGGGACACATTTATAAGATTATCTCAGCACAGGAACATTTTTTTAACACATCCAATTCTGGAACTTTTGCAGAAGCACAATCAGAAATAATCAGAACCAATTTTTGAGTATTTGAGAAGAATGTAAAGTGTTTCTGGTAAAAACAATAAATAAAAATAAATCAGTGTGTTACACTGAGTTTTTGGTGCAGAACTGAGTATAAACTCAACCAAATCCTCCTCATAATTTCTAAACAAAAAGTTTTGAGGATCTTTTAGTTTTAACATGAAGCTGCTAAATGATGAGATCCCCTGTTAGTACATGAATACAGTACCAGAACCACTGTTAGTACATGAATGTAGTACCAGAACCAGTGTTGGCACCTGAATGTAGTACCAGAACCATTGTGAATAAATGATTGCAGCACCAAAACCACTGTCAGTACATGACTGCAGCACATGAATGCAGCACCAGAACCACCTTCAGTACAGTGCTTTTTTAACAATGGTAAAGTTGTTACCAGCCAACATCAGATTTACCTCTCCATACTGTGCCACCACTTCTCCATACGATCCCCCAACACTCCTACTTCTCCAAACAATGCCCACACGTTCCCACCTCTTCATACTGTCCCCCACCTTTTAATACTGTTCACCACCTCTCCACACTGTCCACCACTTCTCCAGACTGTTCCACACCTTTCCATAATGTTGTCCATTTTTCCATACTGCCCCCACCTCTCCATACTGTCCACACCTCTCCATACAGTGCACGCACTTCTCCATACTGTTCCCTACCTTTCCATACTGTGCCCCACCTTTGCATACTGTCTCCCACTTCTCCATACGGTCCCCCAGCTCTCCATATGATCTACCCACCCCCATGCTGCTCTCACTATTTTCCCCCACTGCCTCATAATGTGCACTCACATCAACACTATATGTACAAACCATTCAGTGACTTTCTCCACCATAGTTCCCCGCCATGTCATTGTCATCTATGTGGCATGTCGATGACAGCAGTAGGGTGACAAGGTTGCAACGTGTCAGCTCATGGCGGCACTGCATATTGGAGTAGGGAGCTGACGAGCGCTCCCCTACCTTGTCCCGGTACTGTAGTTTTTGTCAAATGTATTGGTGTCCAAGCTGAGAGACGCAATTTGAATTCAGGGGGAAGGTAAATGGACGCGGACAGCAGGAAAATCCTCTGGTGGCCCACATGTGGCCCACTGGCCGGTGTTGTGTACAGCTGCTTTAAGGCACTCATTGTGCAATATGACTCTCCATGTCAGTACGCTTATGGCAATACCAGACTTTGGCTATGGCACATAATGTCCTTTAATCTCAGACAAACCCACCGAGTTTACCAAGGAGAAGAAACTTTAGGAAACATTGGAGGTTTTTATTTTTCCATCGATGGGGCTGTATGAGGGCTTGATTTTGTGTAGTGAGTAGTGATGAGTGAGCACTACCATGCTCAAGTGCTTGGTACTCGTAACGAGCAGTTGGATGCTCAGATGGGCGCGACTAGATTACCGAGTATAATGGAATTCAAGAGGGAACGTTTCTGGAAAAATGCTTGAATTCTTCATTGACTTCCATTATACTCTGGGACTCAAGTTGCAGTCATCCGAGCATCTAACAGCTCGTTACGAGCACCCGAGCATGGTAGTGACCACTCAACACTAGTTACGAGTACTGAGCACCCGAGCATGGTAGTGCCCACTCATCACTAGTTACGAGTACTGAGCACCCGAGCATGGTAGTGCCCACTCATCACTAGTTACGAGTACTGAGCCCCCGAGCATGGTAGTGCTCACTCATCACTAGTTACGAGTACTGAGCACCTGAGCATGGTAGTGCCCGCTCATCACTAGTTATGAGTACAGAGCACCTGAGCATGGTAGTGCCCGCTCATTACTAGTTACGAGTACAGAGCACCCGAGCATGGTAGTGCTCACTCATCACTAGTTACGAGTACTGAGCACCCGAGCATGGTAGTGCCCGCTCATCACTAGTTACGAGTACCGAGCACCTGAGCATGGTAGTGCTCACTCATCACTAGTTACGAGTACTGAGCACCTGAGCATGGTAGTGCCCGCTCATCACTAGTTACGAGTACTGAGCACCCGAGCATGGTAGTGCCCGCTCATCACATTTTGATTGCATTTATTTGGGGAAGTGCAGCAATCTAAATCTGGGAACTCTGATTAAAATAATTATATGTTTGATAGAACAGATATAAACTTATACATATATATGTACAGTATATAAATTTAAACTTTTTTTAATTTTAATTTTATTATATTTTTTTGTCCACCCTTCACTCCCACCAATCAGTCTTCAGCTGCAACGGTGGCCAAATGTAAACAATCCTGAATACCATAGCCGTCAACTGTTTAGAAGCTGCTCCTACTCATTTGGCAGTGGCAAATAAACAATTACATCTGGTGGGTGTGATGGGTGTCAGACCCCCACCAATCTGGTATTGATGACCTATCGTAAGGACAGGTCATCAATACCATGGTAATTAAACATCCCTTTAAGTTATGCATTATTTTAAATTGTATTCGGGGAAAAAGAGATAACCCTTGGTTTCAATCATGGATATGTATGGAAATTGTCATTCATTGGGGCTTAGCCACCCCAGATTGCTTGCCGCGGTTTCTGGGCAGAATCCCATGATTAACATGTCATCAATTGAACATTTTTTTAAAACCCCAACATCTCTCATTGCAAATGATGGCCAACGATCCCCCTTCCCTTAAACAAGCGCATTACTTTATCTCAGCTCTTACCGTGGCGTATCCCATGGGTACTGTAAAAGCTTCAGTAAGTTGTCCGACCGCTGCAAAAGCGACCAGGACGCAGAGTGCTAGGTTTGCCATGGCTGCTACCCCGAGGCTGCGATTAGTCACAGACAATAGTGAGAATGTAACTTTTATCATTTCGTCCTACATCTACTTTTCCTTATATACATGTTCTTAAGCAAATACCCAATAACAGCAAACAATGCGGCTCCTTATCATTAGATAAATCCATTAACAGTAGATATTAAATCAATAAGATAAAGAGATGACTATCACTTTATAAATAAAATTATTCTCAGAGCCTCACCCTCCCTACAATCACCGATGCTATCCTAAAAATAAAAGTGCCAGAGCTATAATTTATGAAGAGGCCAAAAGCTGGCGGAAAAAAAAATAATAAAGGGTTTTTTTGGTTTTGAAAAATGTTTTTTCAGCGGCTGTAGTTTGTTTTAGAAAAAAATACAAACTGTGCTCTACTCACCCTTCCCAGGTCCAGTGCAGAGTCTCCACTGCTGCTACTGGTGTCTGTTATTGTCTGCAGCTCTGATGTCTCTGTAAGGGGGTGTAAGGCCCAAGACCCGCAAATCCCCTGTCTGTAGATGTACTGTTTAATGTTGATATAATACTGTAGATATGGGTTACAATATATTACGTGTGTGGCGACTAGATGGCCTCATGGGGTAAGCTACTTCCCATGGTGCTCTCAGGCTAGGGAGAGCTAATGGCAGGGAGGAGTTTAGTAAGTAAAAAGCTTAAAAGAGGGGTAGGAGAGACCCCAGGAGAAGATATTGAAAGGAAGCCCAAATCTCCTTACTAAATTTGTTGACCCTCAGGGTCACCCCTACGTTCACGGACACGCAGGATCCTTCACATAGAGGATTGTCTAACTGAGTCCCCAGAAGAGGGGTACAGTCTCGTCGGTCGGGGAGGCGTCCGTTTTCCTGGTTATGAATACCCTAGGAAACCCTCTGTGAGATCAAAGGTCAGTTGCGCCCTCAGGAGTAGGGTATGTCTTGGTCCTGGCCTAAGCATGAACGGAGGAGTGCCATCATGCCTGGCCCTTCCAATGAGGAAGCACTCCCTGTGGGTGGGATGGAGTGGCCAAAAAGACTATTTGATTTTGTCTGTGTTAGTGTGACGTCTGACGGGGGGATGAAGGGCCTAGTGGTGTCTTACGGAGCCCAGGTGCCAGGAAGATGGTCGGCCACGAAATTGCATTGTGACATGGAGTCTGTAGAGAATCCCTATGGGACCACGAACGGTGCCCGGATAGTGCAGAAGACATTTGATGCTATAGATGCAGTGAAGAAGATGAATGCTGTATATGTTACTGAGAAAACAAGTAAAGTTTCGGTGGTTGAAAAGCATACCACCCTGTGCCCTTTACGGACTCAGTGTGAAAGTGAAGAGTGGACTGTGCAGGAGTTGTCCTTTAAGTGGTGTGGTGAGGGGGAGGCAAGGAGGTTTCCGAGCGGCTGCGCTGCGGCCTGGTGACCCCTGAACACATGACAACCACAGCCTGCTCCGTGTCCCCCACATCTCATCAACACCGCTGCAGCCAATCAATGTACCAGCACGCGCTGCTCAAATCCACTAAGCTCACTGATTGGCTACAGCGATGTAAATGTGACTTTCTGTAACATCTGCCCTTGACCACAGACTAAAAATGACTGTTAAGGACAGACTAGGTCTAGCCGCCAACTTGGCAGGACCTCAAGAACCCTGAAACCATTTAACCCCTATACAGGGATTTGGAATTACACAAGGTCTAGGAAAAAGCTGCCTATGGAAGGCTGCAATCCAGGAAAGTGTGGTCGTCATGCAGGGTCCACACCAGGGGGTACAAAAAGGGAAAAACTCAGGAGGCAGGAGCGTAGTCAGGAAATCAGGCAGAGGTCAAAACCGGAGATGGCAGCATGGTACATAAACGGCAGGCAGGAGGGTAGTCAGGAAAGCAGAAGTCAGAACACCAGAATAACTAAACAGAACAGGGCGGGACAGGAACCAGGAATCCAGAACTATATCTGGCAGTGACCAGCAGACAGGAGGGGGAATAAGAAGGGTGTGGTGTCTTCCCATTGGCTATAGCTGAATTATGGTAACTTCAGCTGGAAGACACACGCCACCTACAGTCAGTCAGTGGTACTGCGGGTCCCAGGGAAACCCAGCTTAGTGGATGAGCGATGCCTTCGCCCTCCAGAGCCACTGGCACCGACTCCTCTCCTATCCCCAGCACTATCCACGGCGGGAACACGGCGTCGCCTGGCGATCGGAGCAGAAGTCGCAGGCGCGACTATGGTGGGGATGTGACACTTTCGTGTTGTAGACAATAGACACCGGGAACAGCAACGGACTCTGAAAGCAGGACCTGGGGAGGGTGAGTAAGGCAGAGTTTGTTTTATTAAACCAAACTGCAGCTGAGGAAAAGAGGTTATCTGAATCCGGTAAGCACCTCTAAGATTATAAGCAAATAAAACTGTATACACTGTGTGCAGAATTATTAAGCATGTGAGTATTATGAAAACATCATCATTATTTATGCAGATTTTCCATCTTCGCACTGTATAGACTTGAATGCTTATCGGGTGAAGCCGATCAGGTGATGGGTATTTGTGTAATGAAGGAGTGAAGAGTAAGGATACAATGTCCTGTATGAGGCTGTGCAGAATTATTAATCAGCTTTGTTTTCTTCAGACAAAATGCAATACAAAAGTACAAGGTGCTCAGAGACACGGCCGAGGCGAGGAGGCGGAGCCTGACCACCACTGAGCAAGACACACAAGTACAAAGTGTTCAGTGCTCAGAGACACAGACGAAGTGAGGAGGCTTAAGCCAACCACCACTGAGCAAGAGACAGAAGTACAAAGTACTCAGTGCTCAGAGAAACGGCCGAGGTGAGGAGGCTGAACCCGACCACCACGGAGCAAAATTGTCACGGGGTCCTTCTCCGATATCACTCAATCAAAAGATCAAGAGATGATTGAACAACCCAAAGAATATTTATTCCATGCAATCCAGAATGTCCATCAAACATCCCATGACACAGAGGTGAAGTAGTCCAGTAATGGGATAAATGTCCCAGGGATCAGTCACAATCCTCCAGCAGTCTTTTTTCAGGGAAATCGGGGTTTCTCATAGTCTCTCTAGGGTGTAAGCTTCTCTCTCAGATGATCAATCTGACTCCTTCTCTCTTGTCTTTCTCAGCCAGAATAATCCCCCAGAGTTTGGGTGGATTCCAGGCCCCCTCCCCCAGACCTAGGGACAGAAGCACTGCAGGGGGATATAAACCTGCAGACAGGACAAATAATACACAGAATGGACAGAGCACCACGCCTAAAATACGAACCTACACAAAATTATACACAACCCACCACCACAAAAACACAGAAGAACAAGTTGTTCAGTGCTCAGCAATGGGGATGAGGTGAGGAGGCTGAGCCTGACCACCACTGAGCAAGACACAGAAGTACAAGAAGTTCAGTGCCCAAAGATAGGGCAAAGGTGAGGAAGAACCTACCGCCACTGAGCAAGACACAGAAGTGGAAACGTCAAGGCCGGGCCAAGAAACATCTGAAGACAGATTGTTCAAAGGTTTTATGGACTGATGAGATGACTCCTAGCAGACCAGATGGATAGGCCGTGGCTGGATCAGTAACGAGCACAGACCTCCACTTCCGTTCTGATACCAGCAAGGTGGTGGTGGGGACTGCTATGGGCTGGGATTATTAAGGATGAGATAATCCTTTTTGGGTTAAAGATGGTCTCAAAATTAACTCCAAAACCGACTGTCAGTTTCTTCAATTTGCAGATACAGTGTTTCGGAGTGATTGCCCCTCATCAGTGCAAAGTATGGGATCTGATCTAGCAGTATGAGAAGCTTTAGTGGGGTCTAAGTTTCTACTTGCGAAGACCTGACAAACCAGTCTAGCTGCCAGTGAGGGGTCTTATAGCTGCAATGCCCCTCTGGAAAATATTCAAATTGTCTCTTCAGGGAGGACGGAGACAAACTCTAGCGCCACCTATTGGAAGTAGCAATCCTAAAAGTCAAAAGTGACCCTTTAACGAGTCTTTTCATATGACTAAGGATTTATGCCAGATCAGAACCCCAATTTAATTTAATTCTATTAATTTAATCTAATTTAAAAAATGTAATTTTCTGATGACACATACACTTTAAGGATTTTTGCTGAAGTTTTCCATTTGTCTGAAAACACTGCGTTATCAGAAATGCTGGAATTACTGAATTTATTACTCTGCAACTAAACAGTTTTATTTAACAGTAATAAATCTGCCATTTTCACACATAAAACTAAAAGGTTTGATGTGAAATTCACCAGACATGAGAGCAGACGGGGCGAGGTGCATGTTATTAGAACGATTAGATCATAAACACTGTACGTGAAAAGCTACGAATCGCAGGCCCGCAGCTTAAAGTGACAGATCAAAACTGTACCATCTGATATCCAGAGAAATGGCCAAGGGTCACTAGAATAAAAAATAACAAAGCTCCATTCTTCATACATGCTCGATCAACTAATAGATGTCTACAATAACTGCTGTTAACAAAATAGAATGTATTAACAAAAATGTATTCTGCACACAAAACAAATAGATAGAAATGTAATTATTAAAAGGCAAAAACTAAGCTAATAGAAGCGTCGGTCTCTTTCCCCAGCCGTCTGTCTCTTTCCCCGTCTGTCTCTTTCCCCATCTGCCTGTCTGTCTGTCTTTCTTTGTCTCTATCTCTCTGTTTCTTTCCCCTTCTGTCTCTTTCCAGGTCTGTCTCTTTCCCAGGTCTGTCTCCCCGTCTCTGTCTGTATCTTTTCCTGTCTGTCTCTTTCCCTGTCTGCCTGTCTTTGTCTGTCTCTATTTCTCTGTCTCTTTCCCCGTCTGTCTCTATCAAGATCTGGGTCTTTCCCCATCTATCTTTGTCTCTCTGGCTGTCTCCTCCTTCCCTGTCTGCCTGTCTCTGTCCCTGTCTGCATGTCTGTCTGTCTCTCTCTTTCCCTATCTGTCTCTTTCCAGGTCTGTCTTTTTCACCGTCTGTCTCTGTCTTTCTCTTTCACCGTTTGTCTGTCTGTCTCTTTCCCTGCCTGTCTCTATCTCTCTGTCTCTTTCCCTGTCTCTCTGTCTGTCTCTCTCTGTCTCTCTCTATCCGTCTCCCCACCTACATCTTATTACCTCACATATAAGCTTCTTATACTATGAATGTCTTTTGTTCCTATAGCAACCACTCACAGCTCCTACTAATAACCTGTAGTTCCAGGCTCCATTTACTTTAATGAAGGCATGTTTTTTGCAAAGTAACTGTAAAGCGCGGGGTTAAATTTTCCTGTCAAAACATAGTCTATGACGTTCCCTGGGTCACATGAGGTGTCTGTGCAAAATTTTGTGATTGTAAATGCGACGGTGCGGATACACTTTTCGTTTCATTTTTTTCCCCATTATGTAGATGGGGGCAAAATTGATTGGTAAATTGGAACGCGCGGGGTTACAATTTCGCCTCACAACATAGCCTATGACGCTCTCGGGGTCCAGACGTGTGAGTGTGCAAAATTTTGTGGCTGTAGCTGCGACGGTGCAGATGCCAATTCCGGACACACACACACACACACACACACACACACACATACTGTACACACACACATTCAGCTTTATATATTAGATTAAAAAATATATCATAAAATACTACAGACAATGATATGGTTTGTAAAGGTTCTCCGGACAGAAAAAGCTCAGAGGAGTGTGCCCAGGCAATATAACTGAAACAACGTGTGCATAATTGCTCACACCTATTGAAAACCATAAAAGAAACCACTGAAATACATAATACATAGCCCCCAATGAAAACCGTGAGCATCCATTAATTATTTACTTCCATACTGCCCATAGACGATAAATAAGTTCTACTCGTTCTACTACGTTCTGCAGTGACGCTCTAAAATGTCACTGAACAGAAGAGCAGCTGCACACAACCATTTGTCAGACACAGCCAGACTCTCCATAAAAAAGGCAGAGATGATTATTTACTAGCTCTGTCTTCCCAATCGCTGCATGCATATTAAAAAACAATGAATCACAAATCAATGTATACAGTAATAGGAAGAGCTAACGACATTTCCTCTTCTGGACCCAATATGTCACCGGTGTGTCACGGTTGACAGAAGGTCACAGCATTTGGCTGCACAAACAGCTCCTTGATATGCCATCCTTTCCTCTAGGATGTGAATGGAGTTTTATGTTTTCTTTGTTAGGGTTTACTTTTTCCACTTTAGGACCCTGCAGAGATCTTTTCCTTTTAGCTGCTAATCATTATCCCTCACACTCTGTGTCTTTATATATGTAACGCCTGCCTGGATCAACAGACTCAGGTGGGATGTAATGGACAGACTAGAGGGAAGCCACTCACCAAGCAGGACCCTCAGAACCCTGAAACCCTTTAACCCCTATTCAGGGATTTGGAATTACACAGGGCCCTGGAGATCACTATCTGTGCTAGTCTGCAGTCCGATGAGAGTAGTCGTCAGGCAGGGTCAAACCAGGAACAGCAGAACAGGGACAGAATCGGCAGACATGGACGTAATCAGAAAACGTTGCAGAGGTTAAATCTGGATCGGGCAGCGAGGTACAAAAACAGCAGGCAGAAGGGTAGTCAGAAAACACGCAGAAGTCAGCACACAGATATCACTAAACAGAATAGGGCGAACCCGGAGCCAGGAAATCAGAACTATCTCTGGCAGAGGTCAGCAGACAGGAGGGGAACTAAGAAGGGTGTGGTGTCTTCCCATTGGCTGTAGCTGAACGCTGGCAACTTCAGCTGGAAGACACACGCCACCCACAGTCAGCCAGTGGCACTGCAGATTCCAAGACAACCCAGCCCAGTGGATGATCGGAGCCTGCGCCCACCTGTGCCGCTGGCATCGACTCTTCTCCCATCACCAGCACCATCCACGGCAGGAACACGGCGTCGCCTGGCGATCGGAGCAGAAGTCACTGGAGCAGACTCCGGTGGCGACGTACCATTATACCTGCATTTCCCCTTGGTATGTTGCTGGTGATAGAGTTAAGTTTCTATATGGTCCTGAGTGCAAGCAGTCGGCTTGGCATCATCTGTAAAAACATTTTATGTTGGTGATCCTCTCCCCAAGCCATCTTGGAGATAAGTTGTTTGTATGCTTTCCCCTGTTTGTTTTCCCTGTGTGTTCTTTAGAACTTAGTGGGGTTGACTAGAGCTCGTCCTGCCCATTCATTACCTAGGATCAAGTTCAGCGTCAGCTAAGGCCAGGTATCCTGCTCAGCGCATAGGTGCACACCCTATATAGGGACATCAAGGGAGCCAAGGGCCAGTGGAAGGTTTTTTTCAAGGGTCACCATCTCCCCCTCCCCTAGACACAGGGTTTCCCCTCTTCCCTCCCCTCCCTTTTTGACATTCTTTTGTTTTTTCCCTGTGCCTAGCGTGAACAGATTGACCACGTGATCACTCTGTAGGAAAGGAGCAGGAGCTACCGGGTCCTAGGAGACCCAATCAGTTTTAGTCTGCAGCAAAGAAGCTGAATTTCCACTAGAAACAGGGATAACATTCCAGCCCAAGTCACGGGGAAAAGGGTTTAGATGTTGTAATGCTTAAAAAGGTCTTTTATGACCTCATAAAGGGGCTAAATATGTGATATAAGGGAAAAAAATAACAAAATAAATATATAAAAAACAGAAAAAAATAAATAAAAAGCAGCTGTCAATCCAAATCACTGTTACCAGCTCCACGCCTCTCGAAAAAGTATGAAACTAAAATAAAAAAAACTCTATGATTCATAAATAAATTGCAAAAATTATCTGAACTTCCAAATGAGAAAAAATTATAACTCTTTAATGAAAAAAAAATAAAAATGAAAATATACCTATTATTGAATGCAGCAGTCTTGAACTAGTTAAATATGGACTTTTGGGGGGTGGGGGGATTTTACGTAAATGCATGTATTTTGGCTAAAATCAATAGGTTTTAGTTAAACATGTTTAGGAGGCTTAGCTTCTGCAGCCTCTATTTATCACTGTACATACAGTAACAGACTGAAGAATGAGTCAACTATGAATCCTTCAGTGATCCTGTAACTCTTATCTGCCTTACAGGCTTTCCTCTAAGCTAATTTATCACCAAATCAAAGATGAACTTTCATCTTGTCATAAACCAGCATTTAAGATTTTTTTTTGTGGTTATGATTTTTTTTTTTTACAGACTCTGCTATCAGCACAAGCCCACTGATGAGTTCACTGTTAAAAAGTTATTAAAACTTTTTTGGAGGAATATCATATTTTCTGGATTATAAGACACACTTTTATCCCCCAAAAAACTGGGAGGAAAATGGGGTGTGTCTTATAATCCGGATATAGCTTACCGAGTTGGCAGTGGTGGAGTGGGGTCACTGGCAATACTCAGGGCTCGGAGGAGGGGGTCTCTTTGCAGTAGAGTGGCTCAGGAGGGTCAGAGGATGGCGGGTTGGCAATACTGCCGGCTTGGGGTGTCCCGGCAGCGGGCGCCATTGATCTGCCGGCGGGCTGCGGGCTCCATTGAATCACCAGCGGTTGACGCAATGAACTTCGAGAAAGTGGCTGCAGAATCTATGCATGAGCCATTTTCTTGAAGTCCATCACATCAACCACCACCAGTTCAATAGGGCCCGTAGCCTGCCGGCAAATCAATGGTGCCTGCTGCTGCAACACTCCTGAGCCCGCAGAATTGCCGATCCTCTGTCCACTGACCCTCCTGAGCCACGACACCGCCTCCTCCGAGCCCGAAGTATCACGACCCTCCATCCACTGACCCTCCTGAGCCGCGACACCCCCTCCTCCGATCCCTCAGTATCACCGACCCTCTGTTCCCTGACCCTCCTAAGCCGCGATACCCCTTCCTCCAAGCCCACAGTATCACCGACCCTCCGTCCACTGACCTTCCTGAGCCACAACACCACCTCCTCCAAGCCCGCAGTATCACTGACCCTCTGTCCACTGACCCTCCTGAGTCGCGACACCCCGTCCTCTGAGCACGCCGTATCACCGATCCTCCGTCCACTGACCCTCCTGAGCTGCGACACCCCCTCCTCCGAGCCCACCATATCACCGACCCTCCGTCCACTGACCCTCCTGAGCTGGGACACACCTTCCTCCAAGCCTGCCGTATCACTGACCCTCCATCCACTGACTCTCCTGAGCCGCTGCACCACCTCCTCCAAGCCCGCAGCATCGCCAACCCTGCCTCCTCTCCACCGCTGTTCCTCCCTGGTGAGTTAATATATGAAACACTAAGATTATAAGGGGGACCCTCATTGTAATATTCAAAATTAATTTTTCCTATTTTCCTCCTCTAAATTTGGGGTGCGTCTTATAATCCAGTGCGTCTTATAAAACGAAGAATACGATAACTCTTTAACTCACTTTGCAGTTTACTGTGTACTATGATACTTAGAAGCTGTAGAAGCCAAAAGGGCTAAAACTTTTAAGTAAACCTTATTGCAAAAATATTTATCGCAAAAAAAATCTATGCCTTTGAGTGAGAAATAATTCCCCTAAAAGTATCCAAAATGGGTTGCACAAGCTATAACATACTAGGTTATCGCTCTCAGTACACAGTGACCCAATAAAATTAAAATCTTTCTTGATCCCGTATATTTTACCCCGGAGACAGAACACACAAGGCAGAGTATGAGCCAGGGACAGCTACATAGGATGTTCTTTCAGGTCTTTTGAAAGTCGTTTGCGGCAGGATTTTGTTTAGTTTATATAGGGCAGCTTGATGCTACATATTTATTATGGCTGTGTCTTATCAGTGGGCATGATGCCTAATCAAACATGGCTCAATCACAGGATTTAGGATGGTCAAATGAAGGGCGCCAGCTCCTAACTGACCCGACTTTTAAATTCACATTTGTCCAAATTTTGTAAACATTCTTAAAATTGTAGGTTTGGTTCTGATAAGAAATATATTAGTATCCTTTCTAGATTCGGACACGTCATCATAGTAGAAAGATGTGTTCTCATTGGACGCATCCCAAGTCCTTTCTCTACTTATAAATTTGATGGTTAGGATATGCCATCACTTTAAGGGCACCTGTGACCACCACGATCCTAGGAATAAAAGGGCCCCAGTGCTGCTTCAGAGATGTACCACTTTAGGTTTTTTGTTTGGATATGGGTGTTATCGATCACCATATCCAACACAACTCAATTAAAGTGATTGGAGTCTCCCACAGATTCCTGGCCAAGTAGGTTTAAACAAAACTGCACAGAGGCCACTGCGGCACCTTTGGGGCCACCACTGATTTTAAAAACAAAGATCTGACCCCCAGCGATCATTAAGGAAGTGCTCCAATCAAAATTTGTTCATTTTGCCTTTTTACCCAATTAATTCTTCTCTTTTCTGTACTCTATGTAGAAACAGGAAGTCACTTTTTTTGCATGAGCCATTTCCCTTTTCAACTCCTGACCAGCTGTACTACTCATCCTCCCCTTTTAGTTACATAGTTACATATAACATAGGTTGAAAAAAGATCTAGGTCCATCTAGTTCAACCTTCCTCCATCAATTCTACATTTGGTCACTAAGTAATTTATAACCAACAATGTTGTGTGTACTGAGGAAATCATCCAGCCCTTTTTTAAAAGCTGTTATAGTATCTGCCATTACTACCTCTTGTGGTAGGGTATGCCACAGTCTGACTGCTCTAACTGTAAAGAACCCTTTCCTATTTAGCTGTCGGAATCGTTTTTCTTCCACTCGCAGTGAGTGCCCCCTGGTCCTTAGTATTGTCTTTGGAAGAAATAAGTCATGTGCCAGTCCTTTATATTGACCACACATGTATTTATACATATAAATAAGATCTCCTCTGAGACGTCTTTTTTCTAAGCTAAACATATCTAACTTTTTCAACCTCTCATCATACGGGCGGTCTCCATTCATTGTAGTAGTCTAGTTGTCGCCTTTGAACTGACTCTAACTTCTGAATGTCCTTGTTAAAATGTGGAGCCCAAAACTCAATCCCATATTCCAGATGTGGCCTTACAAGTGATTTATAGAGGGGCAACAATACGTTGGGATCACGGGATCTAATCTCTCTTTTTATAGACCCTAAAATCTTGTTTGCTTTAGCAGCCGCTGCTTGACATTGAGTGCTGCTGCTCAGCTTATTTGTAATGAGAATACCCAAGTCCTTCTCCTGTTCTTTAGTCCCGAGTTTACTTCCATTTAATTTCAATTTTCATCATTAACTTTTGAAGTGATGACTCATGCATGAAAAAGAGACTTTCTTGTTTCTAGAAAGAGCTTAGAAGGATTCAACTAGTCTGTTTTTAATCATATAATGTCATAGACCTAAAGGAAAAGAGAAGAATTACCTGTATAGAAGGGCAAAGTGATCAATTGTAAGTACACAGTGCTATATAATATGATGACTGCAATATATTAAGAGGATACAAATTTAGATGGGAGTGCTTCTTTAATTAATGGAAAATCCTTGCAATTAGCCATCACTTACTAAGATGAGAAAACTCATTTATGTTAAAGGGGTTGTCTGCATAAATGGACAATATTTTTTTTATACTTAATTGCATGCATTTAGGTTTAAAATCATTTTTGCAATTTGGTTTCATTATAAATTTTGCAGTATTTTGCTTTTAGAGCTAGCACACATGGTGAGTAAAACGGACCGAGTGGAATACGATAAATAAATCGCATTCCACTTGGATTCATGTTACTCTTATGGGGCCGTTCCCATCTGCAATTATTTTCTTAGCCCTTACTGGACCAAGAAAACAGTCGTAGCATGCTGCAGGTGGAATCCAATCCGTATTCACTTGCACCCATACAAATCTATGGGTGCGAGTGAAACATCACATTGCACTTGGATGACACCGGAGTGCAGTGCGATAATAGCATCCGCTGGCAATGGAGGAGATGGGAAGATTAATCCCTCTCTCTCCTCCACAACTCCCGCCTTCTCCTCCGCAGCTGTGATCCAATTGCAGGATCGGATCACAGTGGCATGACACTCGGTTTACAGTCAAAGCACAGCGGAAGCTAGCATGTTATATCCGATGCACTCGCATTGGATGCCATACGCTAAAGTGACTCCAGCCTTACAGTCTCTTTGTCTTTGCAAATTTAACTCTGATGTGGTCTATGGTCATAAATCAGGTGGAGAGGAGCTAAAAAAAAGACCAATAAAAGAGTTATAAAGAGAGTTTGACTGTAAAGGCCCCGTTACACGCAACGACGTATCTAACGATATATCACCGGGGTCACGGATTCCATGACGCACATCCGGCATCGTTAGCGACGTTGTTGCGTGTGACACGCACGAATGACCGTTAACGATGGAAAATACTTACCAAATCGTCCATCGTTGACACGTCGTTCATTTTCAAAAAATCGTTGATTGTAGAGGACGCAGGTTGTTCGTCGTTCCTGAGGCAGCACACATCGCTACTTGTGACACCTCGGGAACGACGACCTACAGCTTACCTGTGTCCTGCCGGCAATGAGGAAGGAAAGAGGTGGGCGGGATGTTACAGCCGCTCATCTCCGCCCCTCCACTTCTATTGGGCGGCCGCTTAGTGACGCCGCTATGACGCCGAACGAACCGCCCCGTTAGAAAGGAGGCGGTTCGCCGGCCACAGCGACGTCGCTAGGCAGGTAAGTCCGTGTGACGGCTCCTAACGATACTGTGCACCACGGGCAGCGGTTTGCCCGTGACGCACAAACGACGGGGGCGGGTACGCTCGTTAGCGATATCGCTGCGTGTGACGGGGCCTTTAGAATGAGTTCACTGATGAATTCTCAGTTAACTCATTCTGGAGCCGGCAATAAACGGTGCAATACAGAGGCTATAGAAAGCAAATTTTGCAACTTTTTTAATGAAACCCAATTACAAAAATATTAGAAAATTATATGCATTTACGAAAGAAAAAAAAAATTACCCCAAAAAGGTGAACAACCCCTTTAAGTCTCTACTAATTCCTTATCAAAGAGATGAAAACACCAGTAAACATACCAGGTCATAAAATATTAATACGTAAAGTTCCAACTGGAGTGATCCCCACTGATCTCAAGTATGAGTCCACTTTTGAGGACAATTTACTCAATTTTTGTACAATCTTGATTTTTGTACAATTTATTTGCGTTACCCCTGTTGGCGATGTTTCTTTTTTTCAGGAAGGTCAAATGTATTTTATTTTCCACAGAAGTTTGTATTTAATGCGCCCTGGAAACTTTGATCCCAAAATATTAACACAGCTTTAGAACAGCCGAAAATTTTGGAGTTACTGGCAGGCGCCCACATGCATAATCTTTCTATAAGGTAAACACACTATTAAACGTGGAGACAGATCCAAGCTAAATAAAGCAGGGCTTGGGGCAGAGATAACACGGGCCGACGAGGACATTTTCCAACACACCGACACAGCCATATTATATGTTACTGGTTATATTACCATATATCACTGAAGGTTGTAATGACATATATATATATATATAAAAAAAAGGATAACTCATCCATGTTGAAGTTGTACAGGTTAATTGGGGATTTCTTAATCGTTGCTTAATGGTCATTACAAAAAAATAATTAGAATAAAAGATCTTTGTTCATTTAAGATAGTTTTTCTAGATTTTATAAAACAAAGACATCTAGGAAGTCCGGTTGTGGAGTGCGTCAAGCTGTTGTCGGAGCCTTATAGCTGTCTGGTGCCACTAATTGATGTCACACTTGATATGGGCGAGTACCACACGTTAAGCGACAGGGAAGAGAAACCCTGTGTGTAGGGGTGGGGGAGATGGTGACCCCTGACCAAACCGTCTGCTGACCCCTTGCTTCCCTCACCACCCTAGATAGGTTCCACACCTATGCGCCAAGCCGGATACCTGACCCTGGCTGACCCTGAACTGGGCCATAGATAAGGAACGAATGGGATGAGCGCTTAGTCAACCCCACTAAGGCTAAGTTCACACTTCCGTTGTTTTGCATCAGTCACATGCGTTGCTTGACGCATGTGACTGATGCGTTGTACAACGGATGACAACGGTGACAAAGAAAAGAATTTCTTTGTCGGACTCCGTTGTGTGCGGGGGCGGAGTTCGGGGGGCGGAGCTGAGGACATCAGTGCCGCGGTCTGCATGGCTGGGGACAGGTGAGTGAGTGAGTGTGTGTGTGTGTGTGTATGTATATATGTGTGTGTGTGTGTGTGTGTGTCTACATGCGTGTGTACATGCGGAGTGCGGGAGGGGGCGGAGCACAAGGGGGAGAAATCCTACGGATCGCGCTGCTCAAAAAACGTTACAGGCTGCATTGCTCCCGCCCGGCGGTCAGTTGTCAGTTAAAAAACGACTGACCGCGACGCAGCGGATGCAACGCAGCATCATCAGTCACAATCCGTCACTAATAGAAGCTTATGGGGAAAAACAGGATTCCTGCAAAATATTTTGCAGGATACCGTAATTCCTCAAGGCTACGGATTGTGACTGATGCAAAACAACGGAAGTGTGCACTTAGCCTAAGCTCTAAAGAAGACACAGGGAAAACAAACAGGAGGAAGTAAAACAAATAACTTATCTCCAAGAGGACTCAGGGAAAGGAATAGCAACAACCAATGTTTCTTCAAATTAATACAAGCCGACTGCTTACGTCCAAGCCATGTATAGGAATATAACTCTATCACCAGCAAACATCAAGGGAAAATGTGGGTATTTAAGGACACAAGGGAAAGTGATGATGATTAGCAGCTGAAAAGGTAAGGATATCCACAGGGTCCTAAAAGGAAAGGGATTAACCTGTGATGCCTGCCTGGAACCACAGTTTCAGGATGGCTGATATTGACAAGATAGAGGAAAGCCTCTCACTAAGCAGGATCCCGAGAACCCTGAAACCCTTTAACCCCTATACAGGGATTTGGAATTACACAGGGCCCCGGAGATCATTACCTGTTGAAGGCTGCAGTCCAGATGAGAGTAGTAGTCAGGCAGGGTCAAACCAGGAGATGCAGAACAAGGACAAAATTGGTAGACAAGGGCATAGTCAGGAAATCAGGCAGAGGTCAAAACCGAAGATGGCAGCAAGGTACAAATATGGCAGGCAGGAGAGTAGTCAGAGAGCATTCAGGGGTCAAAACAGGAATCAATAACTAGAACAGGGAGAACCAGAGTCTAGCAGGAATACAAACTATATCTGGCAGTGACCAGCAGACATGAGGGGGAATTAGAAGGATGTGGTGTCTTCTCATTGGCTGTAGCTAAATGGTGGTTCCTTGAGCTCAAAGACACGCCACCTACAGTCAGCCACTGGTACTGCAGGTCCCAGCTTAGTGGATGAGCGGAGCCTATTCCCACCAGAGCCACTGGCACTGACTTCTCTCCTATAACCAGCACCATCCATGGCGGGAATACAGCGCCGCCTGGTGACCAAAGCAGAAGTCGCAGGAGTGGACTCCAGTGAGGACGTCACATAACCCAAGCAGAGATGATACATAGAATACCATTTACATCACAGCAGGAAGAATAGAATGTCAGGGAGCAGTTTGTGTAGCCAAATGCTGCAATCTTCTACAGCCGGACACCACAGGACTGTCTGTCAAACATGACACATCCGTGACAATTGGACATAGCCACCATATAAGTTAATGTCGACCCTTTAAAGAGGACCTTTCACTTGCTGAAAAAAATGGAGTGAATGACCTTGTAAAAGTTCCTGCGTTCCCATGATTTTGTCAATGTTTTCCGTTTTTTTGCTGCGTCACTCCATTTCAAAGCTATTCCAATTGGTTGCTTTTGAAACTCAGTATGTGAAATTTCTGATTGCAATCCAACTGGGCGTTTCTTCAAAGTCTTCTCTGGGGGTATGAGCTTTCCCCCTCCCTTGGAGATGCTGCCAATCACAGCTCAGTATCTGATCTTGAAATCTATCAGTCTCAGAGGCTGTCAAGCTGTCATTGGCAGGATCTGGGAGGGAGGGGTGAAAGTGCATGTCCCCAGGGAAGACATTTGTGAAACACCCATTTGGACTGCAAGCAGAAATTTCACATACTGGTCTGCAAAAGAACAAAATGTGAATATCTCTGCAATGGAGCAACACAGCACAAAAAGGAAAAAAGCAACAAAATCAGGAACCTCCAGGGATTTTTTTCAAGGTGTTTAAGTCCATTATTTGAGCAAATGACAGGTCCTCTTTAATGAGTCCTACCACAGGACTTCGGATACTTAGTCAAACCAGAGTCTTCTACAAATAAAAAAGACGCATACCTGCTGGCAGCTGTTTTGAAATAACAGTTACTTACCTATTAAATCTCATATCTCCTGAGGTCTCTGTTGGTTCTGCAGTGATGATGTCCTATCCATTACTCGTGACCACTGCAGCCAATCACTGGGTCTCAGCTGTCATATGTTCTACATGCAAGCAATTGGCAGTAGTAGTCATATGATTGATGGTGAGCTGGGTGTAATTATTGCAGGAATTGCACAGACTACATAAGTGGCAGGAGGGTCAACTGATAAATGTCTTTATTTTCTAAGCTTCCCCATTTCTGAACCCCTTTGTAAAATATTTAAAAAAAAAATCCAGTTTAATGCTGGAATGTTTCTAACTATCTGATCAGTGTGAAAAAAAGCCCACTGAGCTACAAGCTGTCATGCTAGGTATGGGGAAATACAGAGTGAACAGCGGAAAGAGAGGGGAGGGAAGAGAGAAACCCTGTGTCTAGGGGAGGGGGAGATGGTGACCCCTGATAAAGTCTTTTGCTGGCCCCTGGCTCCCCTGACGTTCCTAGATAGGTTCCCTACCTTTGTGCCGAGCAGGATACCTGGCCTTGGTTGACCCTGAACTGGGCCTAAAGGCCGCTTTATACACAACGATATCACTAGTGATCTCGTTAGCGATGTAACACGCCAGATCGCGCATACGATTTGCCGAGATCGCTCATAGGTCGTGTTTTATACAGCGGTCACATGAGCGATCTCGGCAAATCTTATCTGCGATGTGGCGTGTCACATCACTAACGAGATTGCTAGCGATATCGTTGTGTGTAAAGCAGCCTTTAGGTAATGAACGGATGGGATGAGCGCTAGTCAACCTAACTGAGTGCTAATCAACACACAGGTAAAACAAACAGAGGAAAGCAAACAAAAAACTTGTCTCCAAGATGACTGAAGGGTGCTTTACACACTGCGACATCGCTAATGATACATCGTCGGGGTCACGGTGTTTGTGACGCACATCCGGCGTCGTTAGCGACATCGCAGCGTGTGACAGCTAAGAGCGACGATCAACGATCGCAAAAACGACAAAAATCGATGATCGTTGACACATCGCTCCAAATCATAATGTTGTTGGTGTTTCATTCCGCAGGTTGTTCGCCGTTCCTGCGGCACCACACATCGCTGTGTGTGACACCGCAGGAACGACGAACATCATCCTACCTGCATCCACTGTAAAAGAGGAAGGAAGGAGGTGAGCGGCATGTTCCGGCCGCTCATCTCCTCCCGTTTTCTTCTATTGGGTGGCCGTTTAGTGACGCCGCTGTGACGTCGCTGTGACGCCGAATGCACCTTCCCCTTGAAGAAGAGATTGTTCGGCGGTCACAGCGACGTTGCTGAACAGGTATGTGCATGTGATGCTGCCGTAGCGATATTGTTCGCTACGGCAACGATCAACACATGTCGCATGAACAACGGGGGCGGGTGCTATCGCTAGCAATGTCGCAGCGTGTAAAGCACCCTTTAGGGTCCCGTCACACGTAGCGACGCATCAAGGATCCCACCAGCGATCCGACCTGACAGGGATCGTTGGTGCATCCTACATGGTCGTGGGTGAGCTGTCAATCAAGCAGGTCTCACCAGTGACCAGCCACCAGCGACTCGTGTAACGATGCTGCACTTGGTAACCAGGGTAAATATCGGGTAACTAAGCAAAGTATTTTGCTTGGTTACCCGATATTTACCCTGGTTACCAGCGTACACCGCTTACAGGCTGCCAGCGCTGGCTCCCTGTATACGTAGCTAGGGTACACATCGGGTTACTAAACAAAGCGCTTTGCTTAGTTATCCGATATTTACCCTGGCTACATGTGCAGGGAGCCAGTGCTGGCAGCCTGTAAGCGGTGTACACTGGTAACCAGGGTAAATATCGGGTAACCAAGCAAAGCACTTTGCTTAGTTACCCGATATTTACCCTGGTTACCAGCTTACGCTGCTTACACAGAGTCGGTGCTCGTTGGTCTCCCGCAGTCAAACACGCCGATGCGTGTTGCACAGCGGGAGACCAACGAGCAAAAAAAGGTCCTGATCGTTTTGTAACGATCAGTGACCTCACAGCAGGAGCCAGCTCACTGCTACGTGTCACACACAGCGACGTCGCTAGCGAGGTCACCAATACGTCACAAAACCTGTGACGTTTCAGCAATCTCACTAGCGATATTTCTATGTGTGTCGGGGGCTTTAGGGTGAGGAACAGCAACATATAACAACGTTTCTATAGAGGATTACAAGCCAACTGCTTGCCATCAGGACCGTATAGAGTCTTAACTCTATCACCAGCAATATACCAAGGAGAAATGCAGGTATATAAAGAGACAGAGGGATAACGATTAGCAGCTGAATGGAAAAGATCTCCGCAGGGTCCTAAAGGGGGAAAGAGTAAACCCTAACAGGGAAGACACACAAAACTCCATTCACACCACAGATTAAAGGATGGAATATCAAGGAGCAGTTTGTGCAGCCAAATGCAGCGACCATCTGCAGCCGGACACCACAGGGTTGTCTGTCAACCGTGACACATCCATGACAGAAGCTTGATAAGGGCATATGGATATTAGAGAGGGAAGAAAACCAAAATGTATTTTGATATTAATGTAATTGACCTAAGCACCAATTCATTATTTGCAGGGGGTTTTATGCATTTTTTTTTTGGTCTTCTGTTGTTTGATAACCTTTTTTGTGGCAAATTCTTCCCAATGCTACATAGGAGTTCATCATTTTTGCACAAAATCAAAAATTCTCTTTGGGTCCAATTCATCATTACATTTTTCCCATTTTTTTGGGCATAAATACCTGTCAATAAGTGACTTTTTTATATGCGAAAAAACGTTTTCTGCCTTTTTTTTTTTTTTAAATTGTCCTTGGTTATATAGTTCATTTTTTTATTTTTACGCCTATGTGGTTTTTCCAAATGTTTCAGGGGGACTCATCAAATGTGACTTTTTGCACAAATGTATCCCACCCACCATCACAAGTGATTTTTTTTTTTTTTTTTTGAATGGCAGCAAATTTTGCTAAATTTTATGGAAAGTGCAACTTTTTTTTGTTTAAAAAGACACAATAAAAAAAAATGAAAAAAAAGTGTTACTTTTTGAAAAATACATAAGCCACGCGCAACTTTTTGAAAAATTTGGCACAAAAACTGTCATAATGACTATTGCAAAACAAAAAAGGAAAAGTGACCAAAAAAAAAAAAATACAAATGATGAATCAAGGGCTGGGCGTCTCTTTTTGTGTGTTTTTATTTATTTTTTTAGCCTATGCGATTCTGCTGAAATTTCACATTTGTGCAAACATTTCAGACCAGAAAAAAGTCAAGTGTCGAGTGGACAAATATAAGAAAAACAGGCAAATACATAACCGTAAATGGAATTCAGAAAAAGCACAAGTGAAAAAAAAGGGGAAAAAAGGAAAAAAAAAAAGCAATGAACTTCAAAATTTACAGGAAAAAAAGCAAAAATGCAATAATAAATCGGGTCCTTTCAGCTGCGATTTTACAGTATTCCAGCTCGGAACACTAGGTGGCGCACTAACAAAAGTTAACCGCTACATGTAGAAGTATGAATTACTTCACCAGCGAACACATATATAGCGGTATAATATAATGCATATGTTTTCTGTTTGTTATGGAAACCTTGTATCCATGTAACTATGTACAGAGAACACGGCCTATTCTAGAAGATCAATACGGCCAATAGCGGATGCAAATACACAGGAATGAAACTATAGCTTGTGATGCGTTAGACAGTTGGAGTAAGATAATGACTGTAACTTCATATTATACTTATTTGTAAGTAAAAAACCAAGGAGAAAAATTGTAGGAAAAATACCCTGACTATAAATAAATAAATTGCAAGTGCTTAATAACAGGGTACTTAGTATATACATTTTTGCAAAAAGGTAAGAAGCTGTCTCACCTCGTCACGGTGTACCCATCTGAGACAGTCCCTAACCTACTAAAGTTAAAAACATATTCTGTACCTGACTTGTGTCATGTCCAAACTTCAATATGAATGGTAAAGTGGTCAGCTGGGTCCCAGATTAAATACACAGCAAAAAGTGAGACGCAGGTAATTGTTCAGCCTCAGTATCAGGAGGGCTGCACCCCCAACTTGCATAAAAGCAAGATAACAGACAAAAAACACAAAAAAACTGAGCTGTAACAAATGTTCAATAAACATGCAACATTACAAGCATGTGAATTGCAGCCTCAAGACAAGAAAAAAACCAAGGAGAAAAATTGTAGGAAAAATACCCTGACTATAAATAAATAAATTGCAAGTGCTTAATAACAGGGTACTTAGTATATACATTTTTGCAAAAAGGTAAGAAGCTGTCTCACCTCGTCACGGTGTACCCATCTGAGACAGTCCCTAACCTACTAAAGTTAAAAACATATTCTGTACCTGACTTGTGTCATGTCCAAACTTCAATATGAATGGTAAAGTGGTCAGCTGGGTCCCAGATTAAATACACAGCAAAAAGTGAGACGCAATTTATTTATTTATAGTCAGGGTATTTTTCCTACAATTTTTCTCCTTGGTTTTTTTCTTGTCTTGAGGCTGCAATTCACATGCTTGTAATGTTGCATGTTTATTGAACATTTGTTACAGCTCAGTTTTTTTGTGTTTTTTGTCTGTTATCTTGCTTTTATGCAAGTTGGGGGTGCAGCCCTCCTGATACTGAGGCTGAACAATTACCTGCGTCTCACTTTTTGCTGTGTATTTAATCTGGGACCCAGCTGACCACTTTACCATTCATATTGAAGTTTGGACATGACACAAGTCAGGTACAGAATATGTTTTTAACTTTAGTAGGTTAGGGACTGTCTCAGATGGGTACACCGTGACGAGGTGAGACAGCTTCTTACCTTTTTGCAAAAATGTATATACTAAGTACCCTGTTATTAAGCACTTGCAATTTATTTATTTATAGTCAGGGTATTTTTCCTACAATTTTTCTCCTTGGTTTTTTTCTTGTCTTGAGGCTGCAATTCACATGCTTGTAATGTTGCATGTTTATTGAACATTTGTTACAGCTCAGTTTTTTTTTTTTTTTTTTTTTATTTGTAAGTAAGGAGGAGGCTCTGACTTGAAGTTGTTTTTTAATATTAGTCATAAAGAGTTCTGCCCTCTTCCATATTAGAACCCTATCGAATCAGTTCTCAGAGCAATTTTTGCCCCTGATACCACAAGAGGAAGCTGCAAAACATTCAAAAGGAGAGGGCTCCGTCCTGGAGTTGTCCTTTAATATCAATGACAAAGAGTTCTGCCCTTTTGACAAATTAGAGTCCTACCTAATCAGATATCAGAGCAATTTTTGCCCCTGATACCCCAGAGGAAGCTGCGAAACATTCGAAAGGAGAGGGCTTTGTCCTGGAGCTGTCTTTTAATATCAATGACAAAGAGTTCTGCCTTTTTAACATATTAGAACCCTACCTAATCAGCTTGCAGAGCATTTTTTGCCTCTGATACCCCAGAGGAAGCTGCGAAACATTCAACAGGAGGGAGCTCTGACTTGGAGTTGTTTTTTAATATTACGGTAATGACAAAGAGTTCTGCCCTTTAACATATTAGAACCCTACCTAATCAGTTTTCAGAGCAATTTTTGCCCCGATACCCCAGAGGAAGCTGCGAAACATTGAAAAGTAGGGGGCTCTGACTTGGAGTTGTTTTTTTTAATATTATTGACAAAGATTTCTGCCCTCTAACTATAATTAATAGATAATTAGTGATGTGAAGTGAAGGCTAATGACTGAATCTCCTGGAAATTAACCCCATAACCCTCCATGATACTTATATCCATCATGACCATTTTTAAATTAATGCTCCATGATGGATCAGATGACCATGAAGCTTACAGATAAAAGGACAGGGCTTGTAGGGTAGAGGAGCAGAGCAGATAAAAGTGTAATGGGAGGTAGGGGAAAAGTTAAAGGGTAAATTAACTTTCATATAACTTTTCAGAACAAGTTTTCTTGTGTGTACATAGGGAATAATACAGTTTCTGGTCATTAAATGGGCACTATTGTTTCAAGAGAGTGAGAAAATGTGCAGAGATAGACCAGACAGGAAGATTTGGCTACAGTTAGTGAGTAATTTAGTGTATCCAAGTGCTGGATTCACAGCCACACAGCTCAATACTGCTGTATTATCTCTATAATAGTTGCTCCTGCTTTGATTTATGCAAAGTTACCCACATTGCTTTTTTATGTTTTTTTTCCTTGCTTCTTTTAAATCAGTAAAAGCAAGGAAAAAGCATCCCTGCAAAATCTATGAGAATCCTGACTGCTGTGCACACGCTGCTTCTTTTTTCATTACAGTTTTTGTTGCTGAAAAAAAGAAGCAGCGTGTCAATTATTTCTGCGTTTTTTTCCCCTGTTTTTTTCACCAATTAACTTCAATGGAGTCAGTGAAAAACGCAGGAAAAAAAAACGCATGTGTAATACACACGTTGCTTTTTTTGTGCTTTTTTGATGTCACCGGGGTTCCCTGCAGCCATTTCCTCATCTCGTCTTTACTGTGCGACGTTGCTGCAGGGAACTACGGTGATGTCACAAGGTGAATCGAGTTCATGTCAGTGGATCACCAGGGTTTCCTGCAGATCCGGTGGCATGAACTTGGTTCACCTTGAGATGTCACAGGGGTTCCCTGCAGCCATTTCCTCATCTCACGGTCTTTACTGCTGGACCTTTCTTCAGGAAACATCGGTGATGTCACAAGGTGAATCGAGTTAATGCCGTTGGATCACCGGGTTTTGCTGCAGATCCGTTGGCATGAACTTGTAGCGCCCCTGAGCTGCTCAGGACACTACTAGGTACTGCATCCTCACAAGGATGCAGGGCCTATCCCCCCCCCCGGGACCTGGAACACCAGTGCCAGTAGCACCTGCACACACCAGGGAGCATGGACTAGTCATACCCAAGGGAATGGCCACCTAGAGGGTGGAGCCAGACCAGGGGACTAGACGTCCTGGTGGGAGTGGACAGTAGTCAGTCGAGTGAGGAGTCGAGAAGTAGTGGGTGGGGGAGTGAAAGGTGCCTTGAGCTGGGTCGTGTAACGGTGATCTGGGGGCACAGGAGAGTAGTCACCAGGGTCGGTAGACCTGAGTACCACTGGAACCAGAGAATCGACGGGGCACAGGGCCCTAAGTCAGGTGTCAGTTTCACACGGCCTGGCAAATACCTGCACAGTGAGAGGACCTTCATGGACCTCACTAACTCACAGATCCAGGTGCACCAGCAGTAAAGCAAGCATCAGGGTTCAGGACACAGACCAGCCCTACAGGGTCCACACTGCCCGCCGTACGAACGAGGAGACTGCCACAACAAGGGACAGTCGGTCCCCAAACTTCTCCAAGCTACGGGGACCCAAAACACACTGAGGGTGCCGGGGACAGTGCAACCGAGTCATCAAGCTGGCACTGGAAGTACAAGGACCTGAACCAGCCGTCCAAGGGCCCATGAGTGAGTAGAGACTGTTAATTACACCCACGGTTTGGCCTCCCTTATTCTGGCACAAGTCATCACCATACAGCTCCCTAGGCTCAGGCCTACCTGCGGAGGACCTACCACCACAGCTGCCATTGCCACCAGCCCTAGGGACAGCCAACCCAGCAATGGCGGTTCCACTATCTTAACCGCAACCCGCAGGTAGTGTCACACTAATGACTCTAATCTTCCCTGTAAATACTCCACATTAAAAAGCCCCCCAAGGCATGGGACTGGGCAACGGCCACCAAAGTGACATTCCCCAGTGATACACTGCCCGGGACTGAGTACCCCATTCCCTGGGCGACACAAACTTGATTCACGTTGTGAAGTCACCAGGGTTCCTTACACCTAGGTCACATAGCCAGTGTCAGCAGGCATTTTCTCATCTTGCGGTCTTTACTGCGGGACCTTGCTGCAGGGAACTCTGGCGAAGTTGGTGCCCTGGTCTGTGCGGCGATCCGTACCTCAGTGAGCCAGGGTCGTCCTGGTGACGACCCAGGGTTACCATGGCAGCGATGGGGTCCCTGTGATCGCATTACAGGGACCTGATCACCAGGGAGAGGTAAGCGAGTCCTCTCCCTGCCTCCTGAATGCTGCGATCGCACTTGGAAGTGGGGCTTGTGGTATAAAAAGAAGATCATGCAGTCAGGCTATGTGCCTTGCCTTCTGCCAGCAAGTGAGAACACCCACCTGCCCTGGGCTTGTGGTAAGGGATTGTTTTTACACTTACTGGTCATGGTTTAGAGTTGTCACAACATTGGCAGTGTCTTACCCATACTCATAGAGCATGAACGTTTTTACCAATATGAATGTGCAATTAAATAAGTACTTAATAAATTTAGTATAATAGTATAAAAACTAAATATAAAGAAAACAAACTATAAAAAGAGTTTCTAGTATACTTTAAAAAAAGACAATTGGAAGATGCCCGAGTGCCTTTTTGAGTATATTTGTAGTGTTTTTGGTTTAGAAACCACTAGTTGTTTATTCATAATTGAGTTAAAAATAAAAAAGTGACCAGAAAACAGTAAGTACAAAAGAGGACCCCAATTGTCATAAGTGTATCTTGCTAGGGGAAGACCCCGGGTGAATCTGGTGTCAGAAAGTCACTGGCAGGTTCACTACTGTTATTTGATAACATCTTCTTCCTTGTGGGGCTGTAACGATTAAGCTCCTTTTCCTGCCTGGCTGCGGGCTGTAGCTTCCAATCTCAGGTGTGGCTCTTTGGGATCACTCCCCTTCACTATTTAAGTCATGTGATCTGATTACATCATGTCTGTGATAGAAACTGAATCCCTCATTTCTACATGGTCCACTTTGGAAGGAGCGAGCTCTGGAAGAAGTTTGTCTTGTTGTGTGCAGCAGTGGTGTTTGCTGCACTGAAGCCGCCTGGAGTGTTTTTCCATTGCATGTCTATATCCCCTGTTGTTTGTATTTCCAACCTTGTGTTTCTGTATTGAAGTGGTGAGTCTAGTGATCTCGTGCTTCTACTCACTAGCCAGGGTGAGTGTAGGGCTATCTGAGGGCCCAAGGTATCCGGCTCAGCGACAGGTTGCAAGAACCTGTATAGGGACACTAAGGAGCTCAGGGATCAGCTTGATGGGGAGTTCAGGAGGTGTCCCCTCATCCCTCTCCCTAGGGGCAGGGACCTCCATTGTATTGTGACCCCTGTGTGTTCTTATATCTTCTGAGGCTTTACCAGGTATCAGGTAAACCCTGCTAGTCACGTGAGTGACACCAATAGGATGGAAAAATGCTCCAACAATAAGGAAACGATCAAATGCATGCAACAAAAAGAAACTTTAGCACAAGAACGCTGACATGTCCTAAATCATCTTCCTCTTCGAGCACTCAGCAGCTTCGCCCACATCTAAAAGACATCATGGGAACATACCCTAACCCATAAGATGTCTGCGTCTTTAATTCAATGGATTAGGAAGGTCCCACAATTGGCTGTGAGAAAAGATATCATGTTCCTAAAATCATATGAACTGCTGAAGCCTTGATACACTCAATTCTGCTCTGGCTGAAACAGAGAAAGACGGCTTTTGTCATAGCAACTCAATAAGGTTCCCATGTACAGACTTGGCGTTACCCACTTCGTCAGCAGGTCTGGAGGAATCCTGAGATTCCTTTCAACCTCAACTCCTATATCTAGATCTGAATTTACCACAGGGCCCTCTAGGTTGCATCCACGGAGAAGCAGCTGGTCAAAGATAGTCACACTAGTTTCCCAGTCAGTAACTGCATTGACAGAATGAACCTGAAGGCATGAACAAAGCCAAATTGTTATTAACCTGTCCCGGATCCGTGCTCTGCTTCTTACACCCCAGTCCATTAGACACTGTTGTGCTCCACGTTGGGTTTTGCAGATTCCCCTGCATGATTTCATGTGATCATCCACCAGTGCCTGTATATAAGGCTCACCAAGACACACACCTGTGTCTTCTAAGACTTTCAGTTGGTCTGTGTACCTCAACCTGCTCTATACATCTCCTGCCTCTGGTTTCCATATCGCACCCACCTGGATTTGGTCATTTGAATGTCCCCTGCCTGTCAGCAGTTTCCATATCGCACCCACCTGTCTGTGGTCTTCTGATTTCCATATCACACCCACCTGTCTGTTAACAGAGAGAAGTAGAGAGGGGTGTTTAATGCCGCGCCAAATGATCACTGTTCAGTAGTCAGATTAACGTGTCTTTATTGTTGGCATAGGCCTACGCGTTTCAGGAGCTCTGCTCCCTTCCTCAGGACCGTCAAGCACCAAAGAAACATCAAGTGATTTGATGTTTCTTTGGTACTTGACGGTCCTGAGGAAGGGAGCAGAGCTCCTGAAACGCGTAGACCTATGCCAACAATAAAGGCACGTTAATCTGACTTCTGAACAGTGATCATTTGGCGTGGCATTAAACACCCCTCTCTACTTCTCTCTGTTATCTGCCTCTGGAGTGGCTGCAGCCTTGATCAAAGTTATACACGTGAATAAAGTAGTTGTGACTGTCACAACTTCATCTGGTGAGTATATTACTCCCCTCTCCTCACCCCGCATATATTGGGGTAATACCCTATCTGCGCTTTTATTTCCACAGTTTTTTCTGTCTGACCCACCTGTCTGTTGTCTTCTGGACATCTCCTGCCTCCTGGCGGTTTCAGTATCACTCCCACCTGTATGTGGTCCTCTGGACGTCTACTGCCTGCCTTCAGTATCCATATCGCACCCACCTGATCGTGGTCCTCTGGATTCTGGATGTCCCCTGCCTGCCAGAAGTTTCCATATCACACGTACCTGTTTGTGGTCTTCAAGATGTCTCCAACCAGCCTGTGGTCTCCAGTGCCTCAGCCATCCATGGTATGTCCTGCATGGTCCACCCATCTGCTGCACCGACGCTTGTGTGCCCACCTTGGACCTTTGGTTTGGAGGATCCACCTCATTAACACAATTGAATAGCTAAAATCAGATGCCAGAAGATCAGTCAGTGTGATCAGACAGGTTGAGATCAAGATCATGGAAATTACAGATGGTGACATAGTAAGGGTACAAACCAGGTCAAGATCACGGTAAAAACAACAAGAAACAGGACCAGAGTAACCCAAGCACAATATCTGGCAACTCTCAACAGTAAACTGGGAGTTGAAGTAGGGTGTGGTACAGTCTCATTGGCCACAGTAGGGCGCTTATTACTCTTGCAGAGCTGCTGGACAGCTCATTCCCAGCCCAGTACTGGCCTTGACGTCTCCTCTCTAGCCAGAGAAGCAGGTGTCATGGAAGCAGGTCTAGGAAGAGAAGGGACAAAGCAGAGAACATAACTATGGGCCCGTGGTTGCCGTAATCCGCATATTAGACCCAGCTACTATAAGTATTAGGCTAGTTTCACACTTGCGCTCAGCGGAGTCCGTCACTATGGAGAATAGCGCAGTCCGTTAACGCACTGCGCTATTCTCCATAGACTTGTATGGACAACGCACTGTAACGCAAGTGTCTGCGTTGCATCCGCTGGACGACGCAGCGTCGTTATTTTGACGCTGCGTCGGGCGGAAGGAACACAGCATGTAACGTTTTTTTGAGCAGCGGAATCCTCTGGATCACCAGGCGGATTGCGATATTTTGTACGATCCGTAGCATTGCGTTGTGCCACTATATGCAACGCATCCGTTGCATGCGTCACACAACGCAATGCTACGGATCCCGTCCAATGCAAGTGTGAAACTAGCCTTACTTGTTAATATATCCTAAAAAATATTTAGTCTTCCTTCTGGGATCAGACGTCTGAATGAGCCCCTATGTGTCCCACTATCTCTAGAAATTCCTAGTGGCATTCTAAGAAGATGAAGAATGATGTTCCTCAGTGAAATATCTTCTCTAGTTCTAAGCTTAGACGAGTGCGTGACTCCAGGGTATCTCTGTATACAATAGCACTTTGAAGTCCGTCTCCCACACACCAGCGAGGTATGACATCTGCTTACTCTTATCTGTTGCCTCTTATGGACCAGAGGGTGGATATAAATAACTTCTTTCCATAGAAATCTCTCCACAGCTCTGATATTCCAATGTCCTTGGAAAGTGGGGAGCTCAGAGACTTCTGCTGGCACAAAGACTGCTATGCAGCGTAGTATGTACAGTATACCAAAAAGTAAGTACACCCTCACATTTTTGAAAATATTCTACTATATATTTTCATTGGCTAATACTGAAGACAGTTTTTAGAACAGCATAAATTTGGTGCCATCTAAACAGCACAACACAGCCATAATTATCAAAATTGTTGCCAAAAAAGGTGAGTACAACCCTAAGAGAAAATGGCCAAATTGTGCCCAATTTGCCATTTTACCTCCCTGGTGTCATGTGGCCTCATTAGTGTTACAAGGTCTCAGGTGTGAATGGGGAGCAGGTGTGTTACATTTGGTGTTATCGTTCACACACTCTCATACTGGTTCTCGAAACGTTAACATGGCACCTCATGGCAAAGAATTCTCTTAGGATCTGAAAAAAAAGAATTATTGCTCTACATAAATATGGCCTAGGCCAACACCCAGAAACGGAGCTGCAGCACAATGGCCAAGACCATACAGCGGTTTAACCACACAGATTCCACTCACAACAGGCCTCTCCATGGTCGACCAAAGAAGCGGAGTGCACGTGCTCAGCATCATATGGAGAGGCTGTCTCTTCAAAATAGACATAGGAGTGCTGCCAGCATTGCTGCAGAGGTTATAGGGGTGGAGTCCGCCTGTCAGTGTTCAGACCATACACCACACACTGTATCACATTGGTCTGAATGGCTGTCATCCCAGAAGGAAGCCTCTTCTAAAGTGAGGCACAAGAAATCCTGAAAACAGTTTGATGAAGAAAAGCAGACTAAGAACATGGATTACTGGAACCATGTCCTGTGGTCTAATGAGATCAATATAAACTTATTTGGTTCATATAATGTCAAGTGTGTGTGGTGGCAACCAGGTGAGGAGCCCAAAGACAAGTGTGTCCTGCCTACAGTCAGGCATGGTGGTGGGAGTGTCATGGTTTAGGGCAGCGTGAGTACTGCCAACTGTGAGAGCTACAGTTCATTGAAGGAACCATGAATGCCAACATGTACTGTGACATACTGAAGAAGAGCATGCTCCTCCAGAAACTTGGCAGTATTCTAACATGATAACGATCCCAAACACACCTCCAAGACGACCACTACCTTGCTAAAGAAACTGAGGGTAAATGTGCTGGACTAGCCAAGTGTTCCCAGCCCTAAACCCTATTGGGCATCTATGGATCCTCCTCAAATGGAAGGTGGAGGAGCACAACGTCTTTAACATCCACCAGCTCCGTGATGTGATCATGGAAGATGGAAGAGGATCCAGCGGCTCTTGTGAAGATCTAGTGGACTCCATGCCCAAGAAAGTTAAGGTAGTGCTTGAAAATAATGGTGGCCACACAAAATATTGACACATTGGACATAATTTGGCCTTTTTTACTTAGGGGTGTACTCTTTTTTGGAGCCAATGGTTTAGACATGGTTGTGGGAGTTATTTAGAGGGCACCAAATTACTACTGTTAGGCCACAGTAACTCACCAAATAATGTACACAGTAACTCACCAACACATGGCCTTATGGAAGCTGTACACTAACTACTTTACATTGTATCAAAGTATTATATCTTTAGTGTTATCCCATAAAAAGATAGAATATTTACAAAAATGTGAGGGATGTACTAACTTTTGTTATATACTGTACACAGGGCAGAGCATCTTTATATCTATATTCTCAGAAGAATAGATGGTATGTGTAATTTTACTCTGGCATAATTCATCTATTATGTACTGATCCTGACCTATAGTCTTGAGTTACAGTCCATATTGGAAACAATCAACAAGCAGGATGGCAAGCACCACCTTATAATACTTAAGGTGTATTTGTGCTTTGTGATGTGTAATATAATAAATTGTGCTTTACTTACCCTCCCCTGGTCCAGTGTTGCCTCCACGACACCACTGCGGCATCGTTCTTTCTTGATCTGCTGCAGCCAATGTCTGAGCTCATCTGATATAGACTGTATGAGCAGCTGAACACAGTGACTGGCTGCAGCGCTGTGCACATAATGCCACTGCTGCAGCCAGTCAACAAAGACCGGGAGAGCAGTGATTGCTGGACCATGGGAAGGTAAGTAAAGCATAATTCACAGCGCCTTGCGAAAGTATTCGGCCACCTTGAATTTTTCAGCCTTTTCCCACATTTCAGGCTTCAAACATAAAGATAATAATTTTAATGTTCTGGTGAAGAATCAACAACAAGTGGGACACAATTGTGAAGGTGAACGAAATTTATTGCTTATTTTAAACTTTTGTAAAAAATAAATAACTGAAAATTGGGGCGTGCAATATTATTCATCCCCTTTACTTTCAGTGCAGCAAACTCACTCCAGAAGTTCATTGAGGATCTCTGAATGATCCAATGTTGTCTTAAATGACTGATGATGATAAATATAAGCCCCCTGAGTGTAATCAAGTCTCCATATAAATGTACCTCCTCTGGCCTAAAACACACTTCCGCAAAAAAAAGGTCCGTGTGACACGGTCCGTTTTTCGGGTCCGTGTTCCGTTTTTTGGGGGCGTTTCTCCGGTATGTATGGCATCCGTGTGATGGCGTATGCGAGCCGTGTGTACGTGTAAAATGTCCGTGTTTGTGTGTAAAATGCCCGTGTATGTGTACGTGTAATGTCCGTGTGGAATGTCCGTTTGTGTGTTGCACAATGTCGTTGATACATGTCGGCTGACAGCAGACAGAGTTGCGCGATGAGAATGAACTCGGGTGAACTTCACCTGACTTCATTGTCATGCCGCGGCTCTGTCTGTGTGCCGCGTACTGAATAGCGGTCACCTGTGAAGGATTCACCAGTGACCGCTAATACCCGAGTGACTGAAGTGAGCAGCCCTCTCTCATACTTACCTTATACCTTACATTCCCTTCATTAGCTGCGTGGAGGTGACAGGAGCGGCGGTGTCCTCTGCAGCTCCGGTCACCTCCATGCAGCAGAGCTGGAAGTGACGCTGGACCATCCTGGAGTACACCGCACATGGAGGGCTTTTTCGGGCTTATTAAAGTGGTGAACCAGAGTATATGTTTGTGTTTTTTTTTTCTAATAAAGGATTGTTCGGGTGTGTGTGTTTATTTACTGTAATTTACAGATTAATCATGGAAGGTGTCTCGGGGAGACGCCTGACATGATTAATCTAGGACTTATTGGCAGCTATGGGCTGCCAAAAACTCCTTATTACCCCGATTTGCCAACGCACCAGGGCAAATCGGGAAGAGCCAGGTACAGTCCCAGAACTGTTGCATATAATGTATGCGGCAATTCTGGGCGGCTGCTGACTGATATTGTTAGGCTGGGGGGCTCCCCATAACGTGGGGCTCCCCATCCTGAGAATACCAGCCTTCAGCTGTATGGCTTTATCTGGCTGGTATTAAAATTGGGCGGGACCGCACGCCGTTTTTTTTTAATTATTTATTTATTTATTTTACTGTACAGTATAGACACGCCCACCGGCTGCTGTGATTGGGTGCAGTGAGACAGCTGTCACGTAGCGTGGGGGGCGTGTCTGACTGCAACCAATCACAGGCATCTGTGGGTGGGGAAAGCAGGGAATATGAGATTGATTAATGAGCGCCCAGCATATTCAAAGTAATTGTTGCCGCGTATTCTCTGCACAGCTGTTCCTCGCCGCGCTGGTGATTGGGGAGCGGTATGAGCCGGGGGAAGAAAAAAAACGAGCGCCAATGTAAGTATGACTGAGAACAGCAGAAAAAAGGTAAGTATACTGAATTTAATTTAAAAAAAACAAAAAATAAGATCTCTAGTGTAAAAACGCACTCGCACGAAGCGTGCTGAACACGGACATACTCCGTGTGCGGTACGTGCAGGCACGGACCCATAGACTAAAGCGGGTCCGTGCCTGCGTGCTGCCGGCCAAAAACGGACATGTCATCCGTGTAGAAAAGCGCACACATGTACTTACTACACGGTCACACGTTCCGTGTGATTTTACGTGTGTGTGCCATCTACCATTGAATAACATGGGCCTCCGTGTGTACGTGTCTACGGTACGTGCAAATACGTACCGCTTACGTACAAATTAAACGGATGTGTGTTGCGGGTCTCTGTGATAGTCTCAGTATTCTGTGTAAAGCACAGAGAGCATCATGAAAACCAAGGAACACAACAGGCAGGTCCGTGATACTGTTGTGGAAAAGTTTAAAGCTGGATTTGGTTACAAAAAGATTTCCAAAACTTTAAACATCCCAAGAAGCACTGTGCAAGTGATCATATTGAAATGGGAGTATCATACCACTGCAAAATCTACCAAGACCCGGCCGTCCATCCAAACTTTCATCTCAAACAAGGAGAGGACTGATCAGAAATGCAGCCAAGAGGCCCATGATCACTCTGGATGAACTGCGGAGATCTACAGCCGAGGTGGGAGAGTCTGTCCATAGGACAACAATCAGTCGTACACTGCACAAATCTGGCCTTTATGGAAGAGTGGCAAGAAGAAAGCCATTTCTCAAAGATAACCATAAAAAGGGTTGATTAAAGTCTGCCACAAGCCACCTGGCAGACACACCAAACATGAGGAAGAAGGTGCTCTGGTCAGATGAAACCAAAATCAAACTATTTGGGCCCAATGCCAAATTATATGTTTGGCGTAAAAGCAACACAGCTCATCACCCTGAACACACCATCCCCACTGTCAAACATGGTGGTGGCAGCATCATGGTTTGGGCCTGCTTTTCTTCAGCAGGGACAGGGAAGATGCTTAAAATTGATGGGAAGATGGATGGAGCCAAATACAGGACCATTCTTGAAGAAAACCTGTTGGAGTCTGCAAAAGACCTGAGACTGGGACGGAGATTTCTCTTTCAACAGACAATGATCCAAAACATAAAGCAAAATCTACAATGGAATGGTTCACAATAAATGTATCCAGGTGTTAGAATGACCAAGTCACAGTCCAGACCTGAACCCAATTGAGAATCTGTGGAAAGAGCTGAAAACTGCTGTTCACAAACGCCTCCATCCAACCTCACTGAGCTCCAGCTGTTTACAAAGGCAGAATGGGCAAGAATTTCAGCCTCTCGATTTGCAAAACTGATAGACACATACCCCAAGCGACTGCAGCTGTGATCGCAGGAAAAGGTGGCGCCACAAAGTGTTAACTTAAAGGGGATGAATAATATTGCACGCCCCAATTTTCAGTTTATTATTTTTTAAAAAAGTATACATTTTTTCGACTTCACAATTGTGTCCCACTTGTTGTTGATTCTTCACCATAACATTACATTTTTTATCTTTATATTTGAAGCCTGAAATGTGGGAAAAGGTTGAAAAACTCGTAACAAGCAGTCATAAATGGAAGACAGAGGGGATATTGAGCATTTTTCTGGAAGATCTTTCCTTTGACTGTCATTATATTCGGATAGTTGGGTGCTGGCCATTGAAGCGTCCAACTGCTAGTTACAACACCCCCGAGCATGGCAGTGCTCACTCATCACTATAAAGCAGCTTTATTTAAAGAATAACACATCAAACAGAGACAAAAAAATGCAGCATCCAAAAAGTGATAATGCATGTTAACCTCTTCCCGAAATATGATGTACCCCTTACATCATAGTTGAGAAGGGATTTTTTGACCAATGATGTGTGGGGTACATCATGGCGATCTAACGGGCATGCAGGAGCTATGCCCACGCAATCGTCATCGAGAGCTTGGTTTACGTGACAGCTGAAACCTGGCTCTTACAGCCAGAAATAGTGGCTGTTTAACCCCCTCAATAGTGTGACGCCCCTGGACTATCGGGTCGTCACAGGGTATTGCACAATCTGCCCTCCCGTGCAGCATCCACCTCCTTCTTGGTTTTGGGTCCCTAACTACATGGTGTTGCCTACATCAGCTAAACAAATCCTAGATACACCCTGCACCACACCCACCAAACACACCAGTGGACGGCCTGAGTGGAATAGAGTCGCCCACCTGGGGGGGGTTGGAGAGGGGAGGTGAGGAGTGTCAAAAGGTGAGTCTGAGGAGTGAAAGTGAGAAGAGGTCGGGAGCGGGGCTCCTGGGAAACGATCTAGGTGGCAGACGGTGGTCTGGGCCTAGAGGAGCAGGACCCCCGGTCGCAGGGGATTGTGGCAAGGGGAACGGACCTGTTGAGGAGGACAGAAGGCGGCCTTGCACCATCACCGGTCCGGGACCGAGGCACGACAAGGTACGTGGACCCTAGGTCGGGGAGTAGCTTCAGGCAACCCGATAATTTACCCAAGAAGAACGGAGCCTTCAAGATCCGCTCTCCACCCGCTCTAAAATCGGACCATTAGCGCAACGAGGGGGATAGAACTTTCCAATTCAAAACGGTCCAGAAAATCCCAAGCGTGAGCCCTGAGCCATAGTGGGGAGCGGGACCCAGCAAGTTTCATACTACCGGGACCAACAGAGAAGTAAACTTAGTGCCAGGAGGCAGGTCACGGATCACCAGGCAGCACCATCGGGGACGGGACTTGAACTAGCTCCCCTCAGCAGCAGCGGTGTCCAGAGCCTTGTTTGACTAGTTGTCGGTGTCTGCTTAATGGACTGAGTGAGCACCACAGTGATCCCCTGCATCCAGCAGCATCCCCCTCCCGATGTATTCCCCCTACCCGTGGAGGGTTACAACACCTGGCTGCCCCATTCCATCATCCCCAGGTACTCCCCAACTGCAGCGGTGGTACTCCTAGTTACCACATACCACGGGTGGCGTCACAAACTCTATAATACCCCTTGTAAATACCCCCTTCATTTGAGTGGCCGCACGACCCCCACGTCCGGAGTCCCTCGAGCCACTGAGAATCCGAATCCGAGCAGCTCGGCTGCTGACGCGGGGGCGGCACAATAGTAATCGCAGCATTTAGGGGCTGAGAGAGGGCGTGCACTCATCTCCCAAGCAATCGGAACCCCCATGATGTGATCAGGGGGTTGGGATAGGAGATGACAGTTGGTGCTTAAAGTTCTATGAAGAACTTTAACTGTCATTCCAGGAGAACTTGCAGCAGAATGTCTGTGTCTACCTGTAGCTCCTCCCCTCCATGGAATCTTATAAGCACCAACTGCCAACGTTCATCTCAGTACTTTGTTGAATACAGATTATATCCATTGAATTGAAGATCAATCCAGGAGAAGAAAGAAGCAGATTTCTCTGATTAGATATATTACAATGTTGCTTATTTTCTTGTGTACTATGGATTTATAGAATAAAAATTAAAAAGACGATTACACTTTAAGGAACAACAATACAAAAGACAAAGTAAAGTAAAATGTTGTACTTTCCCTTTAAGACCCATACTTTTATGTTGGAATTAGTAGTATTTTGCAGAAATGAGCGGCGGTGGTATCGTGCATAGAAAATGAGTATATTTTATTTCTGTAAAACACATTACAACATGACCATTTGGACTTTGAGACGACCAATGACGATCTATATCTGGTTTTTAGTCAAAGAAAAAATAAAGTGTAACCTTTGGCACGGTGGCCAGGATCTAGAGATGTGAGCGCTATAACAGATACAGTTGGGATAGAAATCAGTAACCACAACACTCAGTCCAGCCCCATCTACTCACATGGGAGGAAGCTAGTCCCAGCTACACACTAATGCCGTAATGATCCTAATAGAAGAGCTGAGCCCTAAGATGTGTGCTTGGTACTCGAACTGAGCAGATCAGTCCCTCGGACAGGCGCGACTCGTACTCTAGGGCTATGTTGGCCCATTATTCTGTATGGAGGACTATGTGGGGCCATTATTCTGTATGGAGGGCTATGTGGGGCCCATTATTCTGTATGGAGGACTATGTGGGGCCCATTATTCTGTATGGAGGACTATGTGGGGTCCATTATTCTGTATGGAGGGCTATGTGGGGCCCATTATTCTGTATGGAGGACTATGTGGGGTCCATTATTCTGTATGGAGGGCTATGTGGGGCCCATTATTCTGTATGGAGGGCTATGTGGGGCCCATTATTCTGTATGGAGGGCTATGTGGGGCCCATTATTCTGTATGGAGGGCTATGTGAGGCCCATTATTCTGTATGGAGGACTATGTGGGGCCATTATTCTGTATGGAGGACTATGTGGGGACATTATTCTGTATGGAGGGCTATGTGGGGACATTATTCTGTATGGAGGACTATGTGGTGCCGATTATTCTGTATGGAGGGCTATGTGGGGCCATTATTCTGTATGGAGGGCTATGTGGGGACATTATTCTGTATGGAGGACTATGTGGTGCCGATTATTCTGTATGGAGGGCTATGTGGGGCCATTATTCTGTATGGAGAGCTATGTGTGGTCCATTATTCTGTATGGAGGGCTATGTGTGGTCCATTATTCTGTATGGAGGGCTATGTGGGGACATTATTCTGTATGGAGGACTATGTGGTGCCGATTATTCTGTATGGAGGGCTATGTGGTGCCGATTATTCTGTATGGAGGACTATGTGGGGCCATTATTCTGTATGGAGGGCTATGTGGGGCCCATTATTCTGTATAGAGGACTATGTGGGGCCCATTATTCTGCATGGAGGACTATGTGTGGCCCATTATTCTGTATGGAGGACTATGTGGGGCCCATTATTCTGTATAGAGGACTATGTGGGGCCCATTATTCTGCATGGAGGACTATGTGTGGCCCATTATTCTGTATGGAGGACTATGTGGTGCCGATTATTCTGTATGGAGGGCTATGTGGGGCCCATTATTCTGTATGGAGGACTATGTGGGGTCCATTATTCTGTATGGAGGGCTATGTGGGGCCCATTATTCTGTATGGAGGACTATGTGGTGCCGATTATTCTGTATGGAGGGCTATGTGGGGCCCATTATTCTGTATAGAGGACTATGTGGGGCCCATTATTCTGCATGGAGGACTATGTGTGGCCCATTATTCTGTATGGAGGACTATGTGGGGCCCATTATTCTGTATAGAGGACTATGTGGAGCCCATTATTCTGTATGGAGGGCTATGTGGGGCCCATTATTCTGCATGGAGGGCTATGTGGGGTCCATTATTCTGTATGGAGGGTTATGTGGGGCCCATTATTCTGTATGGAGGGCTATGTGGGGCCCATTATTCTGTATGGAGGGCTATGTGGGGCCCATTATTCTGTATGGAGGGCTATGTGAGGCCCATTATTCTGTATGGAGGACTATGTGGGGCCATTATTCTGTATGGAGGACTATGTGGGGACATTATTCTGTATGGAGGGCTATGTGGGGACATTATTCTGTATGGAGGACTATGTGGTGCCGATTATTCTGTATGGAGGGCTATGTGGGGCCATTATTCTGTATGGAGGGCTATGTGGGGACATTATTCTGTATGGAGGACTATGTGGTGCCGATTATTCTGTATGGAGGGCTATGTGGGGCCATTATTCTGTATGGAGGGCTATGTGGGGACATTATTCTGTATGGAGGACTATGTGGTGCCGATTATTCTGTATGGAGGGCTATGTGGTGCCGATTATTCTGTATGGAGGACTATGTGGGGCCATTATTCTGTATGGAGGGCTATGTGGGGACATTATTCTGTATGGAGGACTATGTGGTGCCGATTATTCTGTATGGAGGGCTATGTGGGGCCCATTATTCTGTATAGAGGACTATGTGGGGCCCATTATTCTGCATGGAGGACTATGTGTGGCCCATTATTCTGTATGGAGGACTATGTGGGGCCCATTATTCTGTATAGAGGACTATGTGGGGCCCATTATTCTGCATGGAGGACTATGTGTGGCCCATTATTCTGTATGGAGGACTATGTGGTGCCGATTATTCTGTATGGAGGGCTATGTGGGGCCCATTATTCTGTATGGAGGACTATGTGGTGCCGATTATTCTGTATGGAGGGCTATGTGGGGCCCATTATTCTGTATAGAGGACTATGTGGGGCCCATTATTCTGCATGGAGGACTATGTGTGGCCCATTATTCTGTATGGAGGACTATGTGGGGCCCATTATTCTGTATAGAGGACTATGTGGAGCCCATTATTCTGTATGGAGGGCTATGTGGGGCCCATTATTCTGCATGGAGGGCTATGTGGGGTCCATTATTCTGTATGGAGGGTTATGTGGGGCCCATTATTCTGTATGGAGGGCTATGTGGGGCCCATTATTCTGTATGGAGGGCTATGTGGGGCCCATTATTCTGTATGGAGGGCTATGTGGGCCCCATTATTCTGTATGGAGGGCTATGTGGGGCACATTATTCTGTATGGATGACTATGTGGGGCCCATTATTCTGTATGGAGGGCTATGTGGGGCCCATTATTCTGTATGGAGGGCTATGTGGAGCCCATTATTCTGTATGGAGGGCTATGTGGGGCCCATTATTCTGTATGGAGGGCTATGTGGGCCCCATTATTCTGTATGGAGGGCTATGTGGGGCACATTATTCTGTATGGATGACTATGTGGGGCCCATTATTCTGTATGGAGGGCTATGTGGGGCCCATTATTCTGTATGGAGGGCTATGTGGAGCCCATTATTCTGTATGGAGGGCTATGTGGGGCCCATTATTCTGTATGGATGACTATGTGGTGCCCATTATTCTGTATGGAGGGCTATGTGGGGACATTATTCTGCATGGAGGACTATGTGGGGCCCATTATTCTGTATGGAGGGCTATGTGGGGCCCATTATTCTGTATGGAGGGCTATGTGGGGCCCATTATTCTGTATGGAGGGCTATGTGGGGCACATTATTCTGTATGGAGGGCTATGTGGGGCCCATTATTCTGTATAGAGGACTATGTGGGGCCCATTATTCTGCATGGAGGACTATGTGTGGCCCATTATTCTGTATGGAGGACTATGTGGGGCCCATTATTCTGTATAGAGGACTATGTGGAGCCCATTATTCTGTATGGAGGGCTATGTGGGGCCCATTATTCTGTATGGAGGGCTATGTGGGGTCCATTATTCTGTATGGAGGGTTATGTGGGGCCCATTATTCTGTATGGAGGGCTATGTGGGCCCCATTATTCTGTATGGAGGGCTATGTGGGGCACATTATTCTGTATGGAGGGCTATGTGGGGCCCATTATTCTGTATGGAGGACTATGTGGGGCCCATTATTCTGTATGGAGGACTATGTGGGGCCCATTATTCTGTATAGAGGACTATGTGGGGCCCATTATTCTGCATGGAGGACTATGTGTGGCCCATTATTCTGTATGGAGGACTATGTGGGGCCCATTATTCTGTATGGAGGGCTATGTGGGGCCCATTATTCTGTATGGAGGACTATGTGGGGCCCATTATTCTGTATGGAGGGCTATGTGGGGCCCATTATTCTGTATGGAGGGCTATGTGGGGCCCATTATTCTGTATGGAGGGCTATGTGGGGCCCATTATTCTGTATGGAGGACTATGTGAGGCCCATTATTCTGTATGGAGGACTATGTGGGGCCCATTATTCTGTATGGAGGGCTATGTGGGGCCCATTATTCTGTATGGAGGGCTATGTGAGGCCCATTATTCTGTATGGAGGACTATGTGGGGCCCATTATTCTGTATGGAGGGCTATGTGGGGCCCATTATTCTGTATGGAGGGCTATGTGGGGCCCATTATTCTGTATGGAGGACTATGTGAGGCCCATTATTCTGTATGGAGGACTATGTGGTGCCGATTATTCTGTATGGAGGGCTATGTGGGGCCCATTATTCTGTATGGAGGGCTATGTGGGGCCCATTATTCTGTATGGAGGACTATGTGAGGCCCATTATTCTGTATGGAGGGCTATGTGGGGCCCATTATTCTGTATGGAGGGCTATGTGGGGCCCATTATTCTGTATGGAGGGCTATGTGGAGCCCATTATTCTGTATGGATGACTATGTGGTGCCCATTATTCTGTATGGAGGGCTATGTGGGGACATTATTCTGTATGGAGGGCTATGTGGAGCCCATTATTCTGTATGGATGACTATGTGGTGCCCATTATTCTGTATGGAGGGCTATGTGGGGCCCATTATTCTGTATGGAGGACTATGTGGGGACATTATTCTGTATGGAGGGCTATGTGGGGCCCATTATTCTGTATGGAGGACTATGTGGGGCCCATTATTCTGTATGGAGGGCTATGTGGAGCCCATTATTCTGTATGGAGGGCTATGTGGAGCCCATTATTCTGTATGGAGGACTATGTGGAGCCCATTATTCTGTATGGAGGACTATGTGGAGCCCATTATTCTGTATGGAGGGCTATGTGGGGCCCATTATTCTGTATGGATGACTATGTGGTGCCGATTATTCTGTATGGAGGGCTATGTGGAGCCCATTATTCTGTATGGATGACTATGTGGTGCCGATTATTCTGTATGGAGGGCTATGTGGAGCCCATTATTCTGTATGGATGACTATGTGGTGCCGATTATTCTGTATGGAGGGCTATGTGGAGCCCATTATTCTGTATGGATGACTATGTGGTGCCGATTATTCTGTATGGAGGGCTATGTGGAGCCCATTATTCTGTATGGAGGGCTATGTGGAGCCCATTATTCTGTATGGAGGGCTATGTGGGGTCCATTATTCTGTATGGAGGGCTATGTGGGGCCCATTATTCTGTATGAGGGACTATGTGGGGCCCATTATTCTGTATGGAGGGCTATGTGGGGCACATTATTCTGTATGGAGGACTATGTGGAGCCCATTATTCTGTATGGAGGACTATGTGAGGCCCATTATTCTGTATGGAGGACTATGTGGGGACATTATTCTGTATGGAGGGCTATGTGGTGCCCATTATTCTGTATGGAGGGCTATGTGGGGCCCATTATTCTGTATGGAGGACTATGTGAGGCCCATTAATCTGTATGGAGGACTATGTGGTGCCGATTATTCTGTATGGAGGGCTATGTGGAGCCCATTATTCTGTATGGATGACTATGTGGTGCCCATTATTCTGTATGGAGGGCTATGTAGGGACATTATTCTGTATGGAGGACTATGTGGGGCCCATTATTCTGTATGGAGGACTATGTGGGGCCCATTATTCTGTATGGAGGGCTATGTGGAGCCCATTATTCTGTATGGAGGGCTATGTGGAGCCCATTATTCTGTATGGAGGACTATGTGGAGCCCATTATTCTGTATGGAGGACTATGTGGAGCCCATTATTCTGTATGGAGGGCTATGTGGGGCCCATTATTCTGTATGGAGGGCTATGTGGAGCCCATTATTCTGTATGGATGACTATGTGGTGCCGATTATTCTGTATGGAGGGCTATGTGGAGCCCATTATTCTGTATGGAGGGCTATGTGGGGCCCATTATTCTGTATGGAGGGCTATGTGGGGACATTATTCTGTATGGAGGGCTATGTGGAGCCCATTATTCTGTATGGAGGACTATGTGGTGCCGATTATTCTGTATGGAGGGCTATGTGGAGCCCATTATTCTGTATGGAGGGCTATGTGGGGCCCATTATTCTGTATGGAGGGCTATGTGGGGCCCATTATTCTGTATGGAGGGCTATGTGGGGCCCATTATTCTGTATGGAGGACTATGTGGTGCCGATTATTCTGTATGGAGGGCTATGTGGGGTCCATTATTCTGTATGGAGGGCTATGTGGAGCCCATTATTCTGTATGGAGGGCTATGTGGGGCCCATTATTCTGTATGGAGGGCTATGTGGGGACATTATTCTGTATGGAGGGCTATGTGGAGCCCATTATTCTGTATGGAGGACTATGTGGAGCCCATTATTCTGTATGGATGACTATGTGGTGCCGATTATTCTGTATGGAGGGCTATGTGGAGCCCATTATTCTGTATGGAGGGCTATGTGGGGCCCATTATTCTGTATGGAGGGCTATGTGAGGCCCATTATTCTGTATGGAGGACTATGTGGTGCCGATTATTCTGTATGGAGGACTATGTGGAGCCCATTATTCTGTATGGAGGGCTATGTGGGCCCCATTATTCTGTATGGAGGACTATGTGAGGCCCATTATTCTGTATGGAGGACTATGTGGTGCCGATTATTCTGTATGGAGGGCTATGTGGAGCCCATTATTCTGTATGGATGACTATGTGGTGCCGATTATTCTGTATGGAGGGCTATGTAGGGACATTATTCTGTATGGAGGGCTATGTGGGGACATTATTCTGTATGGAGGACTATGTGGGGCCCATTATTCTGTATGGAGGACTATGTGGAGCCCATTATTCTGTATGGAGGGCTATGTGGAGCCCATTATTCTGTATGGAGGACTATGTGGAGCCCATTATTCTGTATGGAGGACTATGTGGAGCCCATTATTCTGTATGGAGGACTATGTGGTGCCGATTATTCTGTATGGAGGGCTATGTGGAGCCCATTATTCTGTATGGATGACTATGTGGTGCCGATTATTCTGTATGGAGGGCTATGTGGAGCCCATTATTCTGTATGGAGGGCTATGTGGGGCCCATTATTCTGTATGGAGGGCTATGTGGGGACATTATTCTGTATGGAGGGCTATGTGGTGCCGATTATTCTGTATGGAGGGCTATGTGGAGCCCATTATTCTGTATGGATGACTATGTGGTGCCGATTATTCTGTATGGAGGGCTATGTGGAGCCCATTATTCTGTATGGAGGGCTATGTGGGGCCCATTATTCTGTATGGAGGGCTATGTGAGGCCCATTATTCTGTATGGAGGGCTATGTGAGGCCCATTATTCTGTATGGAGGACTATGTGGGGCCCATTATTCTGTATGGAGGGCTATGTGGGGCCCATTATTCTGTATGGAGGACTATGTGAGGCCCATTATTCTGTATGGAGGACTATGTGGGGCCCATTATTCTGTATGGAGGGCTATGTGGGGCCCATTATTCTGTATGGAGGGCTATGTGAGGCCCATTATTCTGTATGGAGGACTATGTGGTGCCGATTATTCTGTATGGAGGGCTATGTGGGGCCCATTATTCTGTATGGAGGGCTATGTGGGGCCCATTATTCTGTATGGAGCACTATGTGAGGCCCATTATTCTGTATGGAGGACTATGTGGTGCCGATTATTCTGTATGGAGGGCTATGTGGAGCCCATTATTCTGTATGGATGACTATGTGGTGCCCATTATTCTGTATGGAGGGCTATGTAGGGACATTATTCTGTATGGAGGGCTATGTGGAGCCCATTATTCTGTATGGATGACTATGTGGTGCCCATTATTCTGTATGGAGGGCTATGTGGGGACATTATTCTGTATGGAGGGCTATGTGGGGCCCATTATTCTGTATGGAGGACTATGTGGGGCCCATTATTCTGTATGGAGGGCTATGTGGAGCCCATTATTCTGTATGGAGGGCTATGTGGAGCCCATTATTCTGTATGGAGGACTATGTGGAGCCCATTATTCTGTATGGAGGACTATGTGGAGCCCATTATTCTGTATGGAGGGCTATGTGGGGCCCATTATTCTGTATGGATGACTATGTGGTGCCGATTATTCTGTATGGAGGGCTATGTGGAGCCCATTATTCTGTATGGATGACTATGTGGTGCCGATTATTCTGTATGGAGGGCTATGTGGAGCCCATTATTCTGTATGGAGGGCTATGTGGGGTCCATTATTCTGTATGGAGGACTATGTGGGGCCCATTATTCTGTATGAGGGACTATGTGGGGCCCATTATTCTGTATGGAGGACTATGTGGAGCCCATTATTCTGTATGGATGACTATGTGGTGCCGATTATTCTGTATGGAGGACTATGTGGAGCCCATTATTCTGTATGGAGGACTATGTGGAGCCCATTATTCTGTATGGAGGACTATGTGGAGCCCATTATTCTGTATGGAGGGCTATGTGGGGCCCATTATTCTGTATGGAGGACTATGTGGTGCCGATTATTCTGTATGGAGGGCTATGTGGAGCCCATTATTCTGTATGGATGACTATGTGGTGCCGATTATTCTGTATGGAGGGCTATGTGGAGCCCATTATTCTGTATGGAGGGCTATGTGGAGCCCATTATTCTGTATGGAGGGCTATGTGGGGTCCATTATTCTGTATGGAGGGCTATGTGGGGCCCATTATTCTGTATGAGGGACTATGTGGGGCCCATTATTCTGTATGGAGGGCTATGTGGGGCACATTATTCTGTATGGAGGACTATGTGGAGCCCATTATTCTGTATGGAGGACTATGTGAGGCCCATTATTCTGTATGGAGGACTATGTGGGGACATTATTCTGTATGGAGGGCTATGTGGTGCCCATTATTCTGTATGGAGGGCTATGTGGGGCCCATTATTCTGTATGGAGGACTATGTGAGGCCCATTAATCTGTATGGAGGACTATGTGGTGCCGATTATTCTGTATGGAGGGCTATGTGGAGCCCATTATTCTGTATGGATGACTATGTGGTGCCCATTATTCTGTATGGAGGGCTATGTAGGGACATTATTCTGTATGGAGGACTATGTGGGGCCCATTATTCTGTATGGAGGACTATGTGGGGCCCATTATTCTGTATGGAGGGCTATGTGGAGCCCATTATTCTGTATGGAGGGCTATGTGGAGCCCATTATTCTGTATGGAGGACTATGTGGAGCCCATTATTCTGTATGGAGGGCTATGTGGAGCCCATTATTCTGTATGGAGGGCTATGTGGAGCCCATTATTCTGTATGGATGACTATGTGGTGCCGATTATTCTGTATGGAGGGCTATGTGGAGCCCATTATTCTGTATGGAGGGCTATGTGGGGCCCATTATTCTGTATGGAGGGCTATGTGGAGCCCATTATTCTGTATGGATGACTATGTGGTGCCGATTATTCTGTATGGAGGGCTATGTGGAGCCCATTATTCTGTATGGAGGGCTATGTGGGGCCCATTATTCTGTATGGAGGGCTATGTGGGGACATTATTCTGTATGGAGGGCTATGTGGAGCCCATTATTCTGTATGGAGGACTATGTGGTGCCGATTATTCTGTATGGAGGGCTATGTGGAGCCCATTATTCTGTATGGAGGGCTATGTGGGGCCCATTATTCTGTATGGAGGGCTATGTGGGGCCCATTATTCTGTATGGAGGGCTATGTGGGGCCCATTATTCTGTATGGAGGACTATGTGGTGCCGATTATTCTGTATGGAGGGCTATGTGGGGTCCATTATTCTGTATGGAGGGCTATGTGGAGCCCATTATTCTGTATGGAGGGCTATGTGGGGCCCATTATTCTGTATGGAGGACTATGTGGAGCCCATTATTCTGTATAGATGACTATGTGGTGCCGATTATTCTGTATGGAGGGCTATGTGGAGCCCATTATTCTGTATGGAGGGCTATGTGGGGCCCATTATTCTGTATGGAGGGCTATGTGAGGCCCATTATTCTGTATGGAGGACTATGTGGTGCCGATTATTCTGTATGGAGGACTATGTGGAGCCCATTATTCTGTATGGAGGGCTATGTGGGCCCCATTATTCTGTATGGAGGACTATGTGAGGCCCATTATTCTGTATGGAGGACTATGTGGTGCCGATTATTCTGTATGGAGGGCTATGTGGAGCCCATTATTCTGTATGGATGACTATGTGGTGCCGATTATTCTGTATGGAGGGCTATGTAGGGACATTATTCTGTATGGAGGGCTATGTGGGGACATTATTCTGTATGGAGGACTATGTGGGGCCCATTATTCTGTATGGAGGACTATGTGGAGCCCATTATTCTGTATGGAGGGCTATGTGGAGCCCATTATTCTGTATGGAGGACTATGTGGAGCCCATTATTCTGTATGGAGGACTATGTGGAGCCCATTATTCTGTATGGAGGACTATGTGGTGCCGATTATTCTGTATGGAGGGCTATGTGGAGCCCATTATTCTGTATGGATGACTATGTGGTGCCGATTATTCTGTATGGAGGGCTATGTGGAGCCCATTATTCTGTATGGAGGGCTATGTGGGGCCCATTATTCTGTATGGAGGGCTATGTGGGGACATTATTCTGTATGGAGGGCTATGTGGAGCCCATTATTCTGTATGGAGGACTATGTGGTGCCGATTATTCTGTATGGAGGGCTATGTGGAGCCCATTATTCTGTATGGATGACTATGTGGTGCCGATTATTCTGTATGGAGGGCTATGTGGAGCCCATTATTCTGTATGGAGGGCTATGTGGGGCCCATTATTCTGTATGGAGGGCTATGTGGGGCCCATTATTCTGTATGGAGGGCTATGTGGGGCCCATTATTCTGTATGGAGGACTATGTGGTGCCGATTATTCTGTATGGAGGGCTATGTGGGGTCCATTATTCTGTATGGAGGGCTATGTGGGGCCCATTATTCTGTATGGAGGACTATGTGGAGCCCATTATTCTGTATGGATGACTATGTGGTGCCGATTATTCTGTATGGAGGGCTATGTGGAGCCCATTATTCTGTATGGAGGGCTATGTGGGGCCCATTATTCTGTATGGAGGGCTATGTGGGGCCCATTATTCTGTATGGAGGGCTATGTGGGGCCCATTATTCTGTATGGAGGGCTATGTGGGGCCCATTATTCTGTATGGAGGGCTATGTGGGGCCCATTATTCTGTATGGAGGGCTATGTGGGGCCCATTATTCTGTATGCAGGGCTATGTGGGGCCCATTATTCTGTATGGATGACTATGTGGTGCCGATTATTCTGTATGGAGGGCTATGTGGGGCCCATTATTCTGTATGGAGGGCTATGTGGGGCCCATTATTCTGTATGGAGGGCTATGTGGGGCCCATTATTCTGTATGGAGGGCTATGTGGGGCCCATTATTCTGTATGGAGGGCTATGTGGGGCCCATTATTCTGTATGGAGGACTATGTGGGGCCCATTATTCTGTATGGAGGACTATGTGGGGCCCATTATTCTGTATGGAGGACTATGTGGGGCCCATTATTCTGTATGGAGGGCTATGTGGGGCCCATTATTCTGTATGGAGGGCTATGTGGGGCCCATTATTCTGTATGGAGGGCTATGTGGGGCCCATTATTCTGTATGGATGACTATGTGGGGCCCATTATTCTGTATGGAGGGCTATGTGGGGCCCATTATTCTGTATGGATGACTATGTGGGGCCCATTATTCTGTATGGAGGGCTATGTGGTGTCCATTATTCTGTATGGATGACTATGTGGGGCCCATTATTCTGTATGGAGGGCTATGTGGGGCCCATTATTCTGTATGGAGGGCTATGTGGGGCCCATTATTCTGTATGGATGACTATGTGGGGCCCATTATTCTGTATGGAGGGCTATGTGGGGCCCATTATTCTGTATGGATGACTATGTGGGGCCCATTATTCTGTATGGAGGGCTATGTGGGGCACATTATTCTGTATGGAGGGCTATGTGGGGCACATTATTCTGTATGGAGGGCTATGTGGGGCCCATTATTCTGTATAGAGGGCTATGTGGGGCCCATTATTCTGTATGGAGGGCTATGTGGGGCCCATTATTCTGTATGGAGGGCTATGTGGGGCCATTATTCTGTATGGAGGGCTATGTGGGGCCCATTATTCTGTATGGAGGGCTATGTGGGGCCCATTATTCTGTATGGAGGACTATGTGGGGCCCATTATTCTGTATGGAGGGCTATGTGGGGCCCATTATTCTGTATGGATGACTATGTGGGGCCCATTATTCTGTATGGAGGGCTATGTGGGGCCCATTATTCTGTATGGATGACTATGTGGGGCCCATTATTCTGTATGGAGGGCTATGTGGGGCCCATTATTCTGTATGGATGACTATGTGGGGCCCATTATTCTGTATGGAGGGCTATGTGGGGCACATTATTCTGTATGGAGGGCTATGTGGGGCACATTATTCTGTATGGAGGGCTATGTGGGGCCCATTATTCTGTATAGAGGGCTATGTGGGGCCCATTATTCTGTATGGAGGGCTATGTGGGGCCCATTATTCTGTATGGAGGGCTATGTGGGGCCATTATTCTGTATGGAGGGCTATGTGGGGCCCATTATTCTGTATGGAGGGCTATGTGGGGCCCATTATTCTGTATGGAGGACTATGTGGGGCCCATTATTCTGTATGGAGGGCTATGTGGGGCCCATTATTCTGTATGGATGACTATGTGGGGCCCATTATTCTGTATGGAGGGCTATGTGGGGCCCATTATTCTGTATGGATGACTACGTGGGGCCCGTTATTCTGTACGGAGGGCTACGTGGGGCCCGTTATTCGGTACGGAGGGCTACGTGGGGCCCGTTATTCGGTACGGAGGGCTACGTGGGGCCCGTTATTCGGTACGGAGGGCTACGTGGGGCCCGTTATTCGGTACGGAGGGCTACGTGGGGCCCGTTATTCGGTACGGAGGGCTACGTGGGGCCCGTTATTCGGTACGGAGGGCTACGTGGGGCCCGTTATTCGGTACCCATGTTTTTCTTTGGAGTTACTCACACAGACAGTGTGACCCCTCGTGGCCCTGCTTGCACACACGCAGACATGTCCATATTTTTTCTCCAGCAACACAGGTGTCACACAGACCAAACACTGATGTGATCCATGTGACATGTACTGGAGAAAACACGGGTCTTTAAAATAAAAAGATTTTCTTTATTCACCTGTATCCAGCGATGTTGTGGTCTTTGGCTCTGCTGTCTCCCGCTTCTGACCCCCTCTCATTATATTCATTGATTATTCACTGCACTGAGGACCTGGAAGCCGGAGCATCGCTGGGACAGCAACGCCGGGGACAGGTGACTATTCAGCAAGCAGTGTGTGTGACTTAAGCTACGTGCATACGCTCAGTATTTGATCGCAAAAATTTCTGCACCAAATCTGCATCTCCTGGTAGAAAAGAAAAAAAAACTGCACATTTTTTGCAGTGTGTCTTTTTGAAGCGTTTTTCATGCATTTGGTATGGGAAAAACATTGGCAAAAATTAGAAAGAATTGACACGCTGCAGAATAATTTTCTTCACCAAATTGATGGGAAAAATAAGCTACGTGCACACACTGCAGAAGGTTTCTGCACCTCAAAACTGCATCTGGTGTCAGAAAAACGCACATTTGGCCGAAAAATGCATAAAAAAAACGTACTTTTTTTGCCTTGTTTTGGTGCGTTTTCAGTATGGTTTTTTGGGTGTTTTCCCCATGCATTTTATTTTTTTTACTGTATTCAATGGAAAAACACAGGTCAAAAACGCACAAACAATTGACATGCTGTTTCTTTTTTTTCTGCATTTAAAACTGCAAGGAAAAAAGAAGCAACATGCGCACAACATTTCTGAATTCTCAGACTTTGCTGGGAGGGTAGACATGCAATTTTGGGCAACAAACTGCACTCAAAAAGGTGGCAAAAAAACACAGCGTGCGCATGTGGCGCCCCTGAGGCTTCAGGCACCACAGAGGTACTGCACTTCAGCCAGAGGTGTGGTATCCCATCCCTGGGTAAGGAAGAGGTCATCCACCGGTTCACACAAAACACAAACACGCACTCATTTAGCAACACTTCACTGGGACCGTGCTTAGGGCTAGTTGATGCGCCATTAGAACACACAGTCCAGGCCAGACTGGGGGGGTGGAGTCTAGTTAGTGGGGGGCAGACTGTAGAGAGTTAGACAGTTGGAAGGAGCAGTGGAGACCTGTGGTCTGGAGCTGGTGCAGCTCGACCCAGGCACAAGACAAAAGTGGTCCTAGGGCCCATGGGGAGTGCGCCAAACCCCTGTGGACTTGTTCCACATACAGAACATAGGAGTGGAGGGACTTGGTCACAAACGGGGATCTGGTCCCTAGACTAGAGAAGAACCAACAAGCTCATCTAGTAAAACCAGAGGCTTAGGTCACTTCAAAGGCCAAAGCCAAACCCGCTGGAAGGTGACCACATAGAACCAAAGGGACCAGGCCGACAGGCTCCCCTTGTGAAGGATCCGCGGGCACCGGCTCAGGGCACTGTGCGTAGGCGAGGGGAGTAGTCAGCGCAGGAAGACAACCAGGGAAGGAACACATGAAGGGTGCAGCGGTATTGAACTCCGAACTACCCGGGATCGACTGGGGCCCATCACGGTGAACCCAGCACTCCAAAGACAGCATTTGATTGTCCGGACGTGATAATCTGGAACCTGCCTCAGTCAGTAAAAACATTGAGACTGCATCCCTGTGTCGCTCTGTTATTCGCCTGTGCCTCTGGCCCTGCACCCCCACCATCATTGACTACTACCCCCATCCACCCTTGGGCCCCGCTCTACCTGTGGAGAGCTATACCAACCAAGCTGCGTCACCCCGGAGGTCCCATCCCACAGCGTCGGCCATCACTGGCTGAATACCACAGGGGACATCACGACAAACTACTATCCCCATCATTTCCCCTTTTTAACGGCACCGCCAGGGTCACGGAACCGCAGCTTCCCAGAAACAGAACCGCAGCCCGGTAACGAGTGATGCACAGCCCCGGTGGGCGCGTCACGAACAGGGCCGAATTCTCAACGACATTGCTGGCAAAAGAATAGGTATGCAGATTAGTAACAAAACTGCATTTAAAACCGCATAAAAAAGGCAGTGTGTGCACAGGGCCTTACACTTTCCCTCTGATTGTTCCACTCCTGGATTCGGCTACAAATACGGAGGTAAAAACTCCACAAATACTCAGTGTGTGCACAAGTGAGAGGAAATGCAAAAAAAATAAAATAAAAATAAAGCAACAGGTACAGAAAAAGTTTCAGGAAATGTAACCACAGAGAAAACCGCTTGAGGACAAAACAGCACCCAGGAGCGTCTCCCCCAGAGGTGGTAAACCCCTTGGCACTGGCAGAGCCCCTGTACCAGGCTCCAGACTGCACCCCGTGCCAGGGCAGGCAGCCGCCATCTGGAATATATATATCTAAGCACAGGCAGCAGCTGTCACCTGGGGCCCTCCCCTCCAGACTCTGCCGCTGCGCAGCTATTCGGGTGATTACGGCCACAATAGTTTTCTATTGCCTGAAGTTTGTGAGAAGTTTTGTGTGGAGGAGACTGAGCAGCTACAGGAAGGAGACCCAACGGGGCAAGATGTGACCCCCACACTGCAGGCTGCAAACCCTGGGGGCAGGCATGGGCTGCCGGGCCAGCAAAACCTGCTGCTGCTGCCTCCATGGAGCCAGGAAGAAGGTACTGTGTCCTCTCTGCTTGTATTCCAAGGGAAACACCATTAGAGGAAGTTGTGGGTTTGAAAACGCCAAAGTTTAGCCTCCTGGGAGGGAAGGGGTTAACGCTCTGCACTGGGCATTAACCCTTACCCATCCTGTGCAGATGATGAGTGCAGGGGGGCGCAGTGACGTCATCCACCTTTGCAAGTGACCGAGTGACCCTAGGCTGGGAGCCATGGCTGGTGGTCGGAGAAGGAAGCTACCCAGAAATTTTTTTTTTTTTTTTTTTTTTTTTTTAATTTTATTTGGGCTTTACACCTAAAAGTGTGTTTTATGCATCACTATAAACTGTCATTCTTTTTTTTATGGGGAGGGTATTAGTATGTTATGAGTATGTAGAAAATGACCCAAAATAAAAAATGGCGCAAAAAAAACCCCTTGATCACGTTCACATGTACATGTTTTTTGACGTGGACAAAAAAAAAAATTGACTCGAGTGTCACCCTAAGTGAAGGGTGAAAGCCTGTGTCATGCAGGTGAACGGGGGTGCACAGGCAAAGAGTAAAAAGTCAGTCGGGTTTTTTTTTTTTTTTTTAGCACCTTGTTGCGGACCCCTAGAGGTTGCAATATGACCCACCCATTACGCCGTGATGTAGAAGTGGCGCAGCGCCATTTTTGGTGGCACGCGTAGAGTCGCTTCTGATGTCAATGTGTAGCTCCAGGTATGAAATTTGGTAAAGTCTAATCTTTGTTGCTACTGTAATATGTTATGGAGGAGTGTTGGAATCAGACTCACTTTATTCATTACATAGAATGTCCGCAGATTTTTTTCTATGTAATCTGACAGCATCATAATATAGGTGCAGAGACCCTGATTCCAGCCATGTGTCACTTACTGGATGCGGCAGTTTTGATAGAATCAGTTTTCTCTGCTGGAACGCTCGGAATGCTGAATTATGTATAACCCCGCCCACACCACTGATTGGCAGCTGTCTGTGTAATAATATAATAATAATATTTATTCATTAATATAGTGGTATTAATTCCACAGAGCTTTATATACATTGGCATCACTGTCCCCATTGGGGCTCACAATCTAGAGTCCCTATCACCCCTTTGGAGTGTGGAGGAAACCTGGAAACCCAGGCAAACACGGGGAGAACATACAAACTCCTTGCAGATAGTGTCCTTGGTGGGATTTGAACCCAGGACCCCAGTGCTACAAGACTGCAGTGCTAACCACTGAGCCACTGTACCGCCCATACACTGTATATTGACAGAATCAGTGCTGGGCGCAGGGTTGGATCAGGAAGCACAAGCCACCTACTCTTGTAATGATAATCTCTTGCTGATAAAACACTGATTTTATTGAAAGAGCAGCACACAGCCCAGTAAGTGACACATACTAAGAAGAGAACTCCGGCACACTACCCCAATAATTGTAAAAACAGAATTTCTGATTTAAAGGGTTCTTTATTACATAAAAAAGTCCATACAGAAAAAGTCCACACTGTATGGACTTTTTTCATGTAATAAAGAACACTTTGAATCAGAAATTCTGTTTTTACAATTATTGGGGTAGTGTGCCGGAGATCGCTTCTTAGTATTGATCTTTTTTTCCCCTGAGCACCTAGAAGGTGAAGCAGGGTCCTAACTTTTTTGTCAGTAAGTGACACATGGCTGGAATCAGGGTCTCCGCTTCTACATCATGCTTATTTCAGATTACATAGCAAAAACCTGCTGACAGATTGGCATTAAGAAACACTTTGCCATAGGGGCTGCAGTAAAATTGAGCTAAATGCACAGGCGCGAGATTATGGGCGGGTACAAGGATGACGCTGGTGAGGTCATGCACAGCACCGCCCATAATCTCGTGCCTGCGCATTTAGCTTACCGCCGCGAGCGAGGGCAGCTGTTTTCTGCTCTGCCTGCGATATGGCAGAGTGAACTGCGCCTGCGCGAGCCGACAAAAAAAGATCCAAATGCAATAATGATTTTGGCCTGAGAGCAGGTTGGTAACTGGATTGCAGTGATTTTTATTTTTTCGGACTGCTGTGGCGGTCAATATGAGGACACCTGTGGTTGGGACATACTGGTATGTGGGCCTTAGGCTACTTTCACACATCAGTTTTTTTCCATCAGGCACAATCAGGAAAAAAAAAAAGATAAAACGGATCCGGCGCCGGATCAGTTTTATCCCCATTGATTTGTATTAGCGCCGAATTGTGCCTGATAGCATTGTGTTGCATCGGGCTTATGCCGGATCCGTCATAATTGGCTAACGCGGCGGTCGGATGGAACGTCTCTTGCAACGTTTTTTGTCTGACAAAAAAATGCATAGCGCCAGATCTGGCGTAATTTACAATGGAAGCCTATGGACGCCGGATCCGGCGTAATGCGGCAAAAAAAACGGATGCGGCGGCCGCCGGATCCGTTTTTTTAAACTGAGCATGCTCCAATTTATTGTAAAAACACGGATCCAGCAAAAAAAACCGGACAAAATGGATGCAAAAACGGATGCGCCGGATCCGTTTTTTGGCGGATCAGGTATACTGGATCCGTAAAAAAAAGGATCTGGCGCATCAGTTTTTGCATATTCTGTGCCAGATCCGTTGCATCAGGCGCACGCCAGATTGGGCCTTATCCCAAAATACTGATGTGTGAAAGTAGCCTAAAGGCCCTGTCACACACAGAGGCAGATCTGTGGCTGATCTGTGGCTGATCTGTGGCTGATCTGTGGCTGATCTGTGGCTGATCTGTGGCTGATCTGTGGCTGATCTGTGGCTGATCTGTGGCTGATCTGTGGCTGATCTGTGGCTGATCTGTGGCTGATCTGTGGCTGATCTGTGGCAGATCTGTGGCAGATCTGTGGCAGATCTGTGGCTGATCTGTGGCTGATCTGTGGCTGATCTGTGGCTGATCTGTGGCTGATCTGTGGCTGATCTGTGGCTGATCTGTGGCTGATCTGTGGCTGATCTGTGGCTGATCTGTGGCAGATCTGTGGCTGATCTGTGGCTGATCTGTGGTTGCAGTGAAATTGTGGACAATCAGTGCCAGGTTTGTGGCTGTGTACAAATGGAACAATATGTCCATGATTTCACTGCAACCACAGACCTGCCAAAAATGTATCTCTGTGTGTGACGGGGCCTTTAGTGGCCAGAACATTACTGCTGCCATTGTTATCTATAGGGCGGTGGTCTGTTACGTTCATAGGGCGGCTTGTGGTTTCCAAAAGTTGAAATCTGCTGTGCGGAATACGATTTTTCTGTTTCTCTATGGCAACTTCCCACTTCTAAATCTGTCGCTGGTTGATGACAGGACCTGGCACACGGCAGTGCGGATGTCTGGGGGGGCTTTGGAGACTTAATGCCAACCTGCTATTGCTGGCGTGCCCTCACTAACAGCTGGGTGATGGTGAGCGGCCTCTTTGCTCAGCGCTGTGTTGATGGGCAGGAATGTTCACTGGCTGTTTTCAGCGATGGCAGAGCTGACCTGCGCTGCTCCTCGCATTCTCACACGTGTGTATATACAGACACCACTACACCCACACACTCCGCCACTACCAGAGAGCTCGGAGCAATGGCAGCAGCAGATTATGTTCTAGAAATCGATTACTTACTTACCAATGGTTCCTAATTTCGGATAACCGTCCCTAGACATGTTACATTAGGGTATGTGCCCCCAATCGGGCTTCCCCGTGTTCTAGATGCTGCATCTTTCCTCTTGTGGAGACGGTGTTCTTTGCGGAGACATACAATCAGGGATCTGGGCACAGCGGATTTTCGCTGTGTTCGCTTCCACAGTGCCTTACAAACATCAGCACTGTCCCCATTGGGGCTCACATTGTAATTTCCCTATCGTTATGTCTTTAGAGTGTGGAAGGATTCTGGAGGAAACCCACCCAAACACGAGAAGAATATACACACTCCTTGCAGATGTTGTCCTTTGTGGGATTTGAACCCAGGACCTGAGCCACAAAAACAAAATGTATTATTTCCCGTCCACAGTGTAGGGATCGCCGATTCAGGGGGTCCAAAGCATGGAGCAGTAGTGAGCATGTGCAAACTCCACTCCTATAGACTGTGAATGGAGCAGTGGTTGTGTCACGGGCGGAGGAGGGGACGCTGCGCTCTCCCACTGCTCGGGTCCGGCTGCTGCTGTGGCCGCTGCTGCTCGGTGGCTCGAGCGATGTGCCGGATCCCGGGGACTCGAGCGGCGCTCCTCGCCCGTAAGTGAAAAGGGGATTGGTTTTGGGGATTTATTGTCCGTGACGCCACCCACGGTTGTGGTGATTTTTGGTAACACCACCGCTACTCTGTATGGGGATCCCGGGAGCGGTGACAGGGAGCAGCAGAGCTGTTAGATCTTCCCTCCGTGGGTAGGGGTTGGTTGTCCCGGGGCCCAGTGATGGGGTAAGGATGGGTGATGGCAGGCCAGGTGTGGGGCGCAGCGCTGTGCCTCACGGCACGGTGGTACTCACTTAGCCTGAGACGATGACACTGTTCTAGGTAAAACACACGGCTGGAAAGACGGTTCCCACGGACGGCTGCTGTTGCTTTTCCCCGGTAGGTAACGGTGACTGTCTCTTTTCCTGCACCTATGTTCAATGTTGGTAGCGATGGATTCCCACCGGTAACCCGCTCCCCGACTTGGATATGAGCCAGAGGAGCCCCTCTTGGCCCGCAGGCGCTGGCCCTGAGAAACTGGTGCCTTGGCGGTGGCGGTGTCTCTCTCATACGGTTGGACGGTTGTCTTCAATCGGGACTTAGTTGTTTGGAGACCCGGAGGTCCCCTTCACTGACGGATTTGGCAAATTAACGGCAACTCCTACCCTTGCCGGGATCCGAAAGGCCCCTGCCAATGGTGCTGGCTTCTCCTTGTGTACCGGTCCGGTACCGCCGGGCCACCACCTGTCCGCGGTCCTTACGGTAACTCCGATAGGCTACTCCTGCAGACGGTCACCGCCGTCTGCTAACCTTGCTGTCTCGGTCAGGGCACACACCCGGACCAACTTCAGGCTTTCAAACTGTCACTTTTTCTCTTTCACTACTGTCCCTCCTTCTACTTCAAACTCCAAACCTAATCTGCCTGTGTTTTCCTGCCTCCAGGACTGTGAACTCCTTGGTGGGCGGAGACCAACCACCTGGCTCCACCCCCTGGTGTGGACATCAGCCCCTGGAGGAAGGCAACAAGGATTTCAGGTCTAGCTTAGGTGTACCTAACCGGGGTGTAGGGTGTTACATCTCGTGGCTCTCCTGAGGCAAGGACTGAGGCAGTCTCCCATTCCTTGCCTGCCACGAGCGCTCCTGCTCAGCAGCGCCGAAGGTCTGCCAGACTGCGCAGTGTGCAGGAGATACCTTCTCAGAGAGGCAGCAGAAGGGCGACACCTAGTGGTTCTCCTGTTACAAGGAGTGAAGCGGTCTCCCATTCCTGGCCTGCCGCAGGTCCTCCTGCTCAGCAGCCCCGAAGGTCTGCGAGGTTGCGCAATGTGCAGAGGTTTACTGCTCAGGGAAGCAGTGAGACTCCCGTTATCTCTGCACATTGTGAGACCGAGGATCCCGCCTCTATTTCCCAGAGGCAGGAGGGTGAGCATGTGCTATGCGTGGTGGGTTCTGATTCGCCCACTGACGTCACACGGCTTGATGACAAGGCAGGTGACGCGGTGAATCCTGACTGGCCAGGCTGGGACGTCGTGGACCCTGATTGGGTCAAGTCCGTCATCTCCGCCTCGCGCCCGCCCTTGGGTGGAACGACACCTCCTTAAAAGCTCCTCCTGCCATCATGGCGGCGCGCGACCGTCCTTCTATGTTTGGATGTCTGGCAGCGTGCTGCCACGCCACTGCTCAGGCATTACTGTCTTCTGTGGGCTTGGCCCTTGCTGCTTAGGCAGTACCTCGTTTGCAGGCCGTGTTCCTGCCTTGCTGCTCCGGCAGTATCCCCTTCAACAGGCCGTGTTCCTGTCCCAGGTGAGCTCCTCAAGCCTCCACCGGACTCACCTGGTTATTGAAAGCACACGTGCGTGGGCACCTCTGTGCTACCCTCGTGCCATATTCTCGTGACTTCCACTGGCACACGTGCGTGGGCACCTCTGTGCTTCCCCGTGCAACAGGTACACCGAGCCGTGAGATCCCTGCCATACAACCCTCACGGGTTAGGGCAGATCGGTGTACATAGATCGTCTGTGACATTCCAGACGATCGCTAGCAGCAACCCGCTCACTCTTCACCCACCATAGCGGCGGTCCCTTACACCGCACAGTGGACCTTGACCGGCGGAAGCTGTCCATTTCCCATCTTGGCACACTTCCCCGGGTCCCCCTCGTAACAGTAGGGTGTGGTGATGTCATTACCTGTGACCCCTGGCTTGTCCAGGGCGTCACATTTGCACATGCTCACTACCATTTTATTCAGACAGGACTTTGGGACCCTTGTTCTTATGATCAGCATTGATGTCAATGGTTCAACTCATAGCAATATATGCATCACCTCTCATGGAGATGAGGTGGGCATCACAGTAATCCTGCAGTTACTCCATACATCTCGGCCTATTCTCGAACTTTGAATGTTGTATGTGTCGCACCCAAGGATATGGGGTACTCTGTTCCGGGTAGTGTACGTCCTGGGAATGCCATGATGGTGGCCGTTATCCTGTTCCGTACCTTGGGCCCTTTTTGTAATGGGGATATTTACAGGGGATTGGTGAATAAAGTTATTCGTGACGCCACTTGCGGTGTTGCGGCTAAGTGTAGGGAGCCGCCACAAAATGCCTCTACTGGGGCTGATGGTATTAGCAGCTAGTATGGTAGTCCCTCCGCAAGTAGGGTATTGCCCCAGTAGGTGTATGGTGCAGTGAGCGTCGGAAGAAGGAGTCCACACAGGTATTCAGTGCAATTGGTTTACTCACTGCTGACATGTTAACTGGTTGCCCGAGGCCGGCTGGTTTCACCTCCAGGTCCCCGTCGTCCCAGTCCCAGTCTGGTTCTCTGGTACATTCTTCCCCTGCACATGTCTTTGTTAAGTGGGTCCCCGTGGTATGGAACACTGGGGGTCCGCGGTCTGTGGTTTGTCCACTTTTGTCCGCCTGACTGTAGCGTGAACCCTGTGGGGTTGGAGTCTCTGGTCCTGTCTCCCTTTGCTACTGAGTCTTTGGATTCTTTAGGGTCAGCAAGGTCCTTGATGGTCCCCTTGCTGTGCAGGTATTAACAAGTCGGCTTCAAGCTCTTTCCTATCCTAGGGTCCTGTACCCCGTCGGTGCGTAGTTCCGGGAGTACTCCACCGGCAACCACTTCTCTTGGGTACCAGGTCACCGTTAACCCAAGTTAGGGTCACTTCATTTCCCTCTTCACACCTCTACAGTCACTACTCAACTGACTATACTCCACAGTCTGCCCCTCCCACCTGGTCAACTAGTGGACTGCAGTGGCCCCACCTCTAGGCGCCCATCCATGGTCCCACCCTAGCTGGGTACCATTGTATGGGGGATTTGTTGGAGAAAACTGGGATTACCTTAGTTTTTGGTGTTTCCGGCACTGAGGTTCTGGGTCCCTAAGGTGGTAGGTCCTGCATCCTGGTGGGGATGCGGAACCTTGTAGCACCCTGATGGATTCAGGGGCGCTATATATGCGTGAAGCTGGCCCAGTGTAATACATTGTTTATGACACAACTCCTTTTTAAGGGTGAGGTTTTATTGCAGCTTTGTGGAGTCATTTTTGTTTAAGAAAAAATCAGGTAGAATACACTACTTTTAAGAGGAACACTCAGAGTGCCTACAGATCCATGTCCTCCTCGCTGTGTGTACGAGGCCTTGTAGACACACTACAAATAGACATTACTTTATGGTGAGCGAAGTCTTCGGGGAATGGGTGCTCGTAACGAGCATTTTGATGCTCAATATTCGTTTATTGGAAGTCACGGAGAACTACAGCATTTTTCTGGAAAATCTTCCGAGCACCGAACAGTTCACTCATCACTGATTACTAGTGATGGCCGAGCATTACAGTGCTCAGTACTTGAAATAATGAGTGAACACTACAATGCTCGGATGTCAAGTCGAGCAAGTCAGACGCTTGGACAGGTTCAACTCGAGAATAATGGAAGTCAATGATTGGGCAGAACGGCTGTCCGACCACATACAGCTAGCCATAATCAGAGCATTTTCGGGGAGGAGGGTTTTTTTTGAGTGGGGGCAGGGGTTCAGTACATCTGAAAATGTTTTTACCCTCAGTGAGAGCCATTCAGAGACTGCAAGTGTCTCTCAAAGGGGGGCCGGCTCCCATCATGCAGCTTTGTGCTTTGTGGTCGCTGTTATATATATATATAATAATTATTTATCTTTTTTTTTTTTTAGCCTTGACACTCAAATTTAAAGCATATGTCATCATAAGGGATTCACCTCAGAAGTGACATGTCACTTCTTTATTCTTTTTTTCTTTCTGGAAAGCGTTTTTTTAAATTGCCTGGTCGGAAAAAATAAAGGGCTCCAATAACTTTTCTCATGACCGCCAAGTTGATTTTACATTGAAATGAATGTCCTTGAAGCATATTTGGGACATATCTGTCTCAAAATCCTCCTCCTAAGACTTAGTGTGCCTAGCCATGGTACTAGCAGGTAATAAGAAGGGTAAGGCCACACATAGACAGAGCCTCCTGGCCATAGATTTGACCATGTCTGGTTTAGGCCTGCCTGGTCATTAAATGGTGCATGGTTTACTTCTCACACATCTAGTATTCCCTGCTATTTGCGGCTCCTAATCTGTGCCATCCCGGCCGCAGAGCTGGTGCGCTTAGACGCTCCACGCTCGCTTTTTATTACCAGACAGCAGAAATCTCGTAAACACTGTGTGACATTACAAATGTGGTTGGCATGAGCTGTGGATCTGTTTCCCAGCACATCGCATATTCCTTCTAGGGATCTGTCCGAAGTACAAAGCCAGCCGTGAGGACAAAGGGAGGGAGGGAATACATTTTTGTAGTACGATGAGTGGTAAATAGTCGTGAGTGAGCGTGCTCGCCACTGCTCCTTACTCCATCGAGCATCAGGGTTCTCAGGCGCGAATCGAGTAGCGAGTATAATGGATGTCAATTGGAAACGCGATCATTTTTAAAGTCCAATGCTTGATCGAGTAACAAGCACACTCTCATAGCTACTGGTAAAGGATAGGATTATATTGAGAATATTGCTCCTCCTTGAGGAGACTAACAGCTGGCGTAGAGAGTCTTATAAGCCAGGCAATGCATCACTTTAAAGACATTAGGCCCTATACAGCTAGACCTGCCTTTTGGTGAGGAGATCGTCTGGAGTTGGATGCTCCAGGGTCATTAATGTGGGTGGACAGTGAGGGTCCTAGATCCTCCAGAAGATTGATGTGCATGGACAGTGAGGGTACTAGATGCTCCAGGGATTGATGAGCATGAAAAGTGAAGGTCCTAGATGCTCCAGAGTCATTGATGAGTGGAGACAGTGAAGGTCCTAGATGCTCCAGGAATTGATGAGGATGAAAAGTGAAGGTCCTAGATGCAACAGAATCATTGACCTCCATGGACAGTGAGGGTCCCATATTCTCCAGGGTCATTGACGTGCATGGACAATGAAGGCTCGCCCATTTGACCTCTTCTCACAGAAGATCTACTGTAGCACAGATTGCTAAAAACATTAATGCTGGCACTGATAGAAAGGAGTCTGTGCACACAGAGCATCGCAGCGGGCTATGAACCTACAGATATAGGTCCATACCTTCTTTTTTTTTTGGGGGGGGGGGGGGGTAGGTGAGAACAGTCCCCACAGGAACATTGTCAGAGCAAAGAGTTAACTGTGTTACTGTAAGAAGAATTTTTCTAGCCTTCAATGGTTAACAGTGACTGTCCTGTGTCTCTCGGATTAATATGGCTGCAAGCGGGTCACTGTCATGAGACACTGAGCAAGGAGAATGTGCACTGTTTGGGCTGGATTCATGTTACTTATTCTTCCTAATTCCAAGAAAGTAGGGCGTTGTGAAATAAATCAGAAACCTGTAGATGAAGATGATATTTCTTAAAGGGGTTGATGACCTGTTCTTAGGACATTGGTGATCTGTGTAGGTTCTAAATGTGCAGCTCCATTCACTATATAGTGGCCATTCTCTGGTTCTATTTACTTCAATGGGTCATCAAAATCAAAGTCCTACACAACCTCTTTAAGAAATTATTTTCACCATCTTTCATTTGACTCCTTATTAAAGAAGTACTTTCTGTCTTAGTATGTTATGTCTGAGAACCTCATTATTGAGGGCCCTACACCCAGAACCCCCATAAGTGAGGAGAGCAAAAGGGCAATGGTGAATTATTGTAGTACCTTTTCTTCTCCTTTCGAGCTTCCAGGAGTCTCAGTAATTGGGTTTGTCGCTGTAAATCTCAGCTGGGACATTTCCCTCTTTCCTTTTTTAGGCTTTGGTGAGATGGAAACTGCAGTATAAATATCTGCACCTCTGAGTCGTGAAAGATGATGGCAGCCATCACAACAGCGAGTCACCGGCAGAAAACATATAAATTTACACCCGCACCAAGGCCTGGCTCATTGATGTTCGCACATTCCTCCTATAGTCTCTGTCATCAATCCCTTTTTTTTCCACTCCGCTTTCCTGTTTTTCATCTGAAACCCACATTACAAATATCTCCTCCATCAAACGTGACAGGGCTGTGTTGGAGCGGGGGCGAGGGGATGTCATCCGTGTGAGCCCCCTCCCCGACAGTTTTCATCCCTGTAATGGTTTCACATGTGCGACCGAAGAAAGTTTTTCTCTCGGATCGCTATCATGTATCCTAGATGCAAAATATTTCGTAAATGTTCGCATTATCTCATGTTCTAACGCTCATCTCCCATTTCTTCCGGATTGCAGAGGTAGTTGATAAAATCTTTGCAATTGGTTAAATATCTACCCTCAGGCTATAAGCGCACAACATCCTTTTAATCTCAGGCGAGCCCAACAAGTTTTTCAGGCAGATGACATTAAGGAATGTCTGGCATTTTTATTTCATATTATTTTTTTTTTCTTATCGATTCCCAAGCAGGTTCGTATTGGATTTTCCATGGTTGTTGTGAAGGTTTTACCTGGTTTTCCATGGTTGTTGTGAAGGTTTTCCCTGGCATTCCATGGTTGTTGTGAAGCTTTTCCATGGTTTTCCATGGTTGTTGTGAAGGTTTTCCATGGTTGTTGTGAAGGTTTTACCTGGGTTTTCCATGGTTGTTGTGAAGGTTTTACCTGGGTTTTCCATGGTTGTTGTGAAGGTTTTACCTGGGTTTTCCATGGTTGTTGTGAAGGTTTTACCTGGGTTTTCCATGGTTGTTGTGAAGGTATTCCATGGTTTTGAAGGTTTCCATGGCATTCCATGGTTGTTGTGAAGCCTTTCCCTGGTTTTCCATGGTTGTTGTGAAGCTTTTCCATGGTTGTGAATGTTCTACCTGGGTTTTCCATGGTTATGAAGGTCTTCCATGGGTGTTATGAAGGTTTTTCAAGGTTGTTGTGAAGGTCTTCCATGGTAATTGTGAAGTCTTTTCTCCCCCCTCGCTACCATGCTCGGGTGCTCGGTACTCGTAACTAGTGATGAGAGAGCCGTAACATGCTCGGTACTCGTAACTAGTGATGAGAGAGCCGTAACATGCTCGGTACTCGTAACTAGTGATGAGAGAGCCGTAACATGCTCGGTACTCGTAACGAGCAGTTGGACGCTCCCACGGCCTCGACTCATGTACCAAGTACAATGCAAGTCATAGACAGTAGTGAAGCACTTGCCCCACAGTCATACCTTGTTTATATGTAATTGTGCTGGAAAAATTTTGTTAAAATCCCCTTAAAAGAAAAACCCCTACAATCTTATCATAACTGACATTTCTTCGTAATTTTTTCCAAAGAGACCTAACCAGAACAGGTTTTCTACACGTCCCGGCATAATACAACACCCCGGTCATAATCACGATCACTACATTTGTCGCAAAGTCCTGGGGTGAGAGAAGACGCTTCTTAAATTCTAACACTCCTTCCCGCCATCCCCATAATAATGGCAGGACCACCATTCTATGCCAGCCTCCATTTACCTTGAGCCGTCAGCCTGGCCTGCATCTGCCAAGAGGGACCTCCTGTGCTTACCTGATTAGATGCCCTGCATGCAAAGCTTACTGTTAATTTTGCAAGCATCATTGTACCAGCCTTCTTATAATTTTGCATCACTGATTGCACAATGTGATCTTTGGTGGAGATGGACTTTTGCAGAGTGTGGTCTTGAATATATGTGTTTCAATAAAACTTGGCACTCAAAATAGAATGAAATAAACTCTTGTATTAAATATATCATTGTATTTTGAGTGCCGAGTCTTAATGAAGCTACGTTACGAATTTGGATCCTACTTGCGCCCCATTTTCTCCATTGACTTTACATATTGGGTAGTGTCCTTTACACAACGCTTACACCATGTAGGCGTATTTTGTTTTGTGCAGCTCAATTAAAGACTTCGCAGTGTACAGTTTAATGACAGAGTGTTATTACTTTGATTGTGGTCACCAGCATTCGCGTGTATCTGTAATTATACAATATGCTTGGCGCCTCTTGCTGGGAAGATATTCCTAATCTATGCTCTACTGCAGTAATCTGGAGATGTCCGTAAAAAGAAAAATCTGGCCCCAACAGGGACCCACGTAGTATAGAGCAGAGTTATGGAGAAATTAGAGGATGACGATCACAATGTTTCCCTGTCGAGAAAAGTGATCATTGCAAAAAATCCTCCATGGTTAGGTTTCCTGTTATTGTTGCTTACAAATTATTTTTTGGGGGGTAAGGAGTTTTTATGTTCTCATTTTTGTGTGGGTTTCCTCCTTGTACAGTGGGTACGAAAGTATTCAGACCCCTTTACATTTTTCACTCTTTGATTCATTGCAGCCATTTGGTAAATTCAAAAAAAGTTCATTTTTTTCTCATTAATGTACACTCTGCACCCCATCTGGGCAGAAAAAAACAGAAATGTAGAAATTTTTGCAAATTTATTAAATAAGAAAAACTGAAATATCACATGGTCATAAGTATTCAGCCCCTTTGCTCAGTATTGAGTAGAAGCACCCTTTTGAGCTAGTACAGCCATGAATCTTCTTGGGAATGATGCAACAAGTTTTTCACACCTGGATTTGGGGATCCTCTGCCATTCTTCCTTGCAGATCCTCTCCAGTTCTGTCAGGTTGGATGGTGAATGTTGGTGGAAAGCCATTTTCAGGTCTCTCCAGAGATGCTCAATTGGGTTTAGGTCAGGGCTCTGGCTGGGCCAGTCAAGAATGGTCACAGAGTTGTTCTGAAGCCACTACTTTGTTATTTTAGCTGTGTGCTTAGGGCCATTGTCTTGTTGGAAGGGAACCTTCGCCCAAGTCTGAGGTCCAGAGCGCCCTGAAAGAGGTTTTCTTCTAGGATATCTCTGTACTTGGCCGCATTCATCTTTCCTTCAATTGCAACCAGTCGTCCTGTCCCTGCAGCTGAAAAACACCCCCATAGCATGATGCTGCCACCACCATTTCATACATAAAAAAAAACAACAAAAAGAGGAATAATTATCCTCCAATAATTAAGCAAAAACTCACAGCAAAGAAGGCAGCAGTTGTGATCTGCCCAGGCCAAGCAACTAATGCACTACCAGGATGCAGCAAGACCCCCAAAAAATGGAGGCATCACAGGTGCAAGAGGAGCAAATCACTCACACACTTCTAAAAATGGAGGGGGTGATTGCTTGGTGGTAAAATTGCACACTTATGGCTTGCATATGCCAGTGTTCACACATGCAGGTGCACAGTATCTGGTAAGCAGTCTATTAGTTACTCCCATATTAGTAGATCAGGCAGGCTGCGTCAGTACTACATATGTGCTCCATACAGGGATGGGGATAAAATATATATGAGGTATTGGTTGGTATTACGGCCAGAACACGGAAGCCCACAATCCACTTCACGGATCCTCATTCTTGTGGGTCCCCCTACACTAATATGTGTGTGTGTGTGTGCGCGTGTGTGTGTGTGTGTGTGTGTGTGTGTGTGTGTGTGTGTGTGTGTGTGTGTGTGTATATATATATATATATATATATATATATATATATATATATATATATATATATATATTTATTATTATTATTATTATTATTATTATTATTATTATTATTATTATTATTATTATTCAACAAAAAGAATAATTATCCTCCAATAATGAAGCTAAAACTCACAGCAAAGAAGGCAGCAGTTGTGATTTGCCCAAGACAAGAAACTAATGCACTACCAGGTTTCCGCAAGACCCTCCCTCACCTGTCTCTCAGACCCTCTGGGGTACTGCAAAGTTCTCACAAAATTGACGCCTCCTCTAAGATACGATCTTTTGACGTCCAACTTGTCATTTTTCCCCAACTTTATAATACGCAAAACCTTAACAAAGTCCAAGTCTGGCCGAAAAGTTGGCTTTGCTTAATCTGGTTGAGGTGTAATTTTCCTTTTGCAGATATTCTATAAATAAAACACGTTTTGCATTATTACAGACTCTTGTCCTATTGAGTGCTAGAGATTTGTTTATTATTGCAGTTTGTTTCCCTTTAAGAACCCTTTTGTCTGCAGTTGAGCCTGGCCTTATTCCTTGACTCTTTGTAAAGGGAACCTGTCACCAGGTTTTTCCCTTATAACCTACAGCCACCACCACTGAGCTCTTATATACGGCAATCTAGAATATTGTATATGTAGCTCCCCTGAGTATATCAGGGTGCCACAGGGAACTGCATTCTGTCACCAGGGTGCAGGGCCTACCCTCCATGGTTCCAGGTTCCCGGAAATCGGTGTCACTACCATCAACACCACAAATCCCAATCACACCTCACATCGTGACCTGTCAGACACACCAGTGGGTTGGTCAAGCTGGAATAGGGCCACCCACCTAGGGGTCAGGCAGACTGGTGGGAGGGAGGAAGAGAAGAGAGTAGTGAGAGCCCTCAAGGAGTGAGGCGCTGGAGTTGTTGCTCCCGGGGAGCTAGACCGAGGTTGTTTTCCCCGTGCTCTGTTTGTTTGTTTGCCCCGTGCTCTGTTTGTTTGTTTGCCCCGTGCTCTGTTTGTTTGTTTGCCCCGTGCTCTGTTTGTTTGTTTGCCCCGTGCTCTGTTGGCCCCGTGCTCTGTTTGTTTGCCCTTTGCTGGCACTGTCCCACCTTGGCACAGCCGCACACAGCTTAAAAATAAAAAATAAAACTTCACCTTCCAGCCCCCGCTCCTCCGCTGCGCGCTGCTGGGTCCCCAGTCAGTTCAGTTCCCGTGCGGTCACAAGACGCCGGCGCCGCCTACTGACGCTCCACTGTCTCCTAGGCAACAGGCCTGCGGCCCAGGAGAGGGGGAGTGTCAGAGGGAGGAGAAATGTCTCCTCTGCTAAACACAACTTTGAACTGCCGGCGCAATCACACCGATCATACCGACAGTTCAAATTGGCTCAGTGTGGTGACAGCGTGCGTGCAGGCACAAAGGGCTCTGTGTCCCCAGTCTGGCACCCGTGCCATAGGTTCGCCGTCCCTGGTCTAGGTGGACTGTCGGCATCAGAAATTCAAAATAACTGACGGTTACCAAGCACGACGCGGTACAGGACCCTAGGTCAGGAGCCGATTCAACATCCTGATAATTAACCTGGGAGGGAGAGTTTCTTCATGAACTTCCCTAAGAGCTCAGAGATTGAAGGTGACAGCACACCGCGGGGGATAGAGCTTTCCAGTAAAGCAGCCCACTGAAATCCCAAGTGCCAGCCATCAAGAGCACAGCTACACTAGACCTAGTGAGCAGGGCCCCAACAGCTTCATGCCAAGGGGCCACAACAGACAACTAAATTGTGCATGGAGGTGGGCTCCGGATTACCAAGTGACACCGGTGGGAGCGGATACCTGGACGGGCTCCCCGCAGTGACTGTGAGGCACATAGACTTTGGTTTACCTTCGGTGTGTGTGTTTACTTTATAATCCCCATCCAGCACCTTGACTACCCACAGTGAGTACCTTGATTCCCCTGCGCTCCCAAATATCCACCAAAACCCCAGAGGTCGGGGCTTTCCCTACCTGCGGAGGGATTAACATCAGGCTGCTTAACTCCATCTGCCCCAGTACTCCTTACAGCAACGGCGGTACTCCCATTACCGGAACCCACAGGTGGCATCACGAACTTCTCCTTTGTAAACAATCCCCTTTCAAGGATTGGAGTGTTTGCCAAGCCCAGGTCCGGACCCCTCGAGCCACAACCACCCCGGTCTCCGTCGGGGCGACACATATATAAGAGCCCAGGCCGCTGTGTAGAACATAAAAAAAACAAACAACTTTTAGGCTAAGCTCACACACTGCATCTATTTCCTGTGGTCACAGAAAATGCAGCTTGTGGTCCAAAAATCGCATGATATTTTTGTTAATGCGTTTTTTAAAGGAGAAACAAAATATGATAGGCGAGAAAAATGAATCGCTAGAATTGATAGAAAAGATAGAACATGTAGAATAGATATAACATAATAAATAGAAATAAATAACAGTATAGAGGGATAGCTAGCTTGGATAGCTGTTTTTTTTTTTTTTGTTAAAAAAATGACCGAGTCCCCCCCACCCCCCATTTTTCTAAAGCAAGCCAAGGTACAGCAGACAACTGGGGGCTAAATTTGCAATGAACTGAGGGCAGAGACACAACATATAAGTTTAGCAGAACACAGCGGGGATTGATCTGCCAGTCCTTCGAAACGCATGGACAAAATGCAAAAAGAGTTGACATGCTGCGTCTTGGCTGCCTATTCAAAAATGCAGCCAAAAAAAGATGCACTGTGCGGACAGCAAAATAGAAATCTCACAGACTTTGCTGAGGGAAGGAAATGCATGCATTTCAATGCATCTTTGCCACCTCAAAAATGCAAAAAAAGATGCAGTGTGTGCCTTTTATTATACTCACCTAGGGGACGGTCCGGTCCAATGGGTGTCACTGCTTTCAGCACCTCATCTATCTTGTGCGATCTCCGTCCTGCTGCCCAGCCCCTTGTGGATGAGGCGTCCTGTGTCATTCACACACAGGCCACATCGCGCTTCTGCACATGAGAATTTTGATCTGTCCTCGGCTGGGCAGCGCAAAGTACTCTAATGCGCAGGTGCGAGGAAAGGTCAAAGGAGCGCAATGGAGGCCTCTGTGTGAATTATGTAGCAGTTGTCAGCCACATGGGGCTGAGCAAGAGGACGGTGATCGCATGAGATGGAAGAGGCGCCAGATCGAGAGCAGCGACACCCATCGGACCAGACCGCCCTCTAGATGAGCATAATAAAGGTGTTCTTTATGATCTATAGAATGGCTTGGGCTCTTATATACAGTACTAGCTGTAGTACCCAGGCGTTGCCCAGGATAGTAACTGTCTTTTTCTCTCTCCCAGTCTGTGTCTGTCTGTCTCTCTCCCAGTCTGTGTGTGTGTGGCTCTGTCTCTTTCCCAGTCTGTCTTTGTGTCAGGCTTTATCCATGTCTGTCTGTCTGTCTGTCTGTCTGTCTTTGTATCAGTCTCTCGTTCCAGGTCTGTCTCTTTTCCCCCTCTGTCTATCTTCCTCTGTCTGTCTCTTTGACTGTCTGTTTCTTTCCCTGTTTGCCTCTTTCTCTGTCTGTGCTTATGTCTGTCTGTGTCTGTCTCTCTCTCTCTCTATCTGTCTCTCCACTGACATCTTATTACCTCACACATAAGCTTCTTATACTAACAATTTATTTTGTTCCTATAGCAACCAATCACAGCTCCTATTAATAAGCTGCAGCTCCTATCTCCATTGACTTTAATGGAGACCGGTGTTTTGGAGAGTAACTGTAAAGCGGGGGTTACATTTTCCTGTCAAAACATAGTCTATGACGTTCCCTGAGTCACATGGAGCATCTGTGCAAAATTTCGTAATTGTAAATGCGACGGTGCGGATTCCTTTAGCGAACACACACACACACACACACACACACACACACACACACACACACACACACACATATATACACTCAGCTTTAGATATTGGATTATAGAATGTAGTATATAAGGGCTCACTGGTGGTGGCCGCAACTTATAAGGGAAAAACCTGGTGACAGGTTCCCTTTAACATACTGGATCGGATGCAGCTTTCTACTACACCGACATTGTACTGCAATGATGTAGTGTGTGCACTCAATAGTCATTCTGGAGTTTTTACCAATTGCCAAAGCTGTTACTATAGTCCCGGCCAGAACTCTTTATGGGGTGTGAGATTAAAGAATGTGTCAGGTTATACAATATCATTTCCTCAGTGTCTGACTCTAATCCAAAAATATACAGGTTGCTGCAAACGGCTTCTTGTTTCATTAAATCGTATTATTCCAACTGTGTTCTGCCAAATGTCTATATTGCTTCTCTGCCCTCAGTTCATTGCAAATTTAGCCTTGAGCTGGAAATCTGCTTTGTCCATATTTATTTTACTCGCTCATATATCGTCATTAATTCCACAGTGCTTTGCAGACATCATCATCACTGTCCCTGTTGGGGCTCACAATCTAAATTTTCTATAACAAAACAATCCTGGAAAACAAAGGAGCGCAAAATGGGGTCTTATGAGAGGACAATCAGGTGAAAAAAACACACTGGAGCAGCTCACCTTTGATGGTTGCAAAAAACCCTATAAAAAATGATGGAAGATAATGTACAAGAGTAGTTGGAAACTTAGCTGGCTGCAATCCACTAACTGCACAAACAGAACTAGAAGTAGCAGTAGAGCGTTCCTAACCAACCTAGACGCCTCATCACCGCCGGAGAACTAGCTAACCTCAAAGATGGAATGAGGAATCCTGACTTGCCTCAGAATAGCCCCAAAGGAAAGAGACAAGCCCCCAACATATGACGGTGATATAAGAAAAAAACAACACACAGATGGAAAGTACAGGGGTTAAGCAAAGTGAGGCTCTGCTAGCTAGATACAAAAGGATAGGATAGATTTGCTGGTTGCAGCCAGTAAAAACCCTAAAAAAATACCAAAACCTGATCATCAAAAATTCCTTTAAAAGATCACACAATCTTTTCTCCCATTATATCAGGAAATCTTGTGCAAATACATGAAATACAAACTCTAGATCAGACAGGGAGGAAAACTCCCTTTCTTGCCGGGAATAAATCGTCCTCCAATCAGAGTGTAGGGAGAGCTCTTATTCACACGCAAGAAACAAAAAGGTGCATGAGAGCTAATTAAATCTCAGAAGGAAAAAACAAAAATACTTATCAGGCATAGCTGCAGACCAGGATGACATGGAAACAAAACCAATGCAAAGGAACAAAAAATCCGCTGCAGACATTCCTGAAGAATCCAAAAACAAGCAGAAAAAATGCAAAAACAGAACCTACAGGGAAAGGCAAAAGCCTCAAGGCTGGAGGACAAAATTCAGGACATTCTCATGGAGCAGAAACAATTATCATCGGCAAAGGCTAGACAGAGACTGCCTTCCTTTATTCCCCCAGGCTAGACTCCATAGGCTTCCTGGAACAGCAATCATCTCCTACACCTGTCTGAGCGACAGATGCAGGATCAGACTCACTACCAGCATTAGCCACCACAGGGAGCCCAGAAACAATCTCGGGAACAGCACCAGCTCTTATGATATTCACAACACAGTCTCCCATGGATGTAGAGTATGAACCATTAGATAGAAGGGGTGATGCTGTGCTGTAATAAGGTGTCTGTATAAATTCCCAGGGGAACACCCCGACACACGTTTCGAATTAACTTTCTCAAGGGGAGTCGGTAAGACTCCTAATGAGAAAGCTAATTCGAAATGTGTGTCGGGGCGTTCCCCTGGGATTATGCACAGGCACCTTATTATGATGCGGCATCACCCCGTCTATCTAAATACCCTGTTACACGCAACGACATCCCTAACGAGATGTTGTTGTGGTCATGGAATTCGTGACGCACATCCGGCCTCGTTAATGACGTAGTTGCGTGTGACATGTACGAGCGACTGCTAACGATGCAAAATAATTACCAAATCATTGATTGTTGACACGTCGTCCATTTCCCAAATATGGTTGCTGATTTTGGACGCAGGTTGTTCGTCGTTCCTGAGGCAGCACACATTGCTACTTGTGACACCCCAGGAACGACTAACAACACCACCATACCTGCGTCCTCCAGCAACGAGGTGGGAGTGACTTTCATGCGGCTGCTCTCCGCCCCTCCGCTTCTATTGGACGCCTGCCGTGTGACGTTGCTGTGACGCCACACAAACTGCCCCCTTAGAAAAGAGGCTGTTTGCTGGCCACTGCGACGTCGCTAGGAAGGTAAGTATGTGTGACGGGTACTAGCAATATTGTGCGCCACGGGCAGCGATTTGCTCGTGACGCACAAACGACGGGGGCGGGTGCTTTCACGGGCGACATCGCTAGCGTAAAGCGCCCTTAACGGTCCATCAATCTAAATTCATTGTCAATCTGCCATGTATTGTGGTGGGAAACCCACGCAAACATGGGGAGAACATACAAACTCCTTGGAGATGTTGTCCTTGGTGGGATTTGGACCCAGGAGCCCTGCAGCTAATCATCCGCTTCACTCTCTCACTTCCTTCGGACAGATCTTTGGTGATCGAGAAGGGGTTGTCTGAGCAGTGAACAATCCCTTTAAGATTTGACAGCTGCACAGTACAGGATGAGGCTGAAACAATGTAGAGAAGTGAGAAAATGTCTATATCGGCCCCTCATCTCCCCTCATTCTCGTTTTCAGCCCTGTGAACCCTGAGTGAACAGGATGTGGTACCGCTGCATCCTGTTCCTACCCTGAGGGAAGACGTCATCACCGTGGTCTCGCTGCAGGAATGAGATCAGCTACGGTGAAAAATAAAGAGATTTGGCCAAGTATCAGCTCACACGTTAGATCTAATTACCTGAGTTTCTGTAATACTCTGCAATACATAACCGTTTCACTGCCAGGAATTTCACTATTTTCACACAAAAAAGTGTGAAATCTAAATGTATATTCTTAAAGTAGATTCTTGGCAAACTGATACCTAGTTCATGTACTGCTGGGTTTAGATGGCCATATTGAAAATCAGACGTGACTGGCTCTGTGTGCAGCTCCGTGTGCTTGTCCATATTGCTGATGGATGCAGGATCCTGCCATTGTATTGAATGCATTCTAGTCCAAAATGGATAAAAGGAGAGCGTGCTATATGATATTTTCCATGCAGATAATTGGTCCATCTGCTCTTTTTGGAGTACATATGACGGTTTGAACGCTTTTTACTGCTTTTTTTTTTTATTATTTATTGTTATTTTTACAACATATATTTTCCCTGCGCAAAAAAATAGACGTAATAACAACCTAATTTACCTTACAGAAATGCTGCAGATAATCTGCCACATCAAAAACTCAACAATTATTTGTCATGCGAAAGTAGCCTAAAGGAGCTTTTTTTTTCAAGATATTAAATTGCTTAGTATGAAATTAAGCAAGTTTGCAATTTACTGTCACTCTTCTACAATGAAAGCTTTTATCTTACATAGTGCACAGCTTGTTTCCATGTAGCTTGGCCTTCGGAGCCTGGGTAAGTGTGTGCACTATTAGGCTATGTGTGCATGCTGCGTTTTTTTGATGCTGTGTTTTTGTGCGTTTTTGGCCGCACAAAAACGCACCTGTGGCAAAATCGCACTTTGTCAGCTCAAAAACGCAGCTAAAAAAAAAAAGCACTCTGCGGATAGCAAAAATGAAAACTCATAGACTTTGCTGGGGAAGCAAAGTCATGCAGTTTTCTGGCGAGAAACGCACCTGAAAAACATGCAAAAACGCACCGTGCGTACATAGCCTTACATTCCAGGAGAGGAGTAAACTCCTAACTCTCCTCTCTTCAGCCCAATGATTTTTATTCAATAGTTAGATGCTCATTTCAGTCCTAAAGAATCAGAATTCCCTGACATCCAGTATCATGACTCTCACTTTCTCGAGCTGTGTGCTTGTTCAAATTCCCAGTTATCTCAATATATAAATAGAACGATAGTAGTGTAGACTCCTGAAGAAAGCACTGATTGTTGAACCTGTTACAACAAAACATTACTACTAATAATACAGTTCCGTTACTCACCAGAACTGTCAATAAAGGAGAAGTTCCTGCCCTGCCACAACCCAGGAAGTAAGGAGACCACAGAGCTGTGAGCTGCTCAAGAGACAACTTCAAAATAACCTTTTTAAAGATAGCAGGAACATGAGCCTTCTGTAAGCCCGTAGCTGTGCTGATAGCCCATATTGTGATAAGAGTACACGTCCTTATTGTGGCAATCATCTTCAAGTTGGTACATAGAAAAAATTAAAGTGCACTGAGGAGCCGTACCGAAGTTCAGTACACACACACACGCGCGCACACACACACGCACATGCGGTGTGTGTGTATGTGTATGTAATATATATATATATATATATATATATTAGTGTGTGAATGTATATATAATGAAAAAAATCATTATCACAAGTTGTATCTGGTGACCTCATACTCTTTAAAGGGACTCTGTCACCCCATCTACTCACCCCATCTGAGAGCAGCGTAATGTAATGACAGACCCTGATTCCAGCAATGTGTCACTTACTCGGCTGTTTGCTCTCATTTTGATAAAATTAATGTTTTCTCTGCTGCAGATATAGTTATACAGAATTCGTGAATATGCTGGACTACCTGGCAATACACGAAGTAGTCCTGTAATGATGATCTACTGCTGATTAATCGGTGATTTTATCAAAACTACACTAAGCAGCTCAGTAAGTGACACATCGCTGTAATCCGGGTCTCTGCCCCTACGTTATGCTGCTCTCAAATTAGGTGGCAAAAACCTGCTGACAGATTCTTTTCAATTTATTTTTTTACTAACCAGATTGTTCTAGTGTATCTAGCTGCGTAGTGCTAACACGTACAGTAGATTATACACATACATGGATAGAGATTCTTATAATGGCATCTCTTTATCTTTTATTTTAGAGGCGCCACAAGGCAAAGAACGGGCAAGAGTTAAATGACGTAAACGGTGAGAAAGTTCTGAGTAATTCTTTGTTGTACAATTAACATCTGAGCATAGGGGGCCGGCAGGGTGTTGTCCATTTCTAAGAATAAACCCATTGCAGTTCTTTTTAAAAAAAAACGAAGAAAAAAACCCCCCACTTATCTAAGGAATCCCTGTTGTTCCTCCATACTGTTTCCAGTGTCCATGGCCAGATTCCGCTTCCTTTATGGAGCATCAAGTGACCGCTGCAGAGTGACCGCTGCAGCCAACTGGCAGTTGGCTGCAGCGGCCATGTTCTTTTGGAGTATCCAACCCCCCAAATTGGTTTTGTTTTTTTTTTTTTGTTTTTTTTAAAAAGTCGCCTGGCACTTTTTTCCACCTTGGATGGAACGTGACCCACTGCAGCCAATGAGCGACCTCGATGAACCCGCCACTAAAGAAAGAGCAACCCAATCGAGCTGCAGAGGGCACTTGTGGAAGTCGAAAGCTGAATTCAAGGTGTTGGGTTTTTGTTTTGTTTTTTTTTTTTTTTAGTACCATCATGGGCCCATTTTTTTTTTTTTTTTAAATATTGATAAGTAGCGGACATCTTTTAATGTTGACCCTCATGTGATCATTATCATAGGTGGTTTACTTCTACGTTGTCCGCAAATGGTTTTCTATTTGATAATGTTATGACTGTATAGAAGTTGCTGGTTGGATTCCACCATGGTCATATTTTTTGTTTTCTTGACCTAATCTTTAGATAATGGGACTCAAAAGACAAAGGACTATGAGCAGGAAATCAAAAACCTCCTTCAGAGATTCAAGGAGGAAAAGGTGGCCCTGGAAAAGGCCAACATCCTCAATCTAGAAGAGCTGGAACATGAGCTGAAGGGACAGGTTCGTTCACATATAGTTTATTAAAGTACAGATTGGGGAGCAGCTCAGTGCTGCGTGTCCGGCTTTGGACGTTGAGACATTTTGATGAATATTCCCATGGGTCGGCCTCTTAAACAAACCTTGATGCTCCCCTCTGCTATTTCCTCTGTCCTAGCAGTGGATTACCATGCCAGTCTCGGTGCATCCTGGCCTCCACCTGTAGTGATCACAAATGATGTAATGTCTCCAAAAGGAGACTAGGATGTACAGAGACCAGCATGGAAACCCTGCTTGGAGACGTGAAATCGTCAGCGGGGTTTCCATGCCGGTCTCTGTACACCTCAGTAGTCATTTGTGATCACTACAGCAAGAGTGCAGGATGCACAGAGACCGGCATAGAAACACCACTGACTATTTCACCTCTCCTTGCAGTGTTTGTCGCACCCAGGGATATGGGGTACTCAGTTCCAGGCAGTGTACGTCTGGGGAATGTCACAGTGGTGGCCGTTACCCGGTTCCGTGCCCTGGGCCCTTTTTGTAATGGAGATATTTACAGGGGATTATTGAATAAGGTTTATACGTGATGCCACTTGCGGTATTGCGGCCAAATGTAGGGAGTCGCCGCTGCAGAATGTCTCTACTGGGGCTGGTGGTATTGGAAGCTAGTATGGTAGTCCCTCCGCAAGTAGGGTATTGCCCCAGCGGGTGTATGGTGCGGTGAGTGTCGAAAGAAGGGAGTCCACGCAGGTATTCAGTGCAACTGGTTTACTCACTTGTTTTGAGTTGGGAACTGGGAGCCCGAAGCCAGCTGGTTTCGCCTCCAGGTTCCTTTCATCCCAGTGCCAGTCTGGTTTCTCTGATACCTTCTTCCCCTGTACCTGTCTCTGGTAACTGGGTCCCTGTGGTATAGAACTGGGGGTCCCCATTCTGTGCTTTGTCCATTTCTGTCCGCCTGACGGTAGCGTGAACGCTGTGGGGTTGGAGTCTCTGGTCCTGTCCCCAGTTCTCCCTTTGCTACTGAGTCTTCGGATTCTTTAGGGTCAGCAAGGTCCTTGATGGTCCCCTTTGCTTTGCAGGTGTTAACAGGTCGGCTTGAAGCTCTTTCCTGTCCTTGGGTCCTGTACCCCGTCGGTGCATAGTTATGGGAGTACTCCACCGGCAACAACTTTTCCTGGGTACCAGGTCACCTTTAACCTGAGTCAGGATGTCACTTTGCTTCCATTTTCACACCTCTACAGTCACTACTCAACTGACTACTCCCCACAGTCTGCCCCTCCCACCTGGTCAACTAGTGGACTGGAGTGGCTCCACCTCTAGGCGGCCATCCATGGTCCCACCCTAGCTAAGTACCATTGTATGGGGGATTGTTGGGGAAAACTGGTATTTCCTGGGTTTTTGGTGTTACCGACATTGGGGTTCTGAGTCCCTAACGGGGTACACTTCATCCTTTTGGCGATGCAGAACCTTGTAGCACCCTGATGGGTTCAGGGGTGCTACATTTCCATGCCAGTCTCTGTACATCCTGGTCTTCCTTTTGGAGACATTACATTATTGGTGATAACTACAACAGGAGGCCAGGATGCACCAAGATCGGCAAAGAAACACTGCTAGGAGAGGTGAAATCGTCAGCGATGTTTCCATGCCAGTCTTGGTGCATCCTGGTAATCATTTGTGATCACTACAGGAAGAGGCCAGGATGCACCAAGACCGGCATGGAAACCCGCTGACGATTTCATGTCTCCTAGTAGTGTTTCCTTGCCGATCTTGATGCATCCTGGCCTCCTGCTGTAGTGATCACAAATGACGGAATGTCTCCAAAAGGAAGACCATGATATACAGAGACCGGCATGGAAACACTGCAAGGAGACGTGAAATCGTCAGCAGAGGGGGAGCATCGAGGTTTGTTTATTAGGCTCAATAAATCCGCATCAAGAACCACATGATTTGGTGCCATTCTGACTGCCTGTAATCCACCCCGTCACCCCCTGGGAGGTGCATTCGCTTTCTGCAGCAGATCCGGTGCATGTGAATAAGCCGTAAATGTTTGGTGTTGCAGGCAAAAAGAGATGCGGATGCGGAAACAGAGCAGCGACTTTTACAGCAGAACTCAGAAATGAAGGCTGAAATGGATGTGAAAATTGCAGGTAAATAATGTACTCTACAGTGAACTACACTGCTGTCAGGGGAGACAATACACAAAAAATGGTGTACATATTAATATGTATTATGGAACTGAGGAGGACTGACAGCAGGGGGAACTGGAGAACACAGCCGGCCAGTGAGGTTATGCTTTACTAGAGAACAGGCTTGGAAACCTTTGCTAGGCCCAACCTGCCATGGCAACCCTTAAGAATTAGTGATGAGTGAGCATGCTACCTGAAACAAGCGGGTCGGACGCTCGAACGGGCTAGAGTATAACGGAAGTCAATGGGGAACTTGAGCATTTTTTTTCTAGAAGATCTTCAGCTTGACTTCCATTATCCTTGGTACTCGAATTGAGCCCGTTCGAACGTCCAACCTGCTCGTTCCGGGTACCGGGCATTCGATCATGGTGCTCAGCTTTATTAAGAATGCCATTAGTGTGTTTTGAGGGCATCACCACAGGAGCTGTGGTGGCTATTCACCATTATCTAAGCAGTCATGTTCTCACCAATCGTGCCTTGATTTATTTGGTTTATTTTCATGAGTTGTAGCATGATACGCGGGACACACACACACACACACACACACACACACACACACACACACACACACACACACACACACACACACACACACACACACACACTATAGAATGGACCGGTTGCCTATGCCTAGGCAACCGTACGATGCCCTTTATCACCAGTTGTCTACACAATAAAGGTGTTTGGTGTCCATACTGCTGACTTGTGCCTCTAGCTGTCACCTCAGACTTTGAGTGAGAAACATAGGGAACATGGAGACGTTAGTGTTGTGTGGTGTTTTTTTTTGTTTTGTTTTGTTTTTTTGTATGATTTTACTTTTTTTAATACTATTAGTGATAAGCGAGTACGACCACGCTCGGTACTCAAAACGAGTAGGTCAGACGGGCTCAACTCAAGCACTGAGCATAATGGAAGACAGTGGTAAACTCAAGCGCTTTTTCCCCAAAGATCTTTCAGAAAAATACTCAAGTTTCCCATTAACTTCCATTATGCTCATTACTCTAGTTGAGCCCATCCCAGCGTCCAACCTACTCATTTCGAGTACCGAGCATGGTAGTGCTCGTTCATCACTAATTACTAAATGATTAGCACATATTTAGTATTTATAATATAGGTTTTGTGATTTTTTTTTTTTTTTTTATATTATTTTAGTTCTTGCAATCCTTACATTTTTACGAATTGTCGTTTTTTTGTTTTTTTTTTTTCCCTTCCCCACAGAGCTGCAGAAAGACTTTAAAGAAGAAAAGGCCTCACTTTCAGTAAGAAGCAAAAAAAAAAATTAAAAGAATATTTTGAATATTTTCATGCGCATTTCTGGGTTTTCCATTGCACTTGTCCGCAAAATAGGTGTTTCTGCTGGAGGGTAATGAATAGAGAGGTAGTCACATATCCGCATATCATGGCCACCTCTCCATTCTTTCTCCCTCTTGATGCAATGGCTAATGACGACCCCTTTTTAGATGTTCATATGTATAATGCGGAAATAAATTATCCCATATATCTACTTTTACTTTTTTAGGAAACCATCACTGACCTGAAAAGCCAGCTGGAATCCCTCCTACAAAAAATTCAGCAAAGCGAGGCATCTGCCTTGAAACAAAACTATGAGAGGCATATTAAGGTAAAAAAAATATTCACCTTTGGTAAGAGTGGGTCACTACAGGACAATTCCTTCTTCAAGCACTACTACTGCGATTATTTATATTTTTTTTTTTTTTTTTAGCGCTATAATGGTGTTTTAAGCACGAGTCAGGTCTTATACTCACCCTTCGGCGTCTTCCTCTTTTATCAGCCCATTCTGGTCCCATGGTGCCCATCTTGTGACTAACGTCTTGCTGGCTGGAAGTCAGACGTTATGTTATAAGCTCCCACTACAAGTCTATGAGAGCCAGAACGAGGCTCTTATAGAGTTGTATTGAGTTGTGACCAATGGCACGCTCCATGATTCCCTGGAGCTGCAGGTCGTCACAAATCGCCGGACACCTATGGTGGCGACACTAATAACAAATGAATATGGTGGCAACTGAGTATTAGACAGGGGGAAGGGGACTTAGATTTAAAGCACCGCTGCAGCAGTGAAATAAATAAAACAAAACCCTGGAGTGGTGATTTAAATGCTCCATGTAGACGAAAAACACTTACCCCCCAGACCCACGCCATCCCGGCAATGTCACCAATCCCAGCTATCACATAACACGTGCCTCTTTGGTATAATAGGCAAAACAGCCACTGATTGACTGCAGCGGTCAGATGACATAACAATATCATGTGACCATTGGGAATCACCGCTCCAAAATCCCGGGAACTGCACCAGTCCATAAGGTGATTATATGTTTTTATTTATTTTACAATAGGCACTATAGCAATGTAGAAGGAATTGGCCAATGGTGGACAACCCCTTTTAGATACAACCAACACCAATGTGGTACCATCACTCATCTTCAATGGGGTTTTCCCTACGAACTCTTAAGCGGGCTTTACATACTGCGATATCGTTAATGAATTATTGTCGGGGTCACGTTGTTTGTGACGCACATCCGGCGTCATTAACGAAATTGCAGCGTGTGACACTTAAGAGCGATCTTAAACAATCGCAAAAGAGGGCAAAATCGTTTGCCATGGAGAGGTCGTCCTGAAACAAAAAATCGTTTTCAGGATGTTGGCGATGTTGTTCCTCCTTCCTGTGGGAGCACACATCGCTGTGTGTGACACCGCAGGAGCGAGGAACATCTCCTTACCTGCGTCCTGCCTGCAATGAGGAAGGAATGAGGTGGGCGGGATGTTACGTCCTGCTTATCTCCGCCCTCTGCTTCTATTGGTCGAATGTCGTGTGACGTCGCTGTGACGCCGCACAACCCGCCCCGTTAGGAAGGAGGCGGGTCGCCGGCCAGAGCGACGTCGCTAGGCAGGTAAGTTCGTGTGACGGGTGTAAGCAAGGTTGTGCGACACGGGCAGCGATATGCCAGTGTCGCACAACCGACGGGGGTGGGTACGATCGCTTGCGATCTCGCTAACGAGATCGCAACATGTAAAGCCGCTAAACACTGTCCAGTAAGTGCTGACAGTTTAAGACTTAACATGCTACGATATCGCTAAAGCGATCTAGTTGGGGGTCATGGTACTTGTGACGCACATCCGGCCGCTTTAGCGATATTGTTGCGTGTGACACCTATGAGCGATTTTGAATCGTCGCAAAAACGTTCAAAATCGCTCATCGGTGACATCCCCCCCCCCATTCCCAATTATCATTGCTGCTGCAGGTACGATGTTGTTCCTCGTTCCTGCGGCAGCACACATCGCTACGTGTGACACCGCAGGAACAAGGAACCTCACCTTACCTGCGGCTGCCCACAATGAGGAAGGAAGGATGTGGGCGGGATGTTACGTCCCGCTCATCTCCGCCCCTCCGCTTTGATTGGGCGGCCGCTTAGTGACGTCGCTGTGACGCCAAACGAACCGCCCCCTTAGAAAGGAGGCGGATCGCTGGTCACAGCGACGTCGCTAGGCAGGTAAGTAGTGTGACGGGTCCTAGCGATTTTGTGCGCCACCGGCAGCGATTTGCCTGTGTCGCACAAATGATGGGGGCGGGAACTCACGCTAGCGATATCTGTAACGATATCGCAGCGTCTAAAGCGGCCTTTAGGGCACATTCTGTTGACAAAATTATAGTATATCGCTCACTTGTCAGTTTGAGAGAATTCCAGGAGGAATAACAGAGTAAAAAAACAAAATAGGGTTCTAAAAAAAAAAGAAAAAAAAAGTTACAGCATTGTTAAAGGGAATCTGTCCCCAGGCTTTTGCTCCCCCATCTGAGAGCAGCATAATGTGGAGACAGAGACCCTGATTCCAGTGATGTGTCACTTATTGAGCTGTTTGCTGTCATTTTGATAAAAATCAATGTTTTCTCTGCTGCAGATCTAGCAGTTATACAGATCTCATGAATATGCTGGACTACCTGGCAGCATGCCAAGTAGTCCTCTAATGATAATCTACAGCTAATTAAACAGGCATTTTATCAAAACTACACTAAGAAACCCAGTAAGTGACACATTGCTATAATCAGGATCTCTGCCCCTACATTATGCTGCTCTCAGATGAGGAGGAAAAAATCTGGTGACCGATTCCCTTTAAATAAAAGTGTTAAAACGGCCATGTCAGGAGTAGTCCCTTTAGCACCTGCATCGTTTTGCATAGAGCCCTACTGTATTTATGGTGTACGTGCACAGTTTAATCCTTTTGGCAAATCTGAATTCCTCAGATCTGTGCGTTACTCATTGTTATTCACATTGTAGTTATTTTGGGGCACAGTGCAGTAATCCTATTCCTTTGATAATCTCTCCACACTTAGGTGTGTTTTGCATTCCTGGCCTCCCTCTAGTCTTGCACATAAAGGCTTAAAGGGCAGGCTTGTATTTTCTGAGCCAGGGTTCTCTTTATCAAACAAAAAAAGTTCAAAAGTTTAAAATTTAAAAGTTTACATTTTCCCCCTTTTGTCCTTTCTGCCGTATGTAATGCTTATTTGTTTTAGGGTTTTGTGTTTCGAGGATGGAATCTGTTTCGTTTCAGTAACGTTCGGCTCACATCATGCTGTGCAGAATCTCCCAACTTATGCAAACATCGTATATATTACCAACGTTGGATCACAATCGTATACTATGTGGTTTACTTTTCTTAGATGGATCCGGAATACTTTATAAATCTTTCTAGTAGTTGCGGTCACAGGATAGAATTGTATCTCCGCACATCCACCACTAGAGGGAGGTTATTGCATACTGATTTTTTTTCCCCCAAAAAACTCAATAATCAGTATGCACAACAGTGCCTCTAGTGGTTGATGTAGGAAGTCATAATTTTAACAATTTTCAATCTTCATACTCCTTTAAATAAACCCTCACCAGATTTCACAATACAAACTGCATACATTATTAAACTGAGATTTTATGACATTGGTGTACTTACTATTAAATTCTACTTAGTTTCTTAAAGGGAACCTGTCCGGTGCAATATGCACCTAGAACCATGAGCAGTTCATATTGCTAATCCCTGCCTAACCGTCCCTGCATCTAGTAGCATAGATAAAGAGATCTTTAGAAAAAGTATTCTAAAGATCCTTTATGATATGCTAATGAGGCCAGGGACTAGTCGCAAGGGCGTTAGTTCCCTTGGCTAGTCGGCCCCCTTAGCATGTATGCACACCCCTTTGGGCTAATGAATGCACAGCATCAGAGGATGGTCACGCTCACCTCTCTGCTGCCATCGCATCCGACTCCTGGATTTCAGCTCAGTGCGCATGATCCCGGACTTTTGGTCTTGCAAACCATGAAGCAGGGTGTACGCATCCTTTCTTCAAACACGTATACTGTGCGTGACTGGAAGTCCGGGATCATCCCCACTGAGCCAAAGTCCAGCGTCAGACGCGATGGCAGCAGAGAGGTGAGATCGACCATCCTCTGACGTTGCGCATTCATTAGAATGTTAGTAGGCCCTCAGGGGCCTGCTTACATTCTAAGGGGGCCAACTAGCCAAGGGAACCAACGCCCTTGTGACTAGTCCCTGGCCTTACTAGCATATAATGAAGAATCTTTAGAAACACTTTTCCTAAAGATCCCTTTATCTATGCTATTATTGGCTGGAATTGATAAGCAAGGATTAGAAATCTGCACCCAGAACAGCTCTTGGTTGTGGGTGCAGATTGCACCTGACAGGTCCCCTTTTAAAGAGTAGCTGTCACCATTCTAAAGAGGGCACTTTTTGCTCCTATTCTATTCCTTCTGCTTCCCAGTGTATTTTCTTTTAAAATCTATTATACCATTCCAGAGAGATGGACCCTTTTATTTAATGGTAATTTGTATGGCCTTTATGAAGGGGGTGTGGCTGAATGGCTCCTCGGGGGCATGTCTTTAGGCTGGTGTGCATTAGTACTATATGAGCCACACCACTTGGTAAAAAAAAACAATAAAAATTTGCGTAAAAAAAAAAAAAAAGCCTGTATCTCTGGCAATATATCACAGATTTATATCAAAAGCAATATACAAAATAAGCGGGAATAAAAGAAGAGCAAAAACATTTGACCTTGTGACAGGTCCTCTTTAAAGGTGTTTTCATTTCACTTACTAATAGTTTTCCAGTATTCTGATATGCACAAGAGTTGGTGCACATCGATTCACACTACCCGATGTCATCGTGTCCTGGTTATATGTGACGTTGCGACAAGTTGGCTAATCAAAATAAGAGCCGTGTGTGCGGTCAGGTAGGAGGCAGTTCTCACGGCTCCTGTCCAGGGGTCAGATTTTTGTAGGGGCCAATGAACCGGTTGCACAAAACTATTTGCATCAACTCTAAGCTGCGCCAATCCTGCCGCACTGCCAGGTTCGTTTTTACACGCATAAGTAACTTTCCACCCTTTTTAGTGTTGGAACATGCCAATGGCTGGCTTAAAGGGAAGCTGTCATCAGGTTTTTCCCTTTTGAGCTGTGGGCATCAGCAGTGAGCCCTTATACGTAGCATTCCAGAATACTGTATATAAGAGCTCAGGCTGCTCTGTACGCTGTAAAAAACACCTTTATAATACTCACCTAGGGGGCGGACCTGTCCGATGGGTGTCATTGCTCGCGAGTCCGGCGCCTTCTATGTCCCTTCCATAGCCGTCCTCCTTCTTCTCAGTCCAGTGTGGATGATACGTCCTATGTCGTCCTGCGCAGGCGCACTGTGATCTGCCCACAGAGGGCAGATCAGTGTTTTGTAGTGCGCATGCGCGGGTGGTCTTTGACCTTTACTCGCGCCTGTGCATTACAGTATTTTGCTCTGCCCTCAGCAGGGAAGATCATACTGCGCCTGGGCAGGAGCGCAATGCTGGCCTGTGTGGATGATGTAGGGCGCGTCATCCACACTGGGCTGAGAAGGATGAGGGTGAACACAGCATAGAGGAGGCGCAAGACCCGCGAGTAGCGATGAATATCGGACTGGACCACCTCTTATGTGAGTACTATAAAAGTGTTTTTTACGGTATACACAGCGGCCTGGGCTCTTATATACAGTATTCTGGATTGTTGTATATAAGGACTCACAGCTGATGAGGGAAAAACCTGGTGACAGGTTCTCTTTTAAAGGTCTATACTTCTAGCATTTGCAGGGTAGTGGTGGGTAATTCCGAGTTGGCCCCATAAGAAGCGCCTATACTTTGTTTGCCGGCTATCAGTCTACAGTAGTTGTACAAGAATAATCTTCTCGTTAAGATCCCAGTACACTGCGCTGTTTCTGATCCATATACACACACTCCGGTCATTGAGGCCAATGCTGCGCCTTTGTTTCCTCATGATATCACCTTTATGGTATTTACTAAGGATTATGGGAGCCCCGGAGAGTTCTGGGAACAGGAGTTTCACAGCTTATACTTTGTCATCGAGATGAAGAATAACCTGATCAAGGAAAAAGACAAGAAGCTACTGAACCAGCAGGGCATGGTGAGTTATATCATATTGTTCCTGTATTTCTCTTATAGAGGATTTTCACCAGATTTCACAATATATAAGCTGCATTAGATCTGATGAGGCTTATGTACTTACTATGAAAATCATGTATAATCTTGATTAATAAAATTTAGCATTTTGCGTGTCCAAGTAATGGATAAGAACTCATGAGGAGTTCAAGTGTATTCAGTTTCCACTCACCCAGCTAGATTTGCAGCTGCAGCTTGTACTGCGCAGCAGCGGGGAGGAACCTGACAGCTGATACATGCTGCCTGATCCATTGGGCACAGCTGCACAGGATACTGCACAGGATACTAGTAAGGCTGCTTTCACACTACGTTTTTTTTTTAACATGCCTCATGAACCGTTTTTGTTTTTTTTTTGCTGCAAAAGCAGATCCTGTGTTTGCAAAGAGAAATGCATGTAGTATTTTACAGAATCCTGTCACTTGAAGTTTATGGGCGGGCATTGGAGTCATGTGATCGTGAGTGAGTGGAACTGAACGTGACAGACTGGAAATTCAGACACAGCTGGGGGCAAAAGAGAGGAGAGAGAGAGAGGAGAAGAGAGGAGAAGAGAGCAGAGGATAGAGAGGAGAAGAGAGGAGGAGGAGAAGAAAGGAGAGAGAGCGGAGAGGAGAGAGAATAGAGGAGGAGAGAGAGGAGAAGAAAGAGAGAGAAGAGGAGAGAGAGAGAGGAAAGAGGAGAATAGAGGAGGAGGAGAAGAAATGAGAGAGCGGAGAGGAGAGCGAAGAGAGGAGAAGAGAGGAGAGAGAAGAGGAGAGAGCAGAGAGGAAAGGGGAAAAGAGAGGAGAGAGAAGAGAGCAGAGAGGATAGAGAGGAAAGAGGAGGAGGAGAAGAAAGAGATAGGAGAGAGAATAGAGGAGGAAAGAGAAGAGAGAAGAGGAGAGAGGAGAGAGGAAAAGAGAGAAGAGAGGATAGAGAGGAAAAGAGAGACTGAGGAGAAGACAGGAGAGGAGAAGGGAGGAGAGAGAAAAGAAGAGAGAGCAGAGGAGAGAGAAGAGAGAGAGGAGAAGAGAGCAGAGGAGAGCGGAGAGGAGAGACTGTGATCACGCCAGGCTGATTTCTGGCCAAGCAGGATCCTGTCTATCAGCATGCCAGCGTTCACATGCGTTTGTGAGCTGTTTAGTCAGGATCCAGCGATTTGCAGTATTTGCACGCAGTTCAAAACGCTACAAGTAGCGTTTTGAAAAAAATTAAAAAACTGCAAGTCGCTGGATCCTCACTATAACGCACGCAACCGCATGTGAACGCATGTTGACGCGAGTCCACTGCAAATGCATTGAAATGAAAACGCATTTGCACTGGATCTATTTTTGCGTTAAAAAAAAACGTTCAGGACGCATGTTAAAAAAACGTAGTGTGAAAACAGCCTTAGACAGGCGAGTCCCTGGCGGCTTCTTCCCTGGAGTGACAGATGTCCACCCGTACATGCACACAGGGAGAGACCTGTCAATCACTGGTAGTGGGTGGAGAGAAGTAAAGTACTTTTTTATGTGACACGCTGCAGCGTTAGTCTAACATGCATGGCTGATATGATAAAACCAGTGTCTGATACATAATGCCTGTAGATCGGATAGCATGTACCTCCAATCAACTTCTCTTTAAACTTTCATATAGGATTTTACAAATATATATTTTCATAGTAAGTACAACAGCCTCATAAGGTATAACTTCTGTTTTAATAATGTATTCTGTTTTATTGCTCAATCTAGTCACATCCAAATCAAAGGGATGTTCAGGTTAGAAGCAATTATGGTGATCAATACTAGATCGATTTGGGTTTGCCGGCCAAAATGTGGACAGATTGGTTCCACCACATCCACAGGATCGTGGCTATGAGGAGTTCGGATAAAGCAGTGATTAAGGATGGCCTGTAGAAATAGACGAGTATGGTGGCTGTTCCCATCAATACTATGGAGCCCCCTTTTTGGTGATCGGTGGTAGTCCTAGTAGTCAAACCCCTTGTCTTGCCTTATTTCTTGTGATCTTCATCCCCCTTTTAAATAAAACCTCACCAGATTTCACAGTACAAACTGCATACATTATTAAATGGACATCTTAGACCTTATGAGACTGGTGAACTTACTATTAAATTCTACAAGTTTCTTAAATTCTGTTTGACTTTTTCGGCCCTCACTTATTAACGTACGTATTATGCTTGCAAAACCAATTCTGTGTGTTATCGGCAGATGGAGAGGATCCTTGCCCTGGAGGACAAGATGAAGATGCTCCAGCAGGAGAATGAAGCTCTCCAGGAGCGGACCCAGAAGCACTCCACCATCGCAGTGTGAGCCCTGCACTCCGTTTTCTATTACTTTACATTTCGGCTCCACATTTGTTAGATGATTATCTGGGATTTTTGCATATTCAAAGCAACAAGAAAACAAACTTCTCACAATCCTGTCCTGCCGCCTTTATACAGCACAGGATAAATGTGATATTTCCTCCACAATATACCGTATTTTTCGGACTATAATACATACTTTTTTTTTCCCCGCAAATGTTGGGGGAAAGTGGGGGGTTTGTCTTATAGTCTGAATGTGGCTGCGGGAAATGAGGGTGCTGCGGTGGAGCGGGTCATCTGTGGCATGAGCAGGCTGTACCAGCCTGCCGTGACCACGTGGGCCCGCTCCGTTCGTATGCACGCCCATCATCCCTCAGCGCTGAAGCCGGCGGGATGATGGGCGGGGGGTGCGCGCATAGTAAAGATCCTGCCCGCGTTATCACCCCTGGCAACTATAGCCTGGAGTGATCATGTGCGGCTGTATTCACTGCTCCCCGCCCATCATCATCAGCACGGGGGGCAGTGAATCAGTATACTCACTTGTCACCGTTGTCTGCAGCATCGCTCGTCCACCTGTCTGCCGGCCAGCTGATCTGTGTAGAGAGCGGTGAGCACAGCGATGACGTCATCGCTGTGCGCACCGCTAGTCTCCACACAGGTCAGCTGACCGGCAGACAGGTGGACGAGCGATGCTGCAGGGATTGTGGCCGGCTCCACACTCCAGCGGCGCTGCTGCCGACACTGACAGGATGAGGTGCGACGCTGCATGGAGTGAGGAAAGGTGAGTATAAATGTTTATTTTTTTTTGTGTGCCACAGGATACAGACCATATAGCAAGATGGGGGTATATAGCAGGATGCGGCCATATACCAGGATGAATGGGGGTATGTATCAGGATGGATGGGGGTATATAGCAGGATGGATGGGGGTACAGTGCCTACAAGTAGTATTCAACCCCCTGCAGATTTAGCAGGTTTACACATTCGGAATTAACTTGGTATTGTGACATTTGGACTGTAGATCAGCCTGGAAGTGTGAAATGCACTGCAGCAAAAAGAATGTTATTTCTTTTTTTTTTTTTTTTTTTTTTTTTTTTTTTTTTTAAAATTGTGAAAAGTTTATTCAGAGGGTCATTTATTATTCAACCCCTGAAACCACAAGAATTCTGTTTGGTTCCCCTAAAGTATTAAGAAGTATTTCAGGCACAAAGAACAATGAGCTTCACATGTTTGGATTAATTATCTCTTTTTCCAGCCTTTTCTGACTAATTAAGACCCTCCCCAAACTTGTGAACCGCACTCCTACTTGGTCAACATGGGAAAGACAAAGGAGCATTGCAAGGCCATCAGAGACAAGATCGTGGAGGGTCACAAGGCTGGCAAGGGGTACAAAACCCCTTCCAAGGAGTTGGGCCTACCTGTCTCCACTGTTGGGAGCATCATCTGAAAGTGGAAGGCTTATGGAACTACTGTTAGCCTTCCACAGCCTGGACAGCCTTTGAAAGTTTCCACCCGTGCTGAGGCCAGGCTTGTCCGAAGAGTCAAGGCTAACCCAAGGACAACAAGGAAGGAGCTCCGGGAAGATCTCATGGCAGTGGGGACATTGGTTTCAGTCAATACCATAAGTAACGTACTCCACCGCAATGGTCTCCGTTCCAGATGAGCCCGTAAGGTACCTTTTACTTTCAAAGCGTCATGTCAAGGCTCGTCTACAGTTTGCTCATGATCATTTGGAGGACTCTGAGACAGACTGGTTCAAGGTTCTCTGGTCTGATGAGACCAAGATCGAGATCTTTGGTGCCAACCACACACGTGACGTTTGGAGACTGGATGGCACTGCATACGACCCCAAGAATACCATCCCTACAGTCAAGCATGGTGGTGGCAGCATCATGCTGTGGGGCTGTTTCTCAGCCAAGGGGCCTGGCCATCTGGTCCGCATCCATGGGAAGATGGATAGCACGGCTTACCTGGAGATTTTGGCCAAGAACCTCCGCTCCTCCATCAAGGATCTTAAGATGGGTCGTCATTTCATCTTCCAACAAGACAACGACCCAAAGCACACAGCCAAGAAAACCAAGGCCTGGTTCAAGAGGGAAAAAATCAAGGTGTTGCAGTGGCCTAGTCAGTCTCCTGACCTTAACCCAATTGAAAACTTGTGGAAGGAGCTCAAGATTAAAGTCCACATGAGACACCCAAAGAACCTAGATAACTTGGAGAAGATCTGCATGGAGGAGTGGGCCAAGATAACTCCATAGACCTGTGCCGGCCTGATCAGGTCTTATAAAAGACGATTATTAGCTGTAATTGCAAACAAGGGTTATTCCACAAAATATTAAACCTAGGGGTTGAATAATAATTGACCCACACTTTTATGTTGAAAATGTATTAAAATTTAACTGAGCAACATAACTTGTTGGTTTGTAAGATTTATGCATCTGTTAATAAATCCTGCTCTTGTTTGAAGTTTGCAGGCTCTAACTTATTTGCATCTTATCAAACCTGCTAAATCTGCAGGGGGTTGAAGACCACTTGTAGGCACTGTATATAGCAGGATGGGAATATATACCATGATGGCGGTATATAGCAGGATGGGAATATATATCAGGATGGGGTACATATATACAAGGATGGGGATCATATACAAGGCAGGAGGATCAGTACGAGGCTGGGGTACCTTAGTAGAGAATTTGGGGACATTACCCCTATAACAGTGTCAGTAGCAGATCCTCGCCCCATAACAGTGTGTCATGATCACATTTTTTGCTTAAAATTTCATTTTCCTATTTTCCTCCTCTAAAACCAGATATAGTCCGAAAAATACAGTAATAGTAACCGATCTATAGGTCTTGATTAAAAATGTCCTATTGTACAAATTACTCTCAGATATACCAAAATTCTGCATTTGTAATATACCCTCAGTGTATAAGAATTTCCGATCAATCTATTTTAGCAATGTGACAGGTTCAGCATTTATATAGTGAATTTGTACAAATTCCAAAGTGAATATTGTCATACTTTCATTCCATTTTTATTTATTTTTTTTTAAGAATTTTTCCCTCTTAATGGTAATCTTTGGGTTTGGGGGACCCTAAAAAAGGACCTATCGTTTTGCATCCACAGTTCCTTACAGACCTATGTATCTCTATGGTATCAGACAACAAACAAGTCTTACATTCTATCAGTCAGTAACTAGGTAGAGAGCGGCTGCAAGAAACTGCAGGATCATACGGCATCGGGGTTTTGGTGTCTTACCATAGAAATACATAGGCCTTTATAAGATCTGTGAAAAAAAAAAATCTTAATCTGGGCCTGTTGTAAAGTTTTTTTTTTTTTCATTTTAAAAATTCTGCTACAATAACAAATGGTTGTGTAGCCAGGTTTCCTAATAAAAATAAAATAATATATATTTTTATATATAAACATTTAGAAGGAGCAGGTTTTTACTACCTCATCTGAGAGTAGCATGGTGTAGGGACAGAGACCCTGATTCCAGCAATGTATCACTTAGTTTACTGGCTGCAGCTGTTGTGATATTACACAGTATTATACACTGCTCCAAATGCTGAGCTGTGGATAACCTGCCCACACTACTGATAAGCAACTTTCTGTCAACATACCGTGTACAGAGAAAGCTGCCAATCAGTGGTGGGGGCGTAGTAGGACTAGGCGATACAAGACAGCTAGTCCTGTAGTGATAATCTACTGCTGATAATACACTAATCTGTATTGAAACAGCAAAACAGCCCAGTAAGTGACACATTGCTGGAATCAGGTTATTTGCACCTACATCTCAGATTACATAGCGAAAACCTGCTGACAGATTCCATGTAAAGTGTACTTGACAGCTGATGTGTGCTGCCCAATGTATCAGACATAGGTTGTACGATCTCAGACGGGTATGTCAGCGTTTCGGAGCAAAACCTAGTGTAAAAGCCGCTGGGTCCCAAGCTGTGTTGGAGATTAGTTGGAAAGGTGGGTTCCCTGCGGTTTCATCCCGCTTGCTTACCCTGGACTGTCAGGTCTCTGTCTATGTGAGCGTAAAGGTGGACTCCTGCCCAGGGCAGCGGGTGAGGGGAAGCCACTGGGGACCGAGCTGTGCTGGAGATTAGTCAGAAAGGTCGTTCCATAGCGGCTTCTTCCCGCTTCCTTTCCCTGGATTGACAGGTCTCTGCCTATGGGAATGTATAGGCAGACACGAGAGCAGCAAGCGAGGGAGAAACCGCTGCGGACTGATATGTACTGGAGATTAGTCAGAAGGGTAGGTCACCGGCTATTTCTTCCTGCCTCCTTCCCCGGACTGACCGGTCTCTGCCTATGTGCGCGTATAGGAGGACACCTGTCCAACCAGGCCAGCCGGCGAGGAGAAGCCACCAAGGACTGAGCTGTGCTGGTGGTTAGTCGGCAAGGTGGTTTCTTCCCGCCTGCTTTCCCTGAACTCACAGGTTTCTGCTTATGTGCGCGTATAGGAGGACACCTGTCCAACCAGGGCAGTGGGCGAGGAGAGGCCGCTGAGGACCAAGCTATACGGGAGGTTAGTCGTAAAGGTGGTTTCTTCCCGCCTGCTTTCCCTGCACTGACAGGTTTCTGCCTATGTGCGAGTATAGGAGGACACCTGTCCAGGGCAGTGGGCGAGGAGAGGCCGCTGAGGACCAAGCTATACGGGAGGTTAGTCGTAAAGGTGCTTTCTTCCCGCCTGCTTTCCCTGCACTGACAGGTTTCTGCCTATGTGCGCGTATAGGAGGACACCTGTCCAGGGCAGTGGGCGAGGAGAGGCCGCTGAGGACCAAGCTATACGGTAGGTTAGTCGAAAAGGTTAGTTCCCAGTGGTTTCTTCCCGCCTGCTTCCCCCGGACTGATAGGTCTCTGCCCATGTGCGCGTAAAGGTGGCCACCTGTCCAACCAGGGCAGTTGGCGGGAAGAAGCCACCGGGGAACTACCTTTCTGACTAACCTCCAGCACAGCTCAGTCCTCGGCGGCTTTTGCAGTAGGTTTTTCCTGTGAAATCCCGCGACTTTTCACAATCGCACATACCTGGTTGAGAGCGTACAGCCAGTTCACTTTAAAAAGATGAAAACATTTTTTTTTTAAACTATGCTTTGTATTTTTAGGAGTCTATCACTTGACTGCACACTAGTATATAGTGCCTATGATGAGGCCTAACAGCTGGCACCCACCACATATCAAGCATACTGCGCAATGCATGCCCCCTTCACCTGTAAGCTGAGTGCTCCCTCTAGTGGCCACTACAGGAATAGCAATGCAGCAAGAAAATAATTCAGCGGCAGGTCCCCTCTCACCGTAGGCCACACAGGAGTGGTGTGATTTTCTTCTAAGGTGTCCCACTGTTTATTTTTCTGCTTCTGATCTCGTAAATATCCACCGTATATTGAATTATGTTCCGGATTATCAGACTCTGTTATAATGGATGTGAAGTAATCCTCCATTGTGTTACAGGTGTATGACCGAGGAGCTGCTGAGCACTAAAGCGGCCCTAGAGAAGGAAGTCCAGCTCCGGGAGCAACTGCAGCACGATAAAGAGCAGCACGTGTACCGGGCCGTCAGCGGAGATGGATCCCGGCCCTACTCTTTGTCTATATCCTCACAGGACGTGGCGGTTTTGGTGACTTAGACCAAAGAGCGGTGGAAATAACGGACTGATTGTTCAAGAATCGTTTTATACTGACTGAAGCTTTGATCCGAGCATCATCTCCTCTCCTGGACGGCATCGGACGCAACGTTTTATTTATTTATTACTTTTAATTATAAAATCAATAAACCCAGTTCTTGTCACTGGAGCGCATGACGGAAGTAGTGCTTCGCCTCCACCACTACTCCCATCATCCATCTTATTATACTCTGTCATTAATCCCAAAGTGAAGAACACAACTGTCATTAAACTCGCTGTATATCTTTACTTCATGTTACTTTGTGACCTCCGCAGGATGAAGGCGTATAAGTGAAAATGATCCTGTACGTCCTAGATCCTCATGACCTCATGATCTCCGACCCCCACTGATCTGCAGAAAAATAAATATGTTTTACAACACAGAAAGGGTCTGATCTTCAACCACCACTAATCTGCAGAAAAATAAATACGTTTTACCGCACAGAAAGGGTCTGATCTCCGACCACCACTGATCTGCAGAAAAATGTTTTACAGCAAAGAAAGGGTCTGATCTCCGGCCACCCCTGATCTGCTGAAAAATACGTTTTACAGCACAAAAAGGGTTGTCTCCAACTTTATGCGGACACTTACGCAACAGAGATCCAGCGAGGTCCCTCTTTGCATTAGATTTCTCCGCCTTTGTTATTTTTCAGTCGATGGCATTGTATCAGTGCTTTTGTTTTTTGTAGTACGTGCTGTACTTTTTATCCTTACTACTTTGGGGTACATTATACTAGATATAATCTATTTTTTGGGGGGTGCCCAAAAAACAGCAATTCTGTGATTTTCAATCTCCTTCCATTCGGCGTTCATCCTGTCATTTTATTATATTGAACAGTTACACTGTGATACCAAATATGTAAATTCGTTCTTTATTCTTTATGTTCTGAGAAAATGTGGTGATGCGAAGTTTCAATTATTTTTTTATTTCGTTTACATTTTTTTTTGGTATCTCCTAAGTGATTTTTCACAATAAACTACAATACTGTAATATTGCAGTGTATTATAAATCTTTGTTGGGCGTCTTTTTGTTAAAAAATACCATCAGCGGCCCAAATCGGGTTGTGGGTTCATTGATTGGGGTTACGGTAACTGATTGGGGTTACAATGGCGGTTTAGGTGAATGATTTGGGGTTACAGTGGCGGTTTAGGTGACTGGGGTTACGGTGGCAGTTTAGGTGACTGATTTGGGGTTACGGTGGCGGTTTAGGTGACTGGGGTTACGGTGGTGGTTTAGGTGACTGGGGTTACAGTGGCGGTTTAGGTGACTGGGGTTACGGTGGCAGTTTAGGTGACTGGGGTTATGGTGGCAGTTTAGGTGACTGGGGTTATGGTGGCAGTTTAGGTGACTGGGGTTACAGTGGCAGTTTAGGTGACTGGGGTTACAGTGGCAGTTTAGGTGACTGGGGTTACAGTGGCAGTTTAGGTGACTGGGGTTACGGTGGCAGTTTAGGTGACTGGGGTTACGGTGGCAGTTTAGGTGACTGGGGTTACGGTGGCAGTTTAGGTGACTGGGGTTACGGTGGCAGTTTAGGTGACTGGGGTTACGGTGGCAGTTTAGGTGACTGGGGTTACGGTGGCAGTTTAGGTGACTGGGGTTACGGTGGCAGTTTAGGTGACTGGGGTTACGGTGGCGGTTTAGGTGACTGGGGTTACGGTGGCAGTTTAGGTGACTGGGGTTACGGTGGCAGTTTAGGTGACTGGGGTTACGGTGGCAGTTTAGGTGACTGGGGTTACGGTGGCAGTTTAGGTGACTGGGGTTACTGTGGCGGTTTAGGTGACTGGGGTTACGGTGGCGGTTTAGGTGACTGGGGTTACGGTAGCAGTTTAGGTGATAGATTTGGGGTTACGGTGGCAGTTTAGGTGACTGATTTGGGGTTACAGTGGTGGTTTAGGTGACTGGGCTTACGGTGGTGGTTTAGGTGACTGGGGTTACCATGGAGGTTTAAGTGACTGATTGTCGTTACGGTAGCGGTTAAGGTGACTGAGGTTACAGTGGCGGTTTAGGTGACTGATTGGGATTACAGTGGTGGTTTAGGTTTACCCCGAAAGGAAAGTACACCCCCTAAAAGAATCGCACTTACCAGACCCCTAACCACTACAGTTGGCAAATGAATGGGCTCTCACATACAAATGTGCTTCGGTGTTGGGTCTCCCAGTGTTCTATAGCGGTTGGCTTCCCTGGTGACTGGAATCAGTATCACTTGCACGGAGTGATATTTTAAGCATACTCAAAAAAAGCCCCAAAAATCCTACTAGGGCTTATTTTCAGGGGAAGGTCTTATTTTCAGGGAAACAGGGTATGTACATTTGCACAAGTGAGAAGGGGTAAAAAAAAAAACCCAAACAGCCCCATGACACAGATTGCGTGTATAGATAACATTTAGGTGGCCCTTGGGTGAATGAGAGGCTTTTTGGGATTTGGGCACAGATGTTCAATATGGACGATACAGAGGGGATAAATCTGGAAGCCCCCCCCCCCCCAACCCCTTTGTGCTATGATGAAATTTTGTTAACAATTCGTACATTTTTGCTTATCTTCACGTGTAGCCAGCTGTATGTGACAACGTATAATGTGGTGACCGGGGTGTCAACCCACTCGAGATACCACCACTTACCACAGTTATAGGAATATATGTCTTATTAATATTCAGAAACTTAAAAAATTGCAGTCATCTTTGGCCCCAATCTCCTCTCGGTCATGTCCTGACTAATGAAACGGTGCAAATTGCTCTGGACACCGCTCATACACATAGAGGAACTCGTCAGACGGTGGCAGCAACCGTGGTACACGCTACAAACGTGAATGAGAAGGATTCCCAAGAAAGCCACGTTTTTCTTAATATGTAAATGAGCTGGAAAGATCTCTGTAGCAGATTATCACAGGGCAGAGATCTCTTCGGCTCATTTACATATAAGAAAAACCTGCACTTTTTGGGAACCATTAATTGGATCGCAGATATCAAGGTATCATTTGATTCAACCTTCTACGCCCTACATGCCTATATAGATGTGACGCCCCTGGACTATCAGGTCATCACAGGGTACTGCACAAGCTGTCCTCCCGTGCAGTATTCAAATCCCTCTTGGTTCTGGGTCCCTACTTAAGTGGTGTTGCCTCCAACAGCAAATCAAACCCTAGAGACACCCTGCACCACACCCACCTGACACACCAGTGGACGGCTTGAGTGGAATAGAGTCACCCACCTGGGGGGGTCAGGGAGATGAGGAGTGTAGTCAGTCTAGTCTGTCTGTGAGTAGAGAGAGAGTTGGAAGTAGCCCTCGAGCTGAGAGGAGCTCAGAGGAAGTCAAGAGTGGTGACTCCTGAAGTAACTGCCTAGGTTGCAGACGGTGGTCTAGGCCTAGAGGAGTCGGACCCCCGGTCGCAGGGGATTGTGGCGAGGTGCTCGGACCTGTCGAGGAGGACAGCCGGCAGCCTAGCACTATCACCGGTCCGGGACTGAAGGTACGACGGGGTACACGGACCCTAGGTCGGGGAGTAGCTTTAGGCAACCCGACAATTCACCTGAGGAGAACGGAGCCTTTACGATTCGTTCCCACCCACTCCAGAATCTGCGCATTAGCGCAACAAGGGGGATAGGACTTTCCAACCAAAATGGTCCAGAAAATCCCAAGCGTGAGCCCTGAGAGCAAGCTCCCACACTTAGCCATAGTAGGGAGTGGGGCCCAGCTAGTTCCATGCTACCGGGCCATCAAGTTTAAGTCAAACTAAGCACCAGGAGGCAGGTCACGGATCACCAGGCAGCACCACTTAGGGACGGGACCCGGACGAGCTCCCCTCAGTGGCTACAGTACCCAGAGACTTGGTTTAACCCAATACTGACAACTGCTTATGAACTGAGTGAGTACGAGAGTGACCCCTGCACCCCACGGCACCCCTCACCGAGTCCCGGGGCACCCCCTACCCGTGGAGGGTTACAACACTTTGCTGCCCCCGATCCATCATAGCCGGGTACTCCCAATGGCAGCGGTGGTACTCCCAATTACCACACACCACGGGTGGCATCACGAACTATAATTCCCCTGTAAATACCCCCTTTCACTCCAGTTGCCGCATGACCCCCAGGTCCGGAGACCCTCGAGCCACAGCAAACCTGGATCCGAGCATCTCGGCTGCTTCCACGGGGGCAGCACATAGACGTCTTAAGAAGGTCCGTCCTACTGACCGATGCTCTTTTAAGATCTCTAAAACATTACAGTACTCAGCCAAAACAGTTTTCAGGAACCCATAGGCCACACAGTTTTTTTTCTCCATGTTCCAGAATTCATGCTTTCGTACAATCCCACCTCTTCATTCCTGCTCACCTCCTCCATACAATCTCCCCCGGGTGCACCTCCCCTCCTCCTGTAAGGAAAACACTGTGGATTCCTGTGACCCTCCATTGCTGTCCTCTACACACATTTCTCACTCTGGAGAGGAATTTACAGGACTAGTCATGGATTATAAACTGCTGCTGATCCTTCTACCCGGCCTCATACTTCTAGGTAAGTTCTGTCCCGTCTGTTTCCCCCATTTCTGATGATATATCTTATCTTCCCCTTAGCTCCGCTCACACATCTAATGTACGTCAGTGGACAGAGGGATTATTGTACTGTACGAGGAGTAAATTTACAGCCAGATTTTTTCCTTAAATCCTGAAAGTCATAGTTTTTTTTTGTACATTTTGAGACGTTGCCGCGTACATAATGCAGCCCAATTAAATTACATAACAAATGCATTTGATTAGTCCATATTTATATGATTCCTTGCTTATTTTGTAAGTTATTATTATTATTTATTATTATAGCGCCATTTATTCCATGGCGCTTTACAGTGAAAGAGGGTATACATACAACAATCATTAACAGTACAAAACAGACTGATACAGGAGGAGAGAGGACCCTGCCCGCAAGGGCTCACAGTCTACAGGGAATGGGTGAGGGTACAATAGGTGAGGACAGAGCTGGTTGCGCAGTGGTCTACTGGACTGAGGGTTATTGTAGGTTGTAGACTTGTTGGAAGAGTAAAGGCTACTTTACACGCTGCGATATCGGTCTCGATATCCCTAGCGTGGATACCCGCCCCCATCTGTTGTGCGACACGGGCAAATCGCTGCCCATGCCACACAACATCGCGCAGACCCGTCACACATACTTACCTTCCCGGCGACGTCGCTGTGACCGGCGATCCGCCTCCTTTCTAAGGGGGCGGTCCGTGTGGCGTCACAGTGACATCACTGAGCGGCTGCCCAATGGAAGCGGAGGGGCGGAGATGAGTGGCCGGAACATCCCGCCCACCTCCTTCCTTCCTCATAGCGGCCGGGAGGCAGGTAAGGAGAGCTTTCTCGTTCCTGCGGCGTCACACATAGCGATGTGTGCTGACGCAGGAGCGACGAATTACATCGTTACTGCTGCAGTAACGATAATTGAGAATGGACCCCCATGTCACCGATGAGCGATTTTGCACGTTTTTGCAACGATGCAAAATCGCTCATTGGTGTCACACGCAGCAACATCGCTAATGCGGCCGGATGTGCGTCACAAATTCCGTGACCCCAACGACTCCGCATTAGCGATGTCGCAGCGTGTAAACCCCCCTGTAGGTCTTCAGGTTCCTCTTGAAGCTTTCCACAATAGGGGAGAGTCTGATATGCTGTGGTAGAGCGTTCCAGAGTATGGGGGAGGCACGGGAGAAATCTTGTTTGCCCTTGACAAAGACATGAACAGTCTATAATTTTAAGGGTAGGTTAATTTTAACAGTGAGAGATAGAATATCCTAAATATAATCCAAAAATATCACATTGTATAAATTTATTTGCATTTTGCAGAGAGAAATAAGTATTTGATCCCTCTGGCAAACAAAACTTAAAGGGAAGGTGTCTTAAACAAAAAACAAAAAAAACTGAAAAAATGTAAAGTATTAATGTTCTATTGATTTGTTTAAATATTATTTGTTTTTAATTGAGCAAAATATAAAAAAAAGTTTTATATTTTCCACTCTTTAACACTAGGGGGAGCAGCTGCTGAAATCCTACAGAAATCCTACTGTAGAAGTAGCTCACATTACAGCTGCAGTAAAAGTGGGTGGAGTCTGCTCTTGTGTGTGATGTCACACCTTCCCCTCCCAATCTGGGTGTTTCCAACAGAAACATTACATTCACAAGACCGTTCCGTTTTTGCGCTCCACAAATCACGGTCCGTTTTTTTTCACGGATGCATCTGTCTGCCTTCCATTTTTTTTTTTTTTTTTTGCAGACCGCAAAACACGGAAGCAGCTAGATAGATATATAAGTGGATAGCTAGATATAGATGGATAGAGGGATATATAGAGAGATGAATGAATGGAGGGATAGATAGAGGGATAGATAGATAGATAGATAGATGAGAAAGACATATATAATGTCCCACTCCCCAGCATTTTGTAATCTTGCACCCTTTAGTGCCTTTCATTTGGCACTAAAGGGTGCTTAGCCTTGTATTTAGCCAAAAAATATATGAGTAAAAAAAACGACGTGGGATCCCCCTATTTTTTGCAGCCAGCTCGGGTAAAGCAGACGGCTGCAACCTGCAGACCACAGCTGGCAGCTTCATCTTGGCTGGTAATCCAAAACAGAGGGCACCCCACTCTGTTATTTTAAATTAAATAAATAATTTAAGACAAAAAACGTGGGGTCCCCCCCAAATTGGATCACCAGCCAAGGTAAAGTGGATTGCTGTGGTCTGGTATTCTTGGACCTTCCCCAGCCTAAGAATAGCAAGCCGCAGCCGCCCCAGAAGTGGCACATCCATTAGATGCGCCAATCCTGGTGCTTTTTCCCAGCTCATCCCGATGCCCTGGTGCGGTGGCAAACGAGGTAATATATGGGGATGATACCAGATATGTAATTTCACCTGGCATCAAGCCCTGTGGTTACTGATGTCACGGTGTCTATCAGATACCCGACATCACTAAGCCAGTCAGTAATTAAAAAAAAAATTAGATGACAAATGTTTATTTGAAAATAGAACTACCAAACACATTCCCTCTTTCACCAATTTATTGAAAAGAAAAAACAAATCCGGGTTCGGCGTAATCCAATAAGGGGGTCACAAGACGATCAATACTCACTGTCCCAGTCAATGAAGAACAGAACATTCCCCATTGGCTGGGAGAGCAGTGCAGTGACCTGAGCTAACATCAATAGGTCAGCCCAGGTCACTGCAGGGGATGACTAGTGCTGACTTTAGGAGGTTAGTGAGGTGCATTACCTGCGGTGATGGAAGCCCCTGCAGTCCTGACATCAGCGCTTGTCACTGAGTTCTATGCCGGCCGTGTTCTAAGATCACCTCTCGCAAGCGGCCTGTGACATCACCGCTAGTCACAGTCTGAGGCCGCCTGCGAGAGGAGATGTGAGAATGGGGCGGTCAGTGACAAGCGCTGACGTCAGGAGTCCAGGAGTTCGTCACCGCAGATAATGAACTTTACTAACCTCCTGACGGTAACGCTTATCATCCCCGCGGCTACTCGCATTGCAATGTGGAAGCAGGAGATAAACTGTGGAAAAAGAAGCGCAATAGGGTCTTACTAATCCACAACTCTCATGATCGGCTAGTCATTGGCGCGGCTTGGAAACCCTTTATCTACTACTCCCTGTTATCCGCATTGCAATGTGGGCAGATGCGGACACATTGCAGTGCGGGCATATGTAGAGTGAGGAGTCTAGAGTGGACAGTGGAGGTGAAAAGGTGTGACTGAGCAACGTCCTGACTCGGGTTAACGGTGACCTGGTAACCAGGAGAGATGGTTGGCGGTGGAGTACTCCCGGAACTACGCACCGATGGGGTACAGAACCCTAGGACAGGAAAGAGCTTCAAGCTGACCTGTTAACATCTGCACAGCAAGGGAACCATCAAGGATCTTGCTGACCCTAAAGAATCCGAAGACTCAGTAGTAAAGGGACAACTGGGGACAGGACCAGAGACTCCAACCCCACAGGGTTCACGCTACCGTCAGGCAGACCGAAGTGGACAAACCACAAACCGGGGACCACCAGTGTTCCATACCACAGGGACCCACTTAGCAGAAACAGGTGCCAGGGAAGAAGGTACTAGAGAACCAGACTGGCACTGGGACGAAAGGGACCTGGAGGCGAAACCAGCCGACCTCGGGCAACCAGTTAACATCTAAAGTGAGTAAACCAGTTGCACTGAACACCTGTGTGGACTCCTTCTTCCGATGCTCACTGCACCATACACCTGCTGGGGCAAAACTCTACTTGCGGAGGTACTACCATACTAGCTGCTAATATCATCAGCCTCAGTAGAGACACTCTGCAGCGGCGGCTCCCTACACTTAGCCGCAACACCGCAAGTGGCGTCACGTATAACTTTATTCACCAATCCCCTGTAAATATCCCCATTATAAAAAGGGCCCAGGGCACGGAACCGGGTAATGGCCACCATGGTGACATTCCCAAGACATACACTGCCCGGAACCGAGTACCCCATACCCATGGGTGCTAAAACCCTTTTTCCTGGCGTCACGAACAGGATTGAACTTGACCGGTCAAACCGGGTCACGTGTGCCTTAAATGCTGTGTTATATGAACTCAACTTTATTGTTTGAAAAACCACCACCATTTTGCTGTGAAAAATAACTGCGCCACAGCAGACCAAAAGGCGCTACAGGCACCCTGCAGGGCGAGCAGCCGCGGGGCTGGTGCGGGAGCGGGACACAGACTGCACCGGCACCCGACGGAGGTCACATGGAAGTGCTTTCGTGCGGCTTCTGGGGATTTTGCGGGCACATTGACTTGTATTGAGTCACGGTTCGTTATTACGGAACAGAATAGGACATGTTCCATAATAACGGAACGGACATACGGCATCCGATGTGTTTTTTGTAGGATCGGATGCACACGGAAGTGCTACCGTGTACCATCCGATCCTACACAAAAGACATTGAAAAAACGGTCCTGTCAGTAGGTCCACAAAAAAACAGGAACTGACCAGGACAAAGGGAACGGTCATGTGAATGAGCCCTAAGGGAAGATGAAATGTAGGGACACAGTGTGGAGCCATTTTGTTGGTGACCGCAGTGATCCTAATGTCTGAAGTATCACCAAAGACAGCTGCATAGTGCTTCAATGTATATTGCGCTCCCCGCTGTATCGCTGTATACCGCAGACCGTTGCTCCTCCTGACACATACACAGGGATATATAGCCTGCAGATCGTCGTTCCTCCTGACACATACACTGGGATATATAGCCTGCAGAGCATCGCTCCTCCTGATACATACACAGAGATATATAGCCTGCAGTGGCAAAACCCTTGTTTGCAGCACAGCAGGCAGATGTTTTTTGTAGTTGATGATGCGGTTTGTGCACAAATTTTGGTTCATTCCTCTTTGCAGATCATTTCTAAATCATTAAGATTTTGAGGCTGTCGCTTGGCAACTCGAAGCTTCAGCTCCCTCCATAAGTTTTCTATGGTAGTAAGGTCTGGAGACTGGCTAGGCCACACCATGACCTTAATGTGCTTCTTTTTTTCCTTGGTTACCTCTATGTTTTGGGTCATTGTCGTGCTGGAAGATCCAGCCACAACCCATTTTTAATGTCCTGGTGGAGGGAAGGAGGTTGTCACTCAGGATTTCATGGTACATGGCTCCATCCATTGTCCCATTGATGCGGTGAAGTAGTCCTGTGCCATTAGTGGAGAAACACCACCAAAACATAATGTTTCCACCTCCATGCTTGACAGTGGGGACGGTTTTCTTTGGGTCATAGGCAGCATTTCTCTTCCTCCAAACACATCAAGCTCTATTTTTGTCTCATCTGACCACAGCACCTTCTGCCAATCACTCTCAGAATCATCCCGGTGTTCACTGGCAATCTCCAGACGGGCCGGCTGCACTTGGGCCTTCTTGGGCAGTGGGAATTTGAGGGCACTGCAGGATTTTAAGACATTACGGGGCGTAATATGTTACCAATAGTTTTCTTGGTGACACTGGTCCCAGATGCTTTGAGATCATTAAGAAGTTCCCCCATGTAGTTTTAGGCTGATCTCTCACCTTCCTCATGATCCTGGATACCCCACAAGGTGAGATTTTGCATGGAGCCCCAGATCGATGTCAATTGATGCTCATTTTGTATTTTTTCCATTTTCTTACTATTGCACCAACAGTTGTCTCCTCACCCAGCGTCTTACTTATGGTTTTGTAGCCCATTCCAGCCTTGTGCAGGTCTATGATCTTGTCCCTGACATCCCTAGAAAGCTCTTTGGTCTGTCTTTCCCATGTTGTAGAGGTTAGAGTCTGACTGATTAAGGCTGGTGTCACATTAGCGTTTTTTTGTCTGTAGGTAAAATACCGCAAACCGCATTTGACTGGTATGTTATTTTACCGCATCCTTCTACTGCTACTTTTCATGGCTGCTGCAATGGATGCAGCAGGGCACAGAATTTATCGGCAGGCACTGGAGTCAGCTGAACTCCTGATCTCACAGCCCGCACACGCTTTGATGGATGTGTCGCGGGCGGGGAGGGCGCTGCACTCACCGCGCTCGGGTCCGGCGCTGCTGCTGCTACTCGGTGGCTCGAGCGGTGGGCCCAATCCGGGGACTCGAGCGGCGCTCCTCGCCCGTGAGTGAAAGGGGTGGTTTGTTGGTGTTTGGGATGTCGGTTTGTGATGCCACCCAAGGTGTGTGGTGAGGTTGGGGTGTTTCGCCCGGGGACCAGGGGTACTCAGATCCGGGCCACAGAGTCACTTCTGTGGGTATCACGATGGCGTGACCCGGTCTGTGATCCCAGGCTCCACAGTAAAAGGGGATTTGGGTAAGGGAGATTGTCCATGACGCCACCCACGGTTGTGGTGATGGTGGAACACCACCGCTGCTCTGGAAGGGGATCCCGGGAGCGATGACAGGGAGCAGCGTAGTTGTTATGTCCCCTCCGTGGGTAGGGGGGTTGGTTGTCCCGGGGCCCAGTGATGGGGTAAGCAGGGAGCAGGGCGCAGTGCTGCAGTGCGGTGCCCGAGGGCACGGGTGTACTCACAAGAAAGTCACACGGAGTCACTGGTGAACTAAGAATTGCCGGTGTCCGCGGCCTCTGGTACGGGGGTGTTAGTGTCCCACACACGGTGCAGCAGCCCTGGTTGTTCCTTCCCTGCAGCAAAGTGCCTTTTTCTCCTCTCTCTCTCTCCTTTCTGCTCAGCCGGGAACGGGGAATCCTCTCCCCTGTAGTGATCCGGGTAGCCAGGTACCGAGGGGCCACCGCCCGGCTCCGGCTACCTGTTCTGGCCCCTTCCTCACTACGGCCTGCCCCGGCCCTTTTGGAGAACGCTTCACTCCCAGCCTGGGAGTTAAACTCCAGACCTCTGTCCTGTCTGCCCTCCACACACTCTCTGCTCCAGCCCCTCCCCTCTCCTCTGCTTTTCCCTTACACGGGGGGCTGTGCTTTGTCTGGCTGCACCGGTGTGAGATCAGATTACCAAGGAGGATTAACTCTTTATGTGACAACCTGGCTGTGCCAGGGCATCACAGGGGCACCACCGCTGCTCTGTACGGGGATCCCGGGAGCGATGACAGGGAGCAGCTGGGATGTTTCTCTTCCCTCCGTGGGTACGGGGATTTTGGTAGTCCCGGGGCCCGGGGTTGTTGTCTGTTTGGTGGATTGTGGGGCTTGGCCAGGTGCAGGGTCGCGGGGCAGCGCAGTGCCAGACGGCACGGTGGTACTTACTCAGCCAGGAACGCACACGGAGTCTCTGGTAAAACAAACGGCTGGATGGACGAGTCCCACAGACGGCTGTGACGGCCACTCTCAGTAGGTTGACGGTAACTGTCTCTCCCTGCACCGGTGTTATGTTCTCGGCCCCGATGGCTTCCCACCAGTGACCCGCTCCCCAGCGGTATGCTGGCTAAGGGAGCCTCTTTTTGCCCGCAGGCTCTGGCCCTGGGAGCTCTAGCTCTGGTGGTAGCTTTATCTCCCTCACGGTTTGGACGGTTGCCTTCAGTCGGGTCTTTACTGCTGGGAAACCCCGGAGGTTCCCGTCACTGATGGATTTGACCGGTTTAACTGCGACTCCTAGCCTGGTCGGGGTCCGTAGGCCCTGCCAGATGGTGCTGGCTTCTCTTCGCTCCCCGATCCGGTACCGGCGGGCCACCGCCCGTCCCCGGTCCTTACGGTTGTGCGTCAATCGGCCTCTCCTGCAGTCGGTCACCACCGTCTGCCAACCTTGCTGTTTCTGTGCCCGGGCCACGCACCCGGACACGGCCAGTCAGCTCCTCTACTACTACTTCCTCCACTCACACTCTAAACTCAACTGCTCCCTTTTCCCGCCTCCAGGACTGTGAACTCCTCAGTGGGAGGAGCCAACCACCTGGCTCCACCCCACCTGGTGTGGACATCAGCCCCTGGAGGGAGGCAACAAGGATTTGTGTCTGACTTAGATGTTCCTAACCGGGGTGTGGGGTGTGTTGTTGCAGTACCTGTGACGTCCTGGCTTGTCCAGGGCGCCACAGATGCAGTCACTGCCTGCTGCCAATCACATGTGACCGTGTGCGGGCGGTGTGGTCAGGAGTTCAGCTGAGTTCAGATCAGCTGATTCCAGTGTCGGCCGATTACTTGTTCTGTGTCCCGCTGCATCCATTGCAGCGTGTGTGGGCTGTAGAATTCAGCTGAGTTCGGCCGGCACTGGAGTCAGCTGATCTGAACTCAGCTAAACGCCTGACCTTATACCAGCAGAACAAGTAATCAGATCAGCTGACTCCAGTGTCAGTCAATTACTTGTTCTGTGCCCCCTTGCATCCATCGCAGCGCGTGCGGGCTGTGAGGTCAGCTGAGTTCAAATCAGCTGACTCCAGTGCCAGCCGAACTCAGCTGACCTCACAACCCGCACACGCTGCGATGGATGCAGGGAAACAAGGAACAAGTAAACGGCCGACACCGGAGCTAGCTGATCTGATTACTTGTTCTGCAGGCTGTGTGGTCAGGAGTAGGGATGAGTGAGCAGTAAAATGCTCGGGTGCTAGATGGGCGAAGCCCATGTCGATTTGTTGGGTTTTTTTTTAAATTCATTAAAAAATAAAAAAACAAAAACCCGAAACACATAGCCCTAACCCTAAGGTTAGGGGTAAAAAAACAATGCATGGGCTCCCGCTGCATTTTCAATTGGTAAGGGTAACCCAAGTAGCTACTGGCTGCTAACCCCCACTGCTTGGACTTACCTTCACTGGCAATGGAAAATCCAGGGAAGCCCTTTTTTTTTTCTTTTTTTCTTTCAGTTTTTTGCCCAAAAACTAAAAACAAATGACATGGTCTTTGCCATATTTTTGTATGCTAGCCACACCTGCCCCAACCCCCAGCTGCCTATTTGTACCCAGCTGGGAACCAAAAATATAGGGAAGCCCTTTTTTTAATTACTTCATGACAGAATTTAAAAAAAAAAAAACAATGTGGGCTTCTCCCAATTTTTGTGTTCAGCCAGGTACAACTAGGCAGCTGGGAATTGGAATCTGCAGCACAGGGTGGCCCAAGCTTTTTGCCCTTGCTGCGAATTACAGTCCGAAGCCGCCCCAGAAAATGGCGCTTTCATAGAAGCATCATCTTCTGGCACTATATCCAACTCTACCAGCGACCCTGGTGCCGGGTGGCATGCTGGGTGATAAGGGTTAATACAAGCTTTGTTTTACCAGCTGGTATAAAGCACAAGATTCTTAATGTCAGGCCAAGTTTGACCCGACCATTAAGAATCTCCAATAAAGGGTTAAAAAAAAGACACCACACAGAGAAAAAAAATACTTTATTAGAAATAAATACACAGATACACTTAGGGACTCCATGTTTATTACTCCCTCTCACCCCTCCACGATTCTGGTCTTCTATCTTCTGTCACCAATCTAGCCCTGCTGTATCAGAAAGTACAGGGGGGAGGAATAACTACTTTCTGGGCATGCTCAGTACAGACAACAGGATCCTGCCTATCAGAGTGCGGTGACTTCCGGTAGAGCAGGATCCGGCACACATTGAACTACATTGCAGGTACTGCCGCAATGCATCGGATCCAGTGACATGCATTATTTTATCCGAGTTCAAAAACGCTACAAGTAGCGCTTTTGAAAAAAGATAAAATACCGCAAAACACCAGATCCAGTGTGTGCCGCACGCAACCGCAAGTCGCCTCTTGCATCTTGCCGTGATTCCATTGAAAATGCATTGAAATGACAACACATTTGTAAAGGATCCAGTTTTTCGGCAAAAAATCCATTCTTGCCGCAGTTAAAAAAACGCTGATATGAAACCAGCCCAATTTACTCTGTGGACAAGAGTCTTTTATACAGGTGACAATTTAAGACAGCTGTTTTAATGCAGGTAATGAGTTGATTAGAAGCGACTAAGTGTCTGTAGGAGCCAGAACTCTTAATATTTGGTAGGGGATCAAATACTTATTTCTCTCTGTAAAATGCAAATACATTTATACAATGAGATTTTCTGGATTTTATTTTGGATATTCTATCTGTCACTGAATTGAATTGATGATGCCCTACAATTTTTTAATTCACTTTTTTTCTCTATCTCGTTCCGTTTTCGAGATAAAAATGATAACTCCGTTGTTTTCCACCAGGTGGCGCTATAGGTGGTCTCATTGCGTAGTGCATGGCTAATTTACTATACCTAGACACCACCTCTATGCCTATAGCTGCCGCCGTTCTCAAGTTAATGGCGGTGGACAGGATATGGGTGGACACACTGTATATTGATGTTTAACGGATTACATCATGAATGTATTTCCAGCTGAATGTGATGTCAAACAAAGACCAGAGAAGGCGGCAGAGAAGAAAGCGGCAAAGCAAGCGGCCCTTGGGGTACCAACCAAATCTACGACAAAGAAGCCCAAGCAAGATCTCATGAAACGTCAGCCCAAGGCTAAACCTGCTCCCCCTTCTTCTCAGGGCCACACAGCAGGGTCCATTCTGTCTCAAGTTGTGGAGAAAGGAAGGTTTCAACCAGTCAGTGACACAGTGACAATAAAAGCTGGTCAGAACCTGGATCTCCGCTGTAAGGGCACTTCTGTACGCTGGAACTATCCTCATTACTTGCAGGAGGATGATGAGGGAAGATTAAAGTAAGTAGGACTGCCAAAATATGGTGTAGACAAGGTTGTACAAGTCATAGATGAACAAGGAGCAGTGTCAGTTAATATGCACACACCACAGTATCGGTATAGATGAAAATATTCATAAACAGTGTTATCTGTATGGAAAAAAAGAAGTACCTATTGAAAATACCAATGTTTTCAATACAATGGTATTTAAATAGCTATATATAGAATGGTTGGATTTAATGCAATAACATAAGACATGAACATTGTCATATAATAGACCTCGAGTTGGGCACAGTATGAAGACAGTTAAAGGGAATCAATCACCAGGATTTTCGTATATAACCTAAAGCCAGTGCTATACTGGCACTATCAGGCTGACTCTATACATACCTTTAGTGGTCAGCTCGGATGTATAGGATTTGAAATCCAAGAAAGTAAAGTTTATAAAATCGGCAGCTGCTTGAGTGACAGCAGCTGTATGTAAAAGATTATGTGGAGGCTCATACTGTATGTAAGGAGTGCTGTGTTTGTGCTCATACTGTATACAGGGGAATGTCAGCATACTTAATACTGTTCAATATTAAGTGATACAATTAATATTAATATAAAATAATAATTAAAATTAATACTAATATTGAGTAGAATTAATTTCAGCCTTTTGCTCCAGCCCTCTCCAAAAGTCACGTGGCCCTTCTGGAAAATTAATTTCCCACCCCTGCTCTATTATGTTATCTATAGTGCTGTACATAAGGGAAAAAATTGTGCAACGTGTTATACAAGTCTTTCTCCCTTTATGTCTGCACATGTGCACATGTTAATATTAATATTGAGCAGAATTCATTTCATCCCATTGGTTCTGTCCTCCACACCAGTCACTGTCTCTTATGTGGCCCTTCGGGAATATTAATTGCCTACCCTTGGTCTACAGTATTTCAGGAATGAGTTGGTGGCCAGAGGATTACCTACTTTGTCTCAGACTCATCTCCACCTTTTCCTGTGACCTAAACTGACCATAGAAATCTGATTACAGTAGAAAGTATAGAAGACTGTTCGGCCCAGGGGCGGACACAGACAGATGAGGGCCCTCTGAGCAAGAACAGTATATGGGCCCTCTGCCGTCCAAAAACCCGTCACAATGTACCCCTTTATGAGTTTGGGACAGAAGTTGCTTCCTACTTTGGGTATGGAAGTGGGCCTCCTTGTCTCTTAGGCCTCTTGGGACCCTGTGAAAATGAACAGGCCACACCAATGTTATGTCTGCCCTGGCTTGGCCATAATTTCACATTGGTCACTTAGGATGTTTGGCTTAGTCAACATTGCAAGGTAAATCAACAAGACAACGCTGTTTCTTTAATTGAGCAAAAATTAGGGTACTGGGCTTAAACCAAGGCTCAAAAACATTGTAAGGAGCAATGGCGGTGCCTTGACATCGGCTGGTCCAAGCCCCAAATTGTGCAGACCATATAGATGTGTTTACATAGCATATCTGAGTAACCCACAATGTCTTTTGATGGCACTTTGTCATCCCATCATCCTTATTAATCATGGATATTGGCTACAAAGTTCTACAGTTTTGTTGTTCTCTCAACCAAAGAGAATCGCCCATGTGCAGTAGGTCATTTGCTTCTTCATGTAAAGATATTAATTTTTGAAGTAATGAGACCTTTTATTCCATTCAAGGATAAAACACTTTGGACGCTACAGTCAGCTCATCCTGGTTAATGCCTCAGCAGCCGATACTGGGGAATTTGGCTGTGGTGGTTACCAGTGCAGTGGACATGGCTGCCATGATGGAGAAGAGAAAACCAGCAAGACCTTTGTGTTTGTGGCAGGTGAGCGTAGAACACTACCACTTGTGTAAAAATATCGAACATGGCCTTACTATGAAAGGATATATACTAATTGATTATACCCTGTCTTCGATTTTACACACTTACATCCTTTTCTCTAAACCTTTTCCTGTAGATCCTCAGGAACTTTTTGTCCCGACAGAGGACTATTATGTGGCTGTCCAGCTTCGAACACGACAGCCAGCATTACTTCCGTGCCAGGTTACCAACCCACTTGCCAAAGTCACTCTACACAGAGAGTTCCCACCTGAGCAAATCCCCGTGGATGGGGCGAAGATTGCTTACGACCAGAAGAAGGGAATGATCATATACCAGCCACAGCCATCTCTTGCAGGATCACTATTTTGCATTGCTGAGCTCGGAAACCTTCGACAAATGTCGACCAAGTACATGCTGATATATGTGCACTGTAAGTGCTCCTACCATACTCCGTTTCCATAGAAGGATCACATCTAATAAGCCCACAAGATCTAACCCTTCCTTAGGGGTGATTTAGTTGTCAATGATTTTTTAAGTACTCAAAAATGGTCCAAATTCCATCCGATTTTCATCAGTGTTTGGTAAATTAAAGGGAACCTGTCACCAGATTTGGGGCCTACAATCTGCGGCCACCACCAGTGAGCTGTTATATACAGCATTCTAACATGCTGTATATAAGAGCCCAGGCCGCTGTGTAGAACATACTGTAAAAAACACTTTATAATACTCACCTAAGGGGCGTTTTGGTGCAGGCTGGTTGATGGGTGTCTCTGTTCTCTGGTACCGATGCCACCTCTTTCGGCCATCTATGTCCTCCTTCTTCTGAAGGTGCATGCCTGGGTGCATGACGCGTCCCACGTCATCCACACTAGCCGGCATTGAGGTCCTGCAGTGGCGCACTACAATACTTTGATCTTCCCTGCTCGGCATTTACAATGCCATGTGCAGGAGCCCTAAATATCATCGTTCAATATGTTTCTTAATCCCTAGATGTACTAAATGATACTAAGAATACAAGTTTTCAATTTCAAAAATGTATACATTTTTTTACAGACCCATCAGCTCCACCCAAACCCACCATTGAAGCATCAGTGAAGTCGATACGAACCGGAGAGAATTTTATTGTCACCTGTACCGTTTTAGGTGAACTGGAAATCAGTGTGGAGTTCACCTGGGAATATCCTGGGCAACAGGTAAAAGATAAGTGACTGGAGCATGTTGGATATTGTAGTGACGCGCCCACGGGGTCGGAGGTTAGCCGTCACCGGGCCGCGGGTCTTCTCCTGGGTCGCCGCGGTGGCCTAGCCCAGTTCCGTGACCCTGTCCGGTGTCAATAAAAGGCTTTTGGGAATGGGGATTTATGGGGGTAGTTGTTTGTGACGCCACCTGTGGTGTACGGCCAGTATGAGCCGCCGCTGTGGGTGCTTTCTCTGCTGGGGCGGATGATGACGCAGCTCGGGTGTTGCAGCTCTCCACAGGTAGAGCTAGGCCCCAGGGAGGATGGGAGTGGAAGTCTTTCAGGTGCTGATAGCACTGTGGCGCGATGGTGAGGGCGCCGGCAGTAACGGGACGACACAGGCGGTGCAGTTCAAGGTCTTTTACTCACTGGTCACACGCTACCATTGGAGCACCGGGCTACGCTGTGATGGGCTTCAGCCGATCCCGGATACTTCAAAGGTCGATGCCGGTGTTTTCCTTCTGTGTGTCACCTTTCGACACCTTTCCCTCCACCTCAGCTCCTGGGCTGTGGAACGGATCACGGGTGCCTTCTGCACTTCCCGCGAACCGTGGGATTCCCCTTCTTTCCTGAGAGCCCGGGTCGAGCCTCCGGCTCCAGACCACGGGCCCCTGACTATTCGTGTCTGTGCTTGCTTGTTCCTAAGTGCGTCCTCACTTGGACGCTGTCCGGTGCTAACTGCTCTCTGTGTGTCTGATGACTCCTAATTTCCCCTGTGGGTGCCCCGCCTCCCAGGTTCCTGAACTAGTGAATATGAGGTCCCATACCTCATGATGGCCACCCCAGCACCTACCCTACCCTAGTCCCAGTGGCAGAATCCCCGTGTTATATGTTGTTTGAGTGTGGTTGTGGTTGTTACAGGCTGTGATGAAGACTTCACCTCAGGTGAGGTGCAGTACCCTGCGGCACCTGCAGCCGCAGGGGCGCCACAGTAGTGATTAGATCTTTGAAGCCATTGTAACCTATGCACTGGCATCAATTCACAGCTCTCTGTTTCTACAGATCGGCAGGCCTCCTTACGTCCGGGAGAACACGTCACAGACAAGACGAGGAGGAACGTTAATGCAGGAGTCCCAAAGTATTTTGTATATTGATGAATCTCGTGCTGTGGATGACGGCACTTATACCTGTACAGCTCAAAACTTACAGGGGAGCACGTCTGTAACCACAAGGGTTAGCGTCCTCCCACCCACGTCTACAACCCGAGTAAGAAACCAAGGATGAGACACCCAGGACTCTATCTGTAGGGAGTAGATGGAGGTTTGTTGCCATCATTAGCTCTTTATGACTGAAAAATGTATTAATAAAATAAAATGTGTCCTTATAGTTTTAATATTTTTGAAAGACTGGTTCTACAGTCTCCTAATAAACACATTGTAAATGTAATTGTATCCAATATGCTTAAGGCCTAATAAAGTTCCAGATTTCAGGGTCTCACCTTTCTGGTGTCAAAATTCCCTTTCATCCAGATCAGTAATGGATTGAGATTCTTGTACTTCTCTTTAAAGGGGACTTGTCACTTTTCCATAAATATGTAATGTTTTCGCATGGTGTAAATGTCGCTGTTCTCCTGAATCCGGCGCTATTTTTCTTTTTTTCCTGCACCTCTCCGTTCCTGAGCTATGGCCCTCTCTTCCCGTATATACATCTAGTATCATTAGCAAAGTGGGCGTGATCATTAGCTCTTCTTGGTAACCACGCCCATTTGGCTAATAAGACTAGATTCCTATACAGGGAAGAAAGAGCCAAATCTTTGGAATGGAGAGTCACAGAAACAAAAGAAAAGCAACGCCGGATTTAGGAGGACAGTGGTATTTACATCAGGTAAAAAAATGACATATTTATGGCAAGTGACAGGTCCTCTTTAGGGGCTCATGAACATGGCTGAATTACCAATTTAGTATTGAGGTGTATATTTGAAACCAAGAATAAAATCAGGTCCAGTTCTGTGATATCAACCCATTTTGCTGAAAGTTCTCCTGATCTCGGAAGTCAGGAGCCAATTCTACCCTCGAGGTTGCACATATGGCACAACTCATGGTCCATTACACAGCAGAATGTCAATCACAGCTGAAGATTATTGTCCATCGTTAAAGACTTGTCCAGAACAGATGCTGAAAGATGAGATGAGTCTGTCATGAGATGAGTCAGGAATGGCCACAGATTGTGTGATTTAGAAAAGGAGAGGAATTTAGAAAAACTATTGCACAAACCCCATTAGGAGATCTTATGTTAATAGAGAGGTTCAGTATTTTCATCTCTTACACCAAAGAGCGTAAAGCTCTGAGCACTGTGTAAAACTTCATTTTCTCTATATATACCACCAATATCACAATCCACTAGTAGGGCCTCAAAGCATATAATTTGATCATATCAACACCAAAGAAGAAATATGCAAGCCAAAATAAAATTAATTATACAAATATCTTTTATTAAATAAATTGGAAAGTCATCAATCACAAAAGAAAGTGAACTATCAATGAGCCCGGTTCAAACAGGGATGAGGAGCGGTTTCCCTGTATACTCGACTCGCATTTCACAACCTCAGTGCTGGACGAAGCACTGAGGTTGCGAAACGCGCGTCGAATGTACGGGGAAACCGCTCCTCATCCCTGTTTGGACTCGGCTCATTTGTATTTCACTTTCTTTTGTGATTTCTTTATCTTACTTGTGATTGATGACTTTCCCATACCGCTGTTATATTTAATTAGCACTTGTGAGTATTTAATTACCTATATACACAGTTTTGTTGCGGTTTTGGGATGTCATTTATCCTTTTAAATTTATTTAAATTGCATTGGACACTCATACACTTGTGTGATGCTGGATTCCATTTAGTTATTGTATTAGGGTATTGCCGGATTTCCCCAATTCATACCATCCGTCTCTTGAGTTGTTCTATTTTTTATTATATTTTTATATTTTAATTTATTTAATAAGTGATATTTGTATAATTATTTTTATTTTGGCTTGCATATTTCTTCTTTGGTGTTGATTTCATTTTCTTTGTTGTGGCGCTGTAGGAAAAATATACAATTACTGGTTTGATCACAGATTACAATGCAATGGATGGAAGGGGAAAGGTTTGTGATCATCTCATTACAAAGGAACTCTATTAACAAACAGCTATATGCATTGATCGATGAACTGTATTTGCAAAATAAAGAAATGTTTTTTTTTACATTAAATCAGTCAATTCCAGTAACTGATTGTCACGATGACTTTAGGATAGTGGGGAATTGGGTCTCCTAAGCTATCTCTCAAGCTATGGGACGCTATGCTATCTCTAATCTCTGCGATACTCCTAATGGTGGAGATGCCTGAGTCTACTTCCTGGCTGTGCTACTTACCAGTCCTGAAGAAAAAACAAAAAAGCTAGCACTAAATGTGCACTACAGCACTAAAAATTCCAACTGTACTTATTATAAATTTGAGATTTTTGGCAAAAAATTGCAATTTCTTGAGCCACCCCGCCACTCCACGGCAAATCTCATTTGGGGCAGTCCTAACACTAAAATATTCTTATAAAATGTGCCAAACGGCCTCACATATGAAATAGTAGAACTGCTCTTAGCAGCACTCACCTGGTCTATTTCAGTCCCGTACCCATGACTGAATCATGGCTGTGGGCGTGACAGGTCCAAGCAAATGCTGCATGAAGTAAATAGCCTGTGGACAGGGCCTGATAACTGAATGTGAACAGTCACCAATCGCCAAAATCTAGACAGATGGAATACATCCCAAATTGGGGTGCATAGCAAGGTGGAGGTCAGCCACCGACCAATTCAATTCAACTTACCAGTCCTGGTCTGATTCCTCCTCCCCCTTAGGGAGGGACATAACAGGAGTGTGTATAAACCACAGAAAAAGACAGACAAGGGAAAAAACAAAATTCTGTCACACAGCACACACTGTTTTGAGAAGTATTTAAAGGGATCGGATACGGCTTTAAAGAAGGCGATTAATTTTATTATAATGATTCAATTATTACAGGAAATAGTGTATGGTGAATAGTGCATAATATAAATCACAAAGGTAAAGTACTTACAATGCACACTACATAGGAAAAACTTCACCAGGAGTTACACGCATCATCTGTCCGGAAACATCAGCTGTGAGAAGCAAAACAGCGAAGACAAAGAAACTCCTGGGATCCACACTGTAGTTTCACAGGTATCCCCTCTACAGGCTTCTGACTTTGCTGTAATCTTCACCAGCTCGCATAACCAATTCTTACACACACTCTAACAGGTTTCATTTGTTCAATATAGTATCCCTTTTCTGAGTGGCCAACTCTTCAGATGTCAATCTACACCGGACAAATACGTCACTGGATGTGACATGCCAAAGCTCCTATTTTCAGACGTTTTACCATACTATAAACACGTACATTCTCACTAAACATTGATAGGAAAACTATGTGATACTATAAACATGTACTTTCTCGCTGACTAGAACTATATCTCCAGGTGTCTGGGAAATTTACAGAAAAAACACTTAATATAAACTAAACTATTACAGTCTGATATCTTAAAGGGTTTCTTAAAGACAAACGACTAATATGGATTCCTGATGGCCACTAACATGTTAGCACTACATGTACACATGAAGGTAAAGACAATAATAGATTCAGGAGGAAAAACAAAAGCAGGAAGGAAGTATAAAACAACAGGGGTAACCGCCACAACCGCTCCAAACAATAAGCACAACTTAAGTGCAACTTTCACCAGAGAGTTTGGGACACCACTCCTTACAGACCAACATAGAATAAACTATAGCTGGCATAGATGGAAGCCTTCCACTAGCATTAATAGGAGGGGAACAGATGTGATAGGCCTCCCTATAACATGTGAATAAAGGAACAAGCAGACTAGCAGAGATTAAACTTGTTAGCCTGCCTAAGAATCAGCACACAGCAGGTCAACGCCCGAGTTTGCCTGTGTTGATTCCAGACACTAGAGAAACCATCTGGCGGAGTGACAGAATCTGCAATCTGTACAGAGTCCAATACCACCATGACAGTCAGCGAAGTTTGTGCAAAACTCTGTGTGACCCTGATAAAGGAATAACACAAAGGCTTCATATTTGCTGCCAAATATGAAATTATGTGTACAGTAGATAGTGGCTACAGAATTATTTGAGCTCCATTGTAGCTCTGTGTGCTGCCGATTTTGGGCCGTGTTCACAAATAGCATAAAATCTGGGGGGGTTTTCCCCCGATTGCGTTTTTTTGTGCAAAAAATCTGACTCACTGTCCAAGCAAACTGGATGTGCTTTCACGAAAACTCATGCCCACTTTGTGTTTAACCCCGTAAGGCTATGTCCGCACGTTGCTTTTTACCTGCTTTTTTGCTGCTTTTTCAACTGCAGCGTTTAATGCCAAAATGGTTGTGTTCTGCTTTTCAAGCAAAGTCTATGGGAATTTGGGTTTCTTGTCCGCACTATGCAGTTCAAACTGCAGCCTTTTTGTTGCAGAACTTTGGTCAAAAACCCAGCTTTGCAGTGCAAAACCCAAATGGCAAAAACAATTGACATGTTTTTGCCATTTGGGTTTTGCACTGCAAAGCTGGGTTTTTGACCAAAGTTCTGCAACAAAAAGGCTGCAGTTTGAACTGCATAGTGCGGACAAGAAACCCAAATTCCCATAGACTTTGCTTGAAAAGCAGAACACAACCATTTTGGCATTAAACGCTGCAGTTGAAAAAGCAGCAAAAAAGCAAGTAAAAAGCAGGTAAAAAGCAACATGCGGACATAGCCTTACACTCCATGACAGATGTATCCATCATAGAGTATGTCAGAGGTAAAGTGCCAGCCATATTATATTGTTGCCATCTGCCTCTAGCAGCAGCTATCGGTGCGCCCACCGATCGCTACTGTTATCTCCATAACTGCCGCTGTCAATTGCTGATAGCGGCATTTAATCACCTCCATCTGTGCCTGTCACATGATCCCTTACAAAAATACAGCTGCACTCTGAAACGCTAAGGCATGTAAGCATTGAACACAAGAATTTGGATATGCATTACTGCTAAGGAAATAAATTAAAAAATTGAGACACAGCGCTTAAAAAGGCCAGTGTTATGTAAGCCCAGCAGCCAGCATCAAGGCGTATCTCTTTTTGCTTGGATCCATACCTAAATACCTCTATCCGGGATGAACAGCCTAAAATTTTAGGGGCAGGCAGGAACCTGCTAATAGTAAATTAAAAATCACCTTAAGCTGGGGGGAAGCTTGGGTAGAGGCATTTAGGTAGACACCTATCAAAAAGAAATACACCTTTACAGTGGCTGCTGGGCTCACATAAAACTGGCCTTTTTATGTATAATCTTTCTTTATTGAGCAAGAAAACAACAAACATCACAACATACATATCAGGTTACAAACAGTCAGATTTCAATCTTAACAACTACTATATATTGTATATATCATCAGATACTTTATTAATTCCTCTATTTACAAATATTCATATATTTCAACAGGTAACCAATACAACTTTTAGAATATTATACCTCACTCCAACCATTCTCTTAAAGCGACTTAGAACTAAATCTTTTAATATAACAGATCATATAAGAACATATTATTCCAAAAGGGGAAGGAGGAAACACTGGCACTATTCAGCGAGCTAACCGCTCAATCCACTTATTCTAGGCTGATGAACGCACTCTCTGGCAGTAAAATCCAAAGCACATTGGTCATGGTGCTCATTCCAATAGACAACAATCCAAACAGTCCATAAGAAGAGACGGAAGGCATACATTCATGGACTCGTGGAAGCGTCGGTTGTAAAGACGTGAAACGGCCGTCGTCCAGACGGACTGTGTGTTCCCACCTCCCTCACGCCTTTCACCTGAGCTGATGGTCGAATAAAACTTTTTTTTACCGCATATTTGGTGAGTGTCTTCCGTCTCTTCTTATGGACAACGAAGAACATATTATTATATGCAGGTAAAGGCTTATCAGAGAGAGGTTAGAACTTAGAAGAAGAAAGAAGAAAGGTGAAAATATGAAGGAAAAACTAGGGAGGGAAGGAAGGGAAAGGGAAGAAAAGCCACCAACCTCAACGACAAATACGTAACATCTCTAGACCCCCGATTACCAGAGACAGCGCGCTCAGAGCTCAAGCAGCTCCCTATAGTCATTAGTGTCTTTAAAGGGAACCTGTCACCACTTTTTTTTGGCTATAAGCTGTGGCCACCACCACCGGACTATTATATACAGTACTTTAAACCTTATCTCATGATTATACTCAAGAGATACCCAGAGCATATTGATGCAAAATAGAAAAATCAATAGACTTTTTTGGATAAAAACCAAAACTTTATTAGACAATCAAATATATAAACTTTAAAATAGACAGAAGGACACACCTTGTTGAAGGACGGAAAATATGCCTCTAATTCAAACACACATCGGTATTATTGTCAGATACGGTACTAGTACGCACGTTTCGCACTAGCTTCGTCAAAAAGAGCATCTTTTTGAAGAAGCTAGTGCGAAACGTGCGTCAAAGGTGGAAGGACGGGCTGCCCTGCACCTAGGTAATGATTTAATGTCAGATTTTTTGAACTATTGTGTCTTTCTATTCATATATGTCTAGCGTCATGTAGTGCGCCTACAACAACAGAGCGATCGCCATAGGTATTATACTAGTATCTTGCAGTACTGGATATATATGTGCATTCAGTGATCTATAACAGGTGTGTCAACCGAACTTTAATTATGTGGTGGACTGCCATCAACTAGGTGAATGTTTTACTATCAGCATTCACTTTGCTGTATTGAATGAGGTTTCCCTGCACTTGGATTTGTTGAATTTTTAAAAAAAGCCATAGGTGTAAATTCTGCTTAACACATTTGTGCTGTCTATGACTATATGTACTTTTCAACTAAATAATTTGGATTTGCGCATTTGCTGTGAATTAATTACTATATCACATATATTTTTTTTTAACCAATCAGTTTTTATTAAAGATTTCCATAACAGAAACAGATTAAACATAACAAGCATACAGAAAGAAAAATAAGAGAATATTAGCCACTTCAAGTTCCGTAGGTGGGCCCTTGGTGTTTATACAATCTACATAATATATTACTGACAAGAATGTATTTCCACCCGTGTTTTGATAGGTTATCTGTGACTATTCCATATTCATAGGTTACAGTTTGTCACCTTTTACTTCCAAAGGGCTAGACCTGTCTGTCTATATGATGAAGAACCTTACTAGAAAAGTGGTCAAGATATAGAGTGAGTAGATAGCAGAATAGAAAGAGAGGGGAGAAGGAAAAGGAAGGGACTTATACAAGGGGTTGCGGGAGGGAGATAAGACGGGGGTTGTTTATGCACTGTCACTAGAACAGGCTCCTGAATGCAGGGGACTCCTTGAACAGTATCCACGGCTGCCATAGTTTGGTAAACTTCTCATTTGTGCCCGATACCCAAGAGGAGAGTTCCTCCATGTGACAAAGATGCGTTAACTCTGTCAGCCATTCCCTTATTCCGGGGGTCACTGTGGTCCTCCAGTGTCGTGGAATGACTGCTCTGGCCGCAATCAAAAAGAACCGCAACAGGCGCTTCTTTTGGCATCCCAGTGAACCGGGTAAAATAGACAGAAGGGCGATCTTAATGGAAGGAGTTACGCTTTCTCCTGCCATTTGGTTGTAGGTCGCAAACACCTGAGTCCAAAAGTTGGATAGTTTGTTGCAACCCCACCAAATGTGTGGCAGCGTACCTTTGTCTGAGCCACAGCACCAACACTCATCCGGGACCATAGGGAAGGCTCTATGGAGGTTGACCGGGCATTGATACCATCTTGCCAGTAGCTTAAAGCTCTTTTCCTGGGCATTGCATGCTACTGAGATCTTGTGGGAGAACGCATACGCCTTTCGTTTTTCGTCCTCAGTAAGGCTGAAACCTAATTCCAATTCCCATCTTCCAATGTAACTGGGGTCCTCAGAATAGAGGTTCCTGTTCATCATATTGCAAATGAGGGAGATCTGGTGCGTCGGAGGCAAACTCTGCAGGAATAAGTGTTCAAATGGGGTGGATGTATCCGGGGAGGGGGGCCTCTTCCCACCCAGCCAGGATCGCATAATATATCACATATATTTTACATGTTGATTATGGTATGTAGCCTGTTTATGATAGTGGAGATATGTGCTCATGGGTGAAAACCTGTATCACATTTTTATATACCACAGCAAAGACGCAAATGTAAATATTTTTTGAGTATGGTATGCATATTGATACATCCATATAGTGACAGCCAGGTGAATACAACCAGTATATTTTATCCACCCTGTTCTGTCGGTCATTGACACCTTGGATGAGTGCGATAGCGGTGCCGTGCACTTAGAGGTGTGAATTGCGCCTAAAATATTGTTACTTGCGCTACTCTAACAACCTGGATGTGCGGTACTGCTGTGAATTAACCACTACATCATTTATGCATATCTGTCAACATTCTTGTGCGTTGATGACAATATATAGCCTGATTCTGATAGCGGTGATACTTGCCTATGGGTAAAACACTATTATTATATTTTGTGCAAACCATAGTAAAAATACTAATATAATTATGGTCATGATTGCTTTGTGTATATTGATGTATCCATAGGGTGACAGCTGGAGACCCGCATCCATGTTGTGAACTATGCGTGCTTGAAATTAATAACGGCATATCAGATTTCTAGGTGCACACAGTTGGAGAGCACTGGCGGCAATGCACATATACTGGTATTGGCTTACTATGCCTATTTATTATTGAATAGAGTCTGCACTACAACAGCCGGTGCTGTTCACTGTTGACAATTATGGCATCGACAGTCTGTTTTTGTGATACATAATAGTTTGACACATGTATAGAGATTAAAGATCTTTGATACTAGTACCGTATCTGACAATAATACCGATGTGTGCTTGAATTAGAGGCATATTTTCCGTCCTTCAACAAGGTGTGTCCTCCTGTCTATTTTAAAGTTTATATATTTGATTGTCTAATAAAGTTTTGGTTTTTATCCAAAAAATTCTTTTAATTTTTCTATTTTGCATCAATATGCTCTGGGTATCTCTTGAGTATAATCATGAGATAAGGTTTAAAGCAGTTTAAGTGGAGTGATGCTTCTTGATTTAAAGTTGGGACAATTTTGCTAACTAAATCTTATATACAGTATTCTAAGATGCTGTATATAAGAGCCCAGGCCACTGTGAGATCATAAAAAACACTTTATAATACTCACCTAACGGTCGCGCGGTGGGCCATATGGACGTCTCCGTTGTCCGGTGCCAGCGCCGCCTCTTTCGGCCATCTTCGTCCTCCTTCTTCTCTAGCCGCGGTGCATGACGCGTCCGATGTCATCCACACTCACCGACATTCAGGTCCTGAGCAGGTGCACATTGATCTGCTCTGAGCAGGGGGCAGATCAAAGTATTGTAGTGCACCTGCGCAGGATCGGCGAGTGTGTATGACGTAGACGCGTCATGCACACAGGCTTCAAAAAGAGGATGAAGATGGTCGAAAGAGGTGGCGCCGGCACCGGACAACGGAGATGCCCATATGGCCAACCGAGCGACCGTTAGGTAAGTATTCTAAAGTGTTTTTTTATGTTATACCCCCGGCCTGGGCTCTTATATACAGCATGTTAGAATGCTGTATATAAGAGCCCAGTGGTGGTGGCCACAGCTTATACGCCAAAAAAGTGGTGACAGGTTCCCTATAAAGAGAATCCATGAGTGCCACACTTTTAAAAAATTCTCCTGTTCTCCCTCCGCTTCTGCCGACAAGTCCTCCATGTAGTAGATAAATGCTAGCTCCTGCATCCATTCCCGTGCACGGCCGTTGTATGGCCGTTGTATGCCAATGCCTCGGAATGACCGACATTGGCAGAATCTCAGCAAATCCCCCCTTCTGAGACTTAGGGTTCCTTTGCACGTTGCGACATCGCTACTGCGATATCGTCGGGGTCAAATCGAAAGTGACGCACATCCAGCGCCAGTAACGACGTCGCAACATGTAAAGCCTAGAAGCACCGATAAACAATCGCAAAAGCGTCGAAAATCGGTGATCTGTGTAGTGTCGTTCATTTCTATAATTTCGCTGCAGCGACAGGTACGATGTTGTTCCTCGTTCCTGCGGCAGCACATCGCTGTGTATGAAGCCGCAGGAGCGAGCAACATCTCCTTACCTGCGTCCCGCCTACAATGAGGAAGGAAGGAGGTGGGCGGGATGTTTACGTCCTGCTCATCTCCGCCCCTCCGCTTCTATTGGCCGCCTGCCGTGTGACGTCACTGTGACGCCGCACAACCCACCCCCTTAGGAAGGAAGCGGGTCGCCGGCCAGAGCAATGTCGGAGGGCAGGTAAGTGCGTGTGAAGCTGCCGTAGCGATAATGTTCGCTACGGCAGCTATCACAAGAGATCGCATGTGCGACGGGGGCGGGGACTATCGCGCTCGGCTAGCGATGTCGCAGCGTACAAAGTACCCCTTAATGGAGCCCGGGAGCATGGATAACAATGCCACCTGAGGGGAGGGTCTTATTATCTCTCCAGTAATTCTGGAGTATGTCCTAAAAACCATCTCCCAAAAATGCTTCAGTTCAGAACATTCCCACCAGATGTGCGTCATATCACCACGACCCGGCCCACAACGCCAGCACTCCTCCACCACGGGAAAATTTTATGAAGTGTCACCGGACAACGGTACCATCTCGCTAGAATCTTATAGTTTTTTTCTTTAGCGTACCCGGCTATGGACATTTTGTGAGTAAATGCAAACACCTTCTGTTTTTCCTCCTCTGTGAAGGACGTCTCTAAGGCTAGTTTCACACATCCAGCTTTTCGCCCATTTGCCACATTCGGCGCACGCCAGTAGAGTGTGTACAGTACAATGGCAGCGCGACAAGCTCCGGTCACATGCTTTTATGTGACCGGAGCATGTGACCCGGAAGTTGCAGCGCTGCCACTGTACTGTATACACTGTACTCGCGTGTGCCGAATCCGGCAAACCGGCCTAAGGCTGCTTTCACACATCCGGTTTTTGCTGAGCGGCACAATACAGCGCTTTGCATAAAAAACGCAATCGTTTTTTTTTTTGCCGCCGGTTGCGTTTTTTCAGCATAGACTTGCATTAGCGCCGTATTGTGCCGCATGGCCTTGCGTTGCGTCCGGTTTTTGCTGGATGCGGCATATTTAGCCCATGCGGCGGTCGGATGGAACATTGCCTGGCATGTTTTTTTGTGCGGCGAAAAAAACGCATTGCGCCAGGATCCGGCGCGATGCGGCGCAATTTACAATGCAAACTTATGGACGCCGGATGCGGTGTCCTGTGGCAAAAACCGCATCCGGCCACCGGATGCGTTTTTTTGCACTGCGCATGCTTAGTATCAAAAAATGGACGGGCCGCATGGAAAAACTTATGCAACGGATCCGTTTTTTTCGCCGCATCCGTTGCATAGGTTTTTGAGCCGGATTGAGCCACACTGGTTCACACCAGTGCGTTTTGTTTGCGGCGTTTTTGCCCGTTTTTCGGGTGCGTTTTTGGCCTCAAAACTGCATGACTTTGCTTCCCCAGCAAAGTCTATGAGTTTTCATTTTTGCTGTCTGCACACAACTTTTTTTTTAAGCTGCGTTTTTGAGCTTAAAAAAAAAAAAAAAAAATGGACATGTCAATTCTTTCCTGCGTTTTTCTGCGTTTTTCCCCCATGCAGTGCATTGGAAAAACGCAGAAAAACGCAGAGATCAAAAACACAGCAAAACGCAGCCAAAAACGCACCAAATCGCGGTAAAAATGTCCAAAAACGCAGCGTCAAAAAAACGCAGCGTGTGCACATAGCCTAAACTCTGCTTCCCAATTAGGCTGCTTTCACACATCAGTTTTTTGGCATCAGGCATGATCCGGCGAAAAAACTGATGCAACGGATCCGGCGAAAAAAACGAATTAGTTGCATCAGTTTTTTCCGTCAGTTCCTTCAGTTTTTTTACGGATCCATTGTGTTACTGAGCATGCTCAGTTAAAAAAATTCGGCGGCCGGATACGGTTTTTTTGCCGCATTATGCCGGATCCGGCATCCATAGGGTCCTCTTATAAAACACATCGTATGGCGCGATACGGTTTTTCGACGGAGACAAAAAAGTTTCCCCCAGCGTTCCATCCAGCCTCCGGACAATCAAATTTTGGCATTGGAACGCAAGGCCATCCGGCACAATCTGGCGCTAATACAAGTCTATGGGGGAAAAAAACGGATCCGACGACAACAGACGCCGGATCCGTTTTTCAGGTTTTTGCCAGATTGTGCCTGATGGCAAAAAACTGATGTGTAAAAGCAGCCTTAGTAATAAAGTTCGGGTCCGAGTCAGCAGAAGGTGCCACCTGACTTAAAAACCGGCCTTTTCAATGCGCTAAGTGTCTCAATTTTTATATTTATTTCCTTAGCAGTAATGCGTGTCCAAATTCCTATATTCAATGTTTCCATGCCTTAGCGTCTCAGAGTGCACCTGTATTTTTGTTGCAGTATATTTCATGTTCAGTATGCACCTGTTCACATTTATCTGTTAGGCAGTGCCATCAGTTTTCTCATATTATTATATTATTGCGGCTTTGGCATCATAGAAGAAAGTATTTTGGTCTATACACAGCAATGCTGCGGTATTGTTGTATATAGTACAAGCGATCAGGTCCCTAAGGGGACTAACAAATACAGTGAAAAGTAAAAAAAAAAAAAGTTTGTTTTTTATTTAAAAATGTGTAAATATTCTACTCTTTCCCCAGTTAACAATTAATACATGTAAAAAAAAATAATAAAAGAAATCCATATATTTGGTATCAACATGTCCTGAAAAGTCCGATCTATGAAATTATAAAATTAATTAACCCGATCTGTAAAAATTGTAAAGAGAAAAAAAATCAAAATGGCAAACTTGTGTGGTTTTGGTTGCTACAACTCCACAAAAAAATGCATAAAACTAATGAAAGCTTCAGCTATGTCGCAAAATAGTATAAATAAGAAAATCAGATCAGCACGCAAAAAAATACATCAGTGACCAAAAAATACAAATGTTACATGTTTGGAAAATGATGACTTAAGCAAATTTTTAATTTTTTTTTTTTACGAATTTCGTTTTTTTTTTTTACCAGTTAAATAAAAAAAAATATGGCAAGTTTGGTATCGCCGTAACCGTACCGACATAGACAATCATATCCTTAGGTCATTTTTACTGCAGAGTGAAAGACAAGAAAACAAAACCCAAACTTACTTTACTTGAAATTTTTTTTTTATAATTTTCAAGTAATATGTATAATAAAATGGATTATTTCATTCAAAAATACAAGAAAAAAAAACAAGGCCTCACATGGCTTTGTCAGTGGGAAAATAAAACAAAAGTTACAGCTCTTGAAAGAAGGGGAGGTAAAAATGAAAGTGCAAAAACGAAAAATTGCTTGGTCCTTAAGGGGTTAAAGACGCTGTGGTATGGTGATTTTTTTCGGGGCATTTTTCTTTCTTTATAAATTTCAAGGGTAAGGGCTCACTCACACATCCTTCTTTTTGCCGATTTCGCGGATCCGGCGCGCTCCCGTACAGTGAATACAGTACAATGACAGCGCTGTAACTTCCGGGTCACATGCGCCGGTCACATGACAGCACGTGACTGGCGCTTGTTGCGCTGTCATTGTACTGTATTCACTGTACGGGAGCGCGCCGGATCCGCGAAACCGGCAAAAAGAAGGATGTGTGAAACTGGCCTAACCAGAAAAAAATGCATCTAAAAAAACTCAGTGGCATTTATAAATGCAGAATTAAAGCTAAAAAAATGCATTAAAAAATGCCGCCTCAACTATGCAGTAAAAAACGTGCCCATCGCGGTACCTTGCGGGTTACAATTCCACCCCCACTCACCTGCACTGTAGCAGCTGCATACAACAATCTCTGGTCCCCTGACTTGTATTAAAGTTGCTGTGTAGCCCCAACCTAAAAAAAATAATTTTTAGACTGCATTTGAATTCTGAATTCTGTGCATTCATGCACATCTGCGTGCATTATAACAGCCACATGTCAACTATACGGAGGCCGCCATGTTCGACAACTCTATCCTAAATCCCATTTGTTTTCAGTTATGCATCTGCAATTCTTTTCAGATATTCCATAGTCAACTGCTTTAACTGTAAAGAACCCTTTCATATAATGTCTTGTTTTGACAAACATTTTTAAAATGTGGGGGGGGAAAAATTACATGTAATAACCAGAGCGGTGCATGTAAACTATGAAGGGGTTAAGGTTCTTTATGCTGATACTAGAGTCCACTAGTGAAAACTGGTGAGATGACCGGCACCTGATGCCACTTTAGCTCTTGTCCTATCTGATGGGCTCTGGTTTATTCACAAGGTATAAAGTTCTGGACTGTGGTGGACTGTGGTATAGGCAGCTGCAGACAAGATGGGCTTGTGCCAGGAATTGGTTGGGCTTGCAGTTGTGCTTTTGGTCTCTGGTCTGGGGTCACTGGTGTGTGCAGTACAGGACCATTGGGATGATCCATCACATCTACATTGTGGATCTGATGATATGGAGTTCTCTCTTCCTTCCCTGCTGGGGGATGCAGTGTTTTCCTTGGCTGTGATTGGTAAGTACTACAATGTGGTAAGCAGGCCCAAAAGGAATGTCATCTTGCATGGGATGTAAGTCCTGGGGGGGTTGTAGGAAGTAAAACTGCTAATGACGACATCTAAAATATTTAATCTACAGTGTGATAATTGGTGTGCTCCAGTGGTGTCTGACTGGCCCTATGCCTAGGAATAAGCAGCTTCAGGGAGAAACGTATTCTTTTTCTCCCTGTAGCTGCTGCTCCAGTAATCTGGCTACACAATAATTTAACATTTACCTGCAGATTACCACTATCTGAAGGTGAAGATTTCCCTGAATGTATATTGGTGCCTTGGGGGAGGAAGTGCTTGATTTTTGGTGGGGGTTGAAAACCAACTACTGCTGCTTGGCTACTATAATGTATATAGATCTTCAGAGTATCTAAGTGCTACACTCTCCAATAGGAAAGACCCACTGATGCCTGAAAACCATGTTTACTTCAATAGGAGTGGGGCAGAAACTACTTAAGGGAACACTATTGAAAATGTGCTGTCCCACGGTCTACTGTTGAGCTGTTTTCAGCTCCAGCTGGATGTAAGCACTGGAGCCCTTGATCTACTAGTGACACTAGGGACCCAGACAGAAGAGGCCCCTGTGCAAGAACTATATATGGACCCTTTGCAGCCCAATAGCTCATCATAATGCACAATTTCTTCTTTTGGAGCTGGCAATGGGTCCCTTACCTCTTGGACCCCTGTGTGGTTGCACCAATGATGTACACACCTGGCTAGTGACAATAAGACTGGACAGCCTCCTTGGGCAATTGTGACCCAACAAAATTTTGTAGCTAAAACTACAAGTTGTATCAATTTCCTTTCCTTGTAGACAAGAATGGAAAGTCTCATTATCTTCACAATGACTCCACTTGTGGCACCTGGATTGGACAGAAATCTGATGGCTCACTCATGGTTGGTTCTACATTTCATGGCTGTTATGTGCGAGAGGAGGTAAGTTGTAAAGGAATCTCTGGTACTGGTAATGGTTTTTTTTTTTTTTTTTTTTTTTTTTTTGCTCCTCTCCATAGACTTCTATGAGCAGCAACTAGTATCTGCTTTTACTGATGTGACTCTTCAGACCAGAAGGAGACTTCTGTTGAGATGTATTACATATCCTTGTCTTCACCAACCTTAACTCTACTGAAGATTACATTTTTATGGGATTGGCCCTTACCTCCATGTACACAACTTCTGTTTTCTGGTTTCTTTATATTAACAAGCAATTTTATTCCAGAATGACAACTATGTGATGACTATCACTTTAGAAGAGGTTCTTCGGGATGGAAAAGCCCGGTATAACAAGAAGGATCTGATGTGCCCTATTCTTCTAGGTAAATATAAAGGGCATGAAATCCTCTGCCTAGATTTCCTTAACATCTATCGCCTTAAAAGTAAATGCCCTAATCTGTAGATAGTCATTGCTTAGTACAACAAGCGGTACTGTAAAACTCCCATATATGAAAGTGGGCAGCTTCCCGGAGGAAATAAATTCATTTTCTCCTGGCAACCATGCTCAGTACCTTTTTAACTAGACAGCATTGTAGTGCTATTACCCTGCAGGTAAAAGGCATATCTGAGGTGATGGGTTCCCTTTTAAAAGAAGTTGGCACAATGACTGTTCATACCAAGCAAAATGCTTGGCATGGCTAAACTTGGTGCACCTTTAATCATTCCTCCTCATAGGAATTTGAGACTTCCTAGCCAAAATGGTCTCGTGTCTACACCCAATCCTTGGCCTTCTGTATAACTTCCTTAGGATTTGATAAAGCACCACACTAACTCGGGGCTGATTCATAAGGCTAATGTTTTGTACACATCGGTCTCATAAACTTAATTACCCAAGTCCGTATCCTGTCTAGATCTGAAGGTAAACCCCCCCCCCCCCCCCCCCCCCCCCCCCCCCAACCTTTTCAACTTTGAGAGCCACATTCAGGCCTACAAGAGGGTTGTGAACCACATCCAGCTCCTATTGGGCTGACACACGCACACACCATTACTAGTTTGACAGTCAAAGCTTCACAAAAAATCACCCCACCGAGGCAGTACACCAAGATCCCAGGAGTTCCTACTTCCATTCAGATCTACTCTTCTGTGCTGGGCTAGTTACAATCTGGAGACTGGCTCTTCATAGCTGCTTGGTAGACCTGGTGCTTCTGCACCAAGATGGAAGACAGCTGTGAACCACACATTATGAGCCGTATGTGGCTCCCAAGCTACAGGTTGGGGACCCTTGGTCTAATTATAAATCACATATGCTGAGTTTGCACCAGTAATCTAGGGTGACATATTTACTAAAAATGCCAATGAAATAGGTCATCTGTCATACCAAAGCCAATATTTCTTCTGGCTTCCTCCCACAGCTATGGATGCTCCGAGCCCCAGTGACTGTGCTTCAGTTCAGCCGGCCGACCGTCTACCATGTGCTAATGACTCAGTATCTAGAGATCTCTGTGAAGGACTCGGCTGCTGCTTTTCCCAGTATGACCGTCTGCGCTGCTACTATGGAAAAAAGCGTAAGTTCACGTGATTAGTTGTACATTAAAGCTATTGCTCAGTATATAGTAGGACTGAACCTGGCATAATGGCCATGTTGTCAGGTGATACTTGGCATTTCTTGCATGGGACTGCAGCATTGCTAATGTGGATAACACTCAACAATAGCTTTAACACTAGAACTACTGAGGTAGTCATTTTCACTACTTTGCACTATGTATTTCTATATAGGTGTCACGAGCCCAGTAGTTCTAGTGTTAAGGTCCTATAGACCTTTGACTATTATCAATGGGTTTGGCCAACACTGGGGACACACAACAAATTCCCTGACAATCGGTTGACCTTTTTAGCTTCTAATCACTCTGCTCTTCAGAGGTGTCCAGTGGTTCTCATAGGAAATGCCAGATAACTCAACTAAAGCAATGGTGTATTTGATCACTTGGCCACCAATCATCTAATGTGCATTACTGGCTTCAATCTTATGAACTCCCTGGTGGTGTACTCAGCTGGTTAAATGGCCTTAGGTTGTAAAACAGAATTAGATCATTGTATAAAACATCCAATATTGCTATGCACAGTGCAGGTGTCAAACATTCTTCCAGTTATATGTAACCTATGATCTAAAATGTTTGGATTACCCATGAGTCTTCTCTACCCAGTGACGGCTCATTGCACCGCTGAGAACAACATGGTGGTCGCAATTTCAAAAGACCTGACTTTACCATCTTTAATTCTGGACACTGTTCATGTTGTTGGTGTGGACTCTACCTCCTGCCCAGCGCTGAGAACAGCAACAACTACATCATTCATTGGGTTCCAGTTCCCACTGTCTTGTGGAGGTGCAAACCAGGTATTAAAGTCCCGCTGTAATCAACTGCAAAAGTCAAGGTTGTTCCTTGCTTTGATCAATACCTGCAACTGATACTCATAATTATGGATCTCGGTAATGCTTTGGTTTTACAGGTGGCAGATATGTCCACTGTCTATGAACGCACTTTTGAGGCAACCAACCGTGTAACCACTTGGCAGATGGCATCAATCACTAGAGACACTACACTGAGGTAGTAAAAATACAACGCTTGAGTTTTGGATCAAACCAATACTGTAGGTTCTTATGATGCTCCTCTTTAATGTAGGGTGACTGTACGCTGCAGCTATGGACAAGTTGGCATTGTCCCTCTGCAAGTTGAAGTTTTGACTCTTCCACCACCCCTCCCGGTGTCCACCTCTGGTCCTCTAGCCTTGGAAATGAGAATAGCTAAAGGTAAGTATTCTGTTCCTGCAATTAATGGTAGGTTAAACTAGTCACCATATTATGAGGCTAATATTCTATGAGAAATTACTGGCTTGGCATGTAAGTGGAGTGGCACATAAACAAGTACTCATCTATAAAATGCCACTTGGTTATGCAAGCTTTGGCTCTGTAGACTGAAAATTTTGGCCATGACCTTCTGACTTTTCCATAGCCAAGGAATTATTACCCATCACATGTTTTGCAGATGAGCAGTATATCTCCTACTATACTGATCGAGAGTATCCCATTGAGCGCGTCTTAAGGGACCCTGTGCACACAGAAGTTCGGATCCTGCAGAGGACTGATCCAAGCCTGGTTCTCGTATTGAACGACTGTTGGGCCACCAATTCTCCAGTGCCTAATGACCAGCCCCAATGGCCTATCTTGTTTAACAGGTGAGGATTTTACAGCAGTGAATAAAATCTCCATGTTTAGGATTTCCATGGTTTTAATACATCTTGTTCTCACCCCCTCAGCTGCCCTTTTCAGGGAGACAACTATCTCACAGAGCTGGTTCCTGTAGTCTCTTCACAGGCCGTGCCTATCCCAACACACTATAAGCGCTTCATTGTTAATGCATTCACCTTTGTGGATCAGAACACCCAAACTGCTCTTTCTGGACTGGTAAGATCTTCGCTCATAGATGGCTCATTTCTCATGGCTCTGCAAAGCAAAATCCTAGTAAGGGAATGACCTATGGATATCATGCCTTGACTGGCTTCAAATATCAACACGTTTCCACCCCTTCTGTTACAGAACCCTTTTGTAGAGCAGCCATGTAGCTGGGCTGGCTCCTGAGTGGCTACAACTTCTTGCTACTTCAACACAGCAGCAAAGTACCAAAATGGGTACATATGGCCCGTTGTGGCATAAGTCTGCAGATCTGACTCCTTCCATAGTGTGCACTGTCAGGTATTCTCAAATTCTATAGCAGGCAGTTATGTATCTTCAAGTGTAGCCCAGACACATGCAGACTAGACATGTATGGCCTCGTTCTAAAGTGAATTGAGCATGGCCATGAATGTCATACTTGCAGTTATGACCACCCCGTCTTATCACCAGCACAGCAGATTTCAGACTTTTGACAGACCTGGACAACCCCTTACGTTGGATTCACATCTATCCACAGAATAAGTGATACATGTAGGGCTACACCTTTTTAGAACTTCTATGCTTCACCACTACTCCATTCTATACCTGGCTTTTTCCCACCTGGTACTGGGATAAATGCCCCAATTTGGTGCAAATCCTAGTGCCTGAGCCATTGCTTTCTGTGGTCCTACAGGTGTTCTTCCACTGCAGTGCTTCCGTGTGTGTTCCTTCTGCCATGGAGTCATGTTCCATCAACTGTGCCCGAAGACAAAGTAGGTGCACATTAGGAATAAAATATTCTCTTCCTAGTGGCAGAAGCCTGGTCTTCAAGCTTTGCTTCTGCCCTGTGCAAGTTTTAGGGGGTGACATTCAGATTTGTCTTGCAGAAAGAATGGCAGCTGCATGGGGGTCCGATCTTACAACAGTGACTTCAAATGGGCCGATCATGTTTAACACTGGAATGGAAAAGGCTGTCCATGAGGAGGAAGGTGAGGTGCTACATCTTAACACGGCTGTATGGTACAATAGGTTTGACCCAACAACTGATTAATGGCTAGCCCCTGGTGTCCATGCATAAGTTACAAGTGGACTATCTAGACTATACAGTAATTTCTGCCTCCCTCCATTCTAAGACTTTATTAATGTGTTTCTTCACAGGCCGTCCTGACGTTCTCGTTTCTTGGCTACAAGCCGGAGCAGCTGCTGTTGGTATAATCCTGGCTGTGTCTCTTCTGGGGATTTATCTGTATAAAAGACACAAATGTGTTGTCTCCACACTGAATGCTTGAATAAAGTGGGCTTTTCAGAAACTCTTGTCATGTGTCGTTAATGATACTTGTCCTATTTATGTTCCTGTGTCTTAAGGTTACGCTATAAAAGCATGGTGGCTTGTTACTCGCCCAACATATCTGGTGTAACTAGGTAGCTAATATGGTGTTCCCATATCAAAGAGTCTATCACAATATGTAGTAGGTGTAATGATTCAATTAGAAATGTAGTATAGTTCTCCGCCTGATTAGCTGTGCCACTTACCTAATCTGCAGGGTATTAGGTTATCATGGTTCTGACCAGGCAAAGTAATTTTTCAAGTGGTTGTAATACAAGTACCAAAGGTTCTGCAATGTCCAGAATGTGAGGCAAGTGACATGATGAATGTTGCTAAATGCTTTCTTAATGTTCAGGGCATTGCAGGATTTTTGGTATCCATAGTTAAGACCGCTAGAAACTGTCCACTCTCTCCCCACTTCAGGACCATCAGGAGGGATTGGGAAGCATGGCGATAACCCCAACACTCCCTCCTCCCTCCCTCTGTTCAATGACCCCCCCCCCCCCCCCACCCCCAGCACCCAGGCCACCACTTGAATCCAGATCTGCGGTTGCTTGAGGGGTCTCTGGACTAGAGTTGGGTCGCGTGGACACTCTAAGTGGGTATTTACAGGGGAATTTGTGGTTGGAGGTAGTGATGCCACCCACTGTGTGTGTGGTAAGGTGGGATATCACCGCTGCTGTTGGGAGCGCCCAGTGGTGGTGGAATGGCAGTCAGATGTTCAACACTCTCCGTGGGTAGGGAGAAGATGTCCTGGGGCTTGGTGATGGTGAGAGGGGAGCACTGGTGGAGAGGAAAGGGGCACTGCGTACTCAGTCCAATAATGCTGACAATTTGTAAACCAGAATTCTTAGCACCACTGCAGCAAAGAGGGAGCATGCTGGGATCCCGTGCCCCACGGTGTTGCCTATTAGCCTGTGACCTAGACCTTGGCACCTCCTATCTGTAGGTGGTCCCTCTCAGCTTGAAACTGGTTCCCGCTCACCCATATGGCTAACGGAGTGAGCTATCTCTCAGGGTTCATGCTTGGGATTTTATGGACTGTATATTGGGAAAGTCCTATCTTCCTCCCAAAACCCCCCCCCCCCCCCCCCCCCCCCCCCCCCTGTTGTGATAGTACCCCGATTTTGGAGTTGGTGGATTACGAATCATGAAGTCTTCACCCTCGTCGGGTAAATTACCAGAACATGTGAAGCTACTTCCCGGCCTAAGGTCCACATGCCCTGTCGTGCCCTGGCCCCTGCCCGGAGATGTTCAAGGCTGCCCTGCTTGGCGGTTCCGTGCCTCTTGACCCGATCCTCTGCGACCGGGGTTCCAGCTCCTATCAGGCCCAGACCAACGTCTGCCACCTAGTAATGGAGGAGCCCAGCTCCGAACCTCCTTCAACGACTTATGACCTCTCGAGTCGCACCACTTGACTGACTACCCCTGACCTCCCTTACCAACCCCCCCCAAGTGTCCAGCCCTATTCCCTTCAGGTGTCCACTGTTGGGTGTGGTGCAGTGTTTCTAGGATTTTGATTAGCTTGTTCTTAGCAACACCACAGGCTAGGGATCCGTAACCAAGGAGGAGATGGACACCATGCAGAAGGGCAGATTGCACAATGTCCTGTAACGACCTGATGGGTCAGGGCGTCACACTTGTATCTTTGTGGGGTTCCCCACCATATATAGTTCTCCAAATACAATATTGGCCCTCACAGCCTTACATAAAGGGTGCCACAACCCTTATATTATAAAGCACTTCCCATAGTCCATGTATTCACCATCATACTCCAGAGCATCCTCCCATCTTGGCAGCACACAGTGGTGATGTCACTGCACTCTGTACTGAGATGCAAAGCACAGGGGAAAAAAATGAAGCATTGAGTGTAGCTCTCCACCTCGATGCTTCATCTTGGCTGTGTGCGATGGGAAGGGAGGTGTGGACCCTGTAGTGTGGAACTAGTCGGGTCCCACTCACTCGTATGATTGAGTGAGCTTGCTCTCAGGGTTCACGCTTGGGATCTAGTAGACTGTCAGGGAAAATCCTATCCCAACGGTGGGCTAGTACCCCGATTTTGGTGAGGGATGAATCTTGAAGGCTTCACCTTGTCAGGTAAATTAGCTTGAAGCTACGTTCCGGCCTAGGGTCCACGTACCCCGTCATGCCCTGGCCCCTGCCCGGAGATTGCTCAAAGCCCCGCCGGCTGCCCTCCTCAGCAATCCGTGCCCCTTGACACGATCCCCTCTGACCGGGGATCCCTCTCGAGAGTCACCACTCTACCTCCTACTCCTTCCACACCTTTCTCAGTTCTCCTTTCACTTTTGCACTTTCCCCTACCAACCCCTCAAGTGGGCGGTCCTATTCCCTTCAGGCCTCTAATGGTGTGTCTGGTGGGTATGATGTAAAGTGTTTCTAGGTTTTTGACTGGCTAAGCTCTTAGCAACACCAAAGGACCAGGACCCGTAACCAAGGAGGATTGGATACTGTGCAGAAGGGCAGATTGCACAATACCCTGTGACGACCTGATAGGCTAGGGTGTCACATTCCCCCTTGGTTAAACGTAGCTCATCCCTGAGCTACAGGACACCAGAGGTTTATTTTTGTTTTCAACTGTAGAAGGGAAAAAAGAACATTTTAACATTATGCACTTTTATTAACGGGTTCCATCCCTCACAGGGGAGGCACTTTACTTAAACGTTACTAAGCTGTTAGAGTTCACCGTCCAACTGTGGGACGCTACCGGTTTTAGTGGTAACAGAGGCTCAACCTACTCTGTTGCAGCCCCTTCCTGCGACAGTCCAGTTCCAATGTCCCGGATCCCAATAACCCGCCACCCAAACAACCTGCTCCCCCTGGAAACCTATGGTGGGTCCGTGACCAGGTTAAGGTCCCGGGTGTTGTCTTTAGATGACTCTGGTTGGCACAGGAGGTGCAACTATGTACAAAACACAAGTTCGTGTTGGTCACGCCAGTCCTGTGACCATGGTCCATTTTTACTTAAATAAAACTTTAACCGAGTCCATGACACTTTTCTAGCAAATCTGGTAACTTTAACTCTTTCAATAAAACTGGTTGATTAGCACTCATTTACTAACATTTTCTACAGTCATGGCCAAAAGTTTTGAGAATGCTACAAATATTAATTTTTACAAAGTCTACTGCTTAAGTTTTTCTAATGGCAATTTGCATATACTCCAGAATGTCATAAAGAGTGATCAGCTTAACAGCAATTACTTGCAAAGTCAATATTGGCTAAGAAAATGAACTTCAACCCCCAAAACACATTTCAACATCATTGCATTCCTGCCTTTAAAAGGAGCAGCTAACATTGTTCTAGTGATTGTTCCATTAACACAGATGTGGGTGTTGATGAGGACGGGGCTGGCGATCAATCAGTCATGATTAAGTAAGAATGACACCACTGGACACTTTAAAAAGGAGGCTGGTGCTTGGTATCATTGTTTCTCTTCAGTTAACCATGGTTATCTCTATAGAAACACGTGCAGCCATCATTGCTCTGCACAAAAATGGCCTAACAGGGAAGAGTATCGCAGCTACAAAGATTGCATCTCAGTCAACAATCTATCGCATCATCAAGAACTTCAAGGAGAGAGCTTCCATTGTTGCCAAAAAGGCTCCAGGGCGCCCAAGAAGGACCAGCAAATGCCAGGACCGTATCTTAAAACTGTTTCAGCTGCAGGATCGGACTACCAGCAGTGCCGAGCTAGCTCAGCAATGGCAGCAGGCTGGTGTGAGTGCTTCTGCATGCACTGTGAGGCGGAGACTGCTTGAGCAAGGCCTGGTTTCAAGGAGGGCAGCAAAGAAGCCACTTCTCTCCAGAAAAAACATCAGGGACCGACTGATATTCTGTAAAGGTACAGGGAGTGGACTGCTGAGGACTGGGGTAAAGTCATATTCTCAGATGAATCCCCTTTTCGATTGTTTGGGACATCTGGAAAACAGCTTATTAGGAGAAGAAGAGGTGCGCGCTACCAGCAGTCTTGTCTCATGCCAACTGTTAAGCATCCTGAAACGATTCATGTGTGGGGTTGCTTCTCAGCCAAGGGAATCGGCTCACTCACAGTCTTGCCTAAAAACACAGCCATGAATAAAGAATGGTACCAGAATGTCCTCCAAGAGCAACTTCTCCCAACTGTCCAAGAGCAGTTTGGTGCCCAACAATGCCTTTTCCAGCATGATGGAGCACCTTGCCATAAAGCAAAGGTGATCACTAAATGGCTCATGGAACAAAACATAGAGATTTTGGGTCCATGGCCTGGAAACTCCCAAAATCTTAATCCCATTGAGAACTTGTGGGCAATTATCAAGAGACGGGTGGACAAACAAAACCAACAAATTCTGGCAAAATACAAGCATTGCTTATGCAAGAATGGACAGCTATCAGTCAGGATTTGGTCCAGAAGTTGATTGAGAGCATGCCAGGGAGAATTGCAGAGGTCCTGAAGAAGAAGGGTCAACACTGCAAATATTGACTTGCTGCATTAACTCATTCTGTCAATATAACCTTTTGGTACTCATAATATGATTGCAATTATATTTCTGTATGTGATGTAAACATCAGACAAACACAAATAAAAACCAGAGGGCAACAGATCATGTGAAAATATAATTTTGGTGTCATTCTCAAAACTTTTGGCCATGACTGTATATAGAAAACAACAAACTGTTAAAAATAACAAATAAAAGCATTGATTCCTAACGATTCTATGACATCGCAAAACTAACTGGCATTATAACATTTTTCAACTCAGTACCCGCTCACTGGGAGGCTGGTAATTGACGACAGCGGCCGGTACTACACGCTCATCAACTATAGCGAGCCGCTTCACATCTAGGGCGTACCCAGCCCCGTTCACCCCAGTGCCGGGTGTAACTGAACCACTTCTCCAGCCTCCAGGTTGTGACATGGGTGGCCACTGGGGAGATGTTGCTCAATATCTCACCGAGTGACAAACACTTCTTCGGAGAGATCTGCTTCCCCGAGGAAACCCCCATGCTTTCTCGGGGGTTAAACCGCCTGACGTACCGTGTACCCCGTCGTGAGCTGACCCCTGCCCGGTGATGGCTCAAGGCCGCTGGCTGCCCTCCTCGGCAATCCGTGCCCCTTGACACGATCCCCTGTGACCGGGGTTCCAGCTCCTACCAGGCCCAGACCAACGTCTGCCACCTAGTAACTCAAGGAGCCCTGTTCCAGCCCGGTGACCTCTCCCTCTGAGAGAGTCACCACTCTACCTCCTACTCTTTCCACACCTTTCTCAGTTCTCCTTTCACTTTTGCACCTTCGCCTACCAACCCCCCAAGTGGGCGTCCCTATTCCCTTCAGGCCCCCAATGGTGTGTCTGGTGGGTATGATGTAAAGTGTTTCTAGGTTTTTGACTGGCTAAGCTCTTAGCAACACCAAAGGACCAGGACCCGTAACCAAGGAGGATTGGATACTGTGCAGAAGGGCAGATTGTACATACCCTGTGACGACCTGATAGGCCAGGGCGTCACACATACCCTTTGATTTCCTAGCACTATATCAAACACTGCTGTTCAGTCCGCACTCATACTTAATATCTGATCGGAAGAGTTTGCTCCACAATAGATCCGTTCTGTTACCCTCTGCGCGCACCCCTCACTAAATTCTATAACTGATCTCTTCCAGGTCAGCATGGTTAGGGTGCATTTAAAATGGCACTGTTAAAATAAGTGGGGTGCTACATGTATTAAAACAATTTGCGCAAAAAAATAAATGCAATGTGCACACCTAATATCTTAATACAAAACTTTGCTAACACAAGTAAGGCTAGAAATCCATAATCCCTGGGTCTGTCTAATTGCATATTAATGAGGTTCATTCATAGCATAGAAATACACTAATGCTCTGTGGATATGGTGCCTCCTTGTGGCTATTAAAATGCTGATTACAGAAGATTAGTACAGTGTATTTAAACCAAAAAGGGCAAAGTGGGTTCCCAGATGTTTAATGACAGATAAGAGAAGCATGAAAGTGAAAACTTCCCGCTCCATTTGTCAGCGTTTCTAATAAGAACTTGCTGGATCGACTGGTCACTATGGATGAGACCTGGATTTATTTGTATGACCCTGAAAACAAGGAGCAGTCAAAAGAGTGGGGCACAGTGGTTCTCCTCATCCAAAGAAGTTCAGGATGCAAAAATCAGCCACTAAGGTGAGGGCGTCTGTGTTCTGGGATAAGTAGGGAGTGCTGCTGTGTCGCCCACCGCTCCCAGGGACATCCATCTGTCGCGGGCGGAGGAGGGGACACTGCGCTCTCCCTCTGCTCGGGTCCGGCTGCCGCTGCTGCTGCGGCCTCTGCTGCTCGGTGGCTCGAGCGATGTGCCGGATCACGGGGACTCGAGCGGCGCTCCTCGCCCGTGAGTGAAAAGGGGATTGGTTTTGGGGATTTATTGTCCGTGACGCCACCCACGGTTGTGGTGATTGTGTGGACACCACCGCTGCTCTGTATGGGGATCCCGGGAGTGGTGACAGGGAGCAGCTTTGTTGTTATTTCTCCCCTCCGTGGGTAGGGGGTTGGTTGTCCCGGGGCCCAGGGATGGGGTAGGGGTGGATGGCAGGCCGGGTGCGGGGCCTGGTGAGGTGCAGGGTCCCGGGGGCAGCGCTGTGCCGTACGGCACAGTGGTACTCGCTCAGCCTGAGACGTTGACACAGTTCTCGGTAAAACACACGGCTGGAAAGACGGTTCCCACGGACGGCTGCTGTTGCTTTTCCCCGGTAGTTAACGGTGACTGTCTCTTTCACTGCACCTAGTACTTCTGTTGGTTGCGATGGGTTCCCACCGGTAACCCGCTCCCCGACTTGGATATGGGCCAGAGGAGCCCCTCTTTGCCCGCAGGCTCTGGCCCTGAGAAACTGGTGCTGTGGCGGTGGCGGTGTCTCTCTAATACGGTTGGACTGTTGCCTTCAATCGGGACTTAGTTGTTTGGAGACCCGGAGGTCCCCTTCACTGACGGATTTGGCAAATTCACGGCGACTCCTAGCCTTGCCGGATCCGAAAGGCCCCTGCCAATGGTGCTGGCTTCTCTTTGTATACCGGTCCGGTACCGCCGGGCCACCACCCGTCCACGGTCCTTTCGGCAACCTCCGATCAGTCTCTCCTGCAGACGGTCACCGCCGTCTGCTAACTTTGCTGTCTCAGTCCGGGGCACACACCCGGACCAACTTCAGGCTTTTCAAACTGTCACTTTCCTTCACTTCAACTCCTCTCACTTGCTCCTCTACCACTTCCAACTCTCTCTCTCTTCAACTTCAATTCTAATCTAATCTGCCTGGTTTTCCCGCCTCCAGGACTGTGAACTCCTCGGTGGGCGGAGCCAACCGCCTGGCCCACCCCCTGGTGGGGACATCAGCCCCTGGAGAAAGGCAACAAGGATTTCTGGTGTAGCTTTGGTGTACCTATCCGGGGTGTAGGGTGTGGTGGTGTCATTACCTGTGACCCCTGGCTTGCCCAGGGCGTCACACATCCACCTGCAGGGACGCCGCGGGGTCTCCTCTTGTTGGTATCTCTGGTCACAGGTATGTCAGGTTTATTTACATGGGAGTCGTGCCGCCACTCAAGGTTTGCGGTCAGGGTTATGGGTGACCTCCACTGCAGATTTAACGAGCGTCTGGGGCTGATGGAGTCTGCAGTCAGGTGGTGTGGCCTCACGTGAGTGTGGCTGGCCCCAGGGCTCGGGTGTGTGTGGAACAACAGTTCGCAGAATAACTCAGTCGCAGTCAGAAAGTCTTTCAACTCGTTTACTCACGTTCAGCTGGTTTTGTGAGGTAACCCGGGCGATGCTGAGCTAAACCAGGGAGCACCAGGTATCCTTTAGGCTGGTCTAAGGGTAGCTGTTAGCTCGCCTTCCTAGCGCCTTCCTAGCCTTCCTTCCTACTTCTTGTTTCGGACAACTGTACCGCCCTGAGAGGGGCTCGGCCGCTCCGCTTGCCGGGCCAAGCCGATCGAGGTCTGGGCTTGGGTTGTCGGTGGCTCGAGCGCCTCCGGACCGGGGGCCACGTCGCTCTGTTAAGGGGAGGCAGTGGGGTGGTGGTGTGGGACGAGGTCCGCAGCCGGTGGCCGCGCTGTCGTTGGACGGGTCGTGACGCCACCCACGGGTCGTGGTGACGGGATGCACCACCGCTGCGGCTGGAGTGATGGGGGCTCCCGGGATCGGTGTTGAAGGCGCAGCCTGCCTGGATGTTAGCCCCTCCGTGGGTAGGGGCGGTGTGTCCCGGGGCCCAGCGGGACGGGCGATGATGTTGTCGGGGTGCAAGGTGCCGTACTGCGGTGTGGTGTTGTGCCCGGATGGCACTGGTGTACTCACTATTAATTCACACTTAGAGTCACTGGTAAACCAAAGTTCGGGTATGGTCGGGTCCCGCAGCCGGCTGCTTGTGTCCCTTATGAGGCTGATGGTGGCCCCTTTCCCTTGCACCTCTTGTTGTAGTTTTCGGCTCCCCTGCCTGGGCAGTGGTAGCCCGCTCCCCGGCGTTTAGCTGCCGGAAGAGCCCTCGGTTGCCCGCAGGCGCTGGCCCGTCAGATGTTTGGCCCTTGGCGGTGGCTCTCACCTGGTATCGGTGGGCTGTTGCCTTCTTTCGGGACTTTGGGTGAGGATGAACCCTTGAGGTCCAGACTGCAATCAGTTAATTTGCCTACACTCAGTGGCTTCTAAGCTAGGACGGGGTCTGAGCACCCGGTTTCTGGTGCTCCGGTAAACGGTTGACTCCCCGGTTCAGGGCCGGTGGGGTCCAACCCTGGCCCAGTCCCTACGGTTCCGCCGGTTGCTATACCGGTACTCATGCAGGCGGCCACTACCATCTGCCTGCCTGACGTTACGGGGATCCCAGGCTCCAACCCGGGTCCCTGACAACTCTGCTCCTCCACACCTCCTGTCACTGTCACTGTACAACTCCAACTGTTTGTATTTCCTGCCTCGAGACAGTAGTCTCCTCGGTGGGCGTGTCTTTCGCCTGACTCCGCCCACCTGATGTGCCCTACTTGCCCTGAGGGAGGCATCAGGTCTCCCTTTCGGGTGACTGGTGTGTCCTCACAAGGGATGGGGGTGTTGTGTGTTGTGAGGTGGGTGTTGTCACCTGTGACCCCTGGGGTCCAGGGCGTCACATTCCCCCTTGGTTTAATGCAGACCGTCCGCGGGCTGCCCGACCAACTCCGGTTTATTTTTTGTTTTCTTTTAACTGGAAAAAACGGGAAACACTTACAATTATAATAACATTTTTACAAACACAAGGTTACTGAAGGTCTTCCCATAACGGGAGGCATTTTACTTTAACGTTGCATAACTTTTATTAATGGAACGGGTTCATGTCCTTCCGCCTTTCCCACCCAAACAACCTAGCCTTGATGCTGCCCCTAAGAAATGGGCAGCACCCCTTTTCCCCAGTCCGGAAACAGTAACTTGAGCAGATCACCCCGGCGGGAACGGGTACGATGCGGCGCACCCGGCAGTTATCAAAGGGCTCTCTGGAAGATGGTCACTGGTCCCGGTGGTGACCGGACCCCAGCCTGATCTGCTGCGGGTCCTACCTCCAATCTGCCTCTCCGGAGGCTAACGGAACAGGAAGGCATGGTAAAAGGGGGCAGGATAGGGCAATATTTACAAGCCCAATAGTTTTTGGGTGGCCAGCAAGTCCACGGCCTTGTCCATGAGCAGTCACTCACGCAACAGGGGATTAAACGGGGGGGCAAACACAAGTTCCAATGGGGACGGGTACTTTTATAGCCAACGGGCTATCATCTTACTTTAGCTCTCCCTCCGACGCGGATTCAACCTCCGCCTCAAACATTTCCAGCATGCAACAGGCATGGTGGGAAAGGGCCATCCAGTATCCATTCCCACCGCTTCACGGGATGTAAGTGGCCGCCGGGGCTCTGCCGTTGAGATGACTCTCATCTGCCTCCTCTGATCCTGAGACAAGTTCTGTGTCAAGCCCGGAGCCACTGCTTTCCGTCTCCTCGTGGTCAGGCGTCACTCCCATCTGGACCAGGCGGGCCGCTGGGGCCATCTTTCCCTCTGCATCAAGCGGGTTGCCGTCAGCTGCTGTAACCTCCGGGCCTGCTGCTCCTGCAGCCACCCGACCTCCGGGCCTTCCTGAATCAGCGCTTCAGGTCCCGCTGCCATGGCAGGAGGCAGCAGGCCAGGCAGACCAGCCGCGGCGGTTCCCATGGGCCACGGCGGAGACCGTATAGAGGCCAGGGGTAGACCGGGTCCCTCAGCCGCAGCGGCCGGTCCCTGAGGGACATAGAGGCATGGGTTACTCACCAGCTCCTCTAACTCGGCTTCCATCTCATACACCCGGGCGATCGCAGCCAGCCCCTCCACCTCTGCGGTCCACTGCTCCATCAGGAGGCGTATCTCTTCGATGGCACTGACAAATCTCCGCTGTCCGGGCTCTCATCCACGCCGCGGTTCAGGGCGCGGGCTCCGGGGTCTCGGGACTCTGGACTGGAGTTGCCATGCTGCTGCTGGGGTCCAGGAATGGAACGGATGCAGGGTCCTGGAGTCCCTGCCTTTTTATCTTCTTGGTCACATCAGGCAGCCTCTCCGCCCGCCTCCCCCTTGGTTTTCTTTCAGCACTTCTCCTACGGAGGCGGGGCTTCACCTTCGCGCCTTCACTGCTCGGGGAAGACGACTCGAGCGGGAAACTTTCGCGCCAAGATGGCGGAACTTCAACTTTTTCGGCAGGATGCCGCTAACGGATACTTCTAAGGCGCACTTCCACAGGTAAGTGGACTGTCCGAATCCTGTTCATGACGCCAGAAGAGTCGATGTGTACCGCCCTGAGAGGGGCTCGGCCGCTCCGCTTGCCGGGCCGAGCCACTCGAGGTCCGGGCTCGGGTTGTCGGTGGCTCGAGCGACTCCGGACCGAGGACCACGTCGCTCTGTTAAGGGGAGGCAGTGGGGTGGTGGTGTGGGACGAGGTCCGCAGCCAGGGGCCGCATTGTCGTTGGACGGGTCATGACGCCACCCACGGGTCGTGGTGACAGGATGCACTACCGCTGCGGCTGGAGTGATGGGGGCTCCCGGGATCGGTGTTGAAGGCGCAGCCTGGATGTTAGCCCCTCAGTGGGTAGGGGCGGTGTGTCCAGGGGCCCGGCGGGACGGGCGATGATGTTGTCGGGGTGCAAGGTGCCGTACTGCGGTGTGGTGTTGTGCCCGGATGGCACTAGTGTACTCACTATTAATTCATACTCAGAGTCACTGGTAAACCAAAGTTCGGGTATGGTCGGGTCCCCCTCTCCCTTGCACCTCTTACAATTATAATAACATTTTTACAAACACAAGGTTACTGAAGGTCTTCCCATAACGGGAGGCATTTTACTTTAACGTTGCATAACTTTTATTAATGGAACGGGTTCATGTCCTTCCGCCTTTCCCACCCAAACAACCTAGCCTTGATGCTGCCCCTAAGAAATGGGCAGCACCCCTTTTCCCCAGTCCGGAAACAGTAACTTGAGCAGATCACCCCCGGCGGGAACGGGTACGATGCGGCGCACCCGGCAGTTATCAAAGGGCTCTCTGGAGGATGGTCACTGGTCCCGGTGGTGACCGGACCCCAGCCTGATCTGCTGCGGGTCCTACCTCCAATCTGCCTCTCCGGAGGCTAACGGAACAGGAAGGCATGGTAAAAGGGGGCAGGATAGGGCAATATTTACAAGCCCAATAGTTTTTGGGTGGCCAGCAAGTCCACGGCCTTGTCCATGAGCAGTCACTCACGCAACAGGGGATTAAACGGGGGGGCAAACACAAATTCCAATGGGGACGGGTACTTTTATAGCCAACGGGCTATCATCTTACTTTAGCTCTCCCTCCGACGCGGATTCAACCTCCGCCTCAAACATTTCCAGCATGCAACAGGCATGGTGGGAAAGGGCCATCCAGTATCCATTCCCACCGCTTCACGGGATGTAAGTGGCCGCCGGGGCTCTGCCGTTGAGATGACTCTCATCTGCCTCCTCTGATCCTGAGACAAGTTCTGTGTCAGGCCCGGAGCCACTGCTTTCCGTCTCCTCGTGGTCAGGCGTCACTCCCATCTGGACCAGGTGGGCCGCTGGGGCCATCTTTCCCTCTGCATCAAGCGGGTTGCCGTCAGCTGCTGTAACCTCCGGGCCTGCTGCTCCTGCAGCCACCCCGACCTCCGGGCCTTCCTGAATCAGCGCTTCAGGTCCCGCTGCCATGGCAGGAGGCAGCAGGCCAGGCAGACCAGCCGCGGCGGTTCCCATGGGCCACGGCGGAGACCGTATAGAGGCCAGGGGTAGACCGGGTCCCTCAGCCGCAGCGGCCGGTCCCTGAGGGACATAGAGGCGTGGGTTACTCACCAGCTCTTCTAACTCGGCTTCCATCTCATACACCCGGGCGATCGCAGCCAGCCCCTCCACCTCTGCGGTCCACTGCTCCATCAGGAGGCGTATCTCTTCGATGGCACTGACAAATCTCCGCTGTCCGGGCTCTCATCCACGCCGCGGTTCAGGGCGCGGGCTCCGGGGTCTCGGGACTCTGGACTGGAGTTGCCATGCTGCTGCTGGGGTCCAGGAATGGAACGGATGCAGGGTCCTGGAGTCCCTGCCTTTTTATCTTCTTGGTCACATCAGGCAGCCTCTCCGCCCGCCTCCCCCTTGGTTTTCTTTCAGCACTCCTCCTACGGAGGCGGGGCTTCACCTTCGCGCCTTCACTGCTCGGGGAAGACGACTCGAGCGGGAAACTTTCGCGCCAAGATGGCGGAACTTCAACTTTTTCGGCAGGATGCCGCTAACGGATACTTCTAAGGCGCACTTCCACAGGTAAGTGGACTGTCCGAATCCTGTTCATGACGCCAGAAGAGTCGATGTGTACCGCCCTGAGAGGGGTTTGGCCGCTCCGCTTGCCGGGCCGAGCCACTCGAGGTCCGGGCTCGGGTTGTCGGTGGCTCGAGCGACTCCGGACCGAGGACCACGTCGCTCTGTTAAGGGGAGGCAGTGGGGTGGTGGTGTGGGACGAGGTCCGCAGCCAGGGGCCGCATTGTCGTTGGACGGGTCATGACGCCACCCACGGGTCGTGGTGACAGGATGCACTACCGCTGCGGCTGGAGTGATGGGGGCTCCCGGGATCGGTGTTGAAGGCGCAGCCTGGATGTTAGCCCCTCAGTGGGTAGGGGCGGTGTGTCCCGGGGCCCGGCGGGACGGGCGATGATGTTGTCGGGGTGCAAGGTGCCGTACTGCGGTGTGGTGTTGTGCCCGGATGGCACTAGTGTACTCACTATTAATTCATACTCAGAGTCACTGGTAAACCAAAGTTCGGGTATGGTTGCCTGGGCAGTGGTAGCCCGCTCCACGGCGTTTAGCTGCCGGAGCCCTCGGTTGCCCGCAGGCGCTGGCCCGTCGGATGTTTGGCCCTTGGCGGTGGCTCTCACCCAGTATTGGTGGGCTGTTGCCTTCTTTCCGGACTTTGGGTGAGGATGAACCCTTGAGGTCCAGACTGCAATCAGTTAATTTGCCTACACTCAGTGGCTTCTAAGCTAGGACGGGGTCTGAGTACCTGGTTTCTGGTGCTCCGGTAAACGGTTGACTCCCCGGTTCAGGGCCGGCGGGCTCCAATCCTGGCCCGGTCCCCACGGTTCCGCCGGTTGCTATACCGGTACTCCTGCAGGCGGCACTACCGTCTGCCTGCCTGACGTTACGGGGATCCCAGGCTCCAACCCGGGTCCCTGACAACTCCAATCCTGGCCCGGTCCCCACGGTTCCGCCGGTTGCTATACCGGTACTCCTGCAGGCGGCACTACCGTCTGCCTGCCTGACGTTATGGGGATCCCAGGCTCCAACCCGGGTCCCTGACAACTCTGCTCCTCCACACCTCCTGTCACTGTCACTGTACAACTCCAACTGTTTGTATTTCCTGCCTCGGAACAGTAGTCTCCTTGGTGGGCGCGTCTTTCTGCCTGACTCCGCCCACCTGGTGTGCCCTACTTGCCCTGAGGGAGGCATCAGGTCTCCCTTTCGGGTGACCGGTGCTTCCTAACAAGGGATGGGGGTGTTGTGTGTTGTGAGGTGGGTGTTGTTACCTGTGACCCCTGGGGTCCAGGGCGTCACACAACCCCTGACATAAAGTACCATGGGATTCATCCAGGGAAGCCACAACTGCCTTTTCTCCCCTTTCTGGCCCGTTTGCTGGCAGCGTGGACCAAGGAAGATGGCTCCAGGCTCGATCCTCCTTATGGGCCCCCTCGTTGCTGCTGATGCTTGGACTCTGTAATGTCTGGTGAGGAACCTCTAGTCACTCCACCTGCAGGATTTAGCAGACCACTAAATGGATGTCTGGCTCTAGGGAGCTGTTCCCCGTGCGTGCCTAGTTACCAGGAGTCCCCGTACTTAACTGCCTGTCCTCTCTTCAGGTGTCTTTCAGGCTGACTGTGTGGCAACCGTTCTCCCCCACCAGCGGCTACTCCACATGCAGGGTCTGACAAGCGTGTCTGCACTACTGCGTCTCCACTATCAGACAGGCTCTCCTCTCCTTTCCTTCTCCTTCTCTGACTGCCACTGCAACTCTAGCTTCCAGCCTCTCTACCGCATCCCTTGATTGGATGTGGAGGCACGCCCCCTCCTGGGTCTGCCCAGGGGTCCCCTCAAAGGTGTGGGAGATCTGGTCACTATGTGTCTGTGCGTACACACCCTATTCCAGCCTTCAGGATTACCTGTCAGTACTGACCCAGCATGGGTGCAGTATTTAGTGGTGCCTGACCAGGTCAGGGGCGCCACACTGCTAGTGGACTACATTCAAAAGGGTTCCACCATCAATGCAAGGTATTAAATTGACCTTTTGGCCAATTGAAGGCATCTCTGAAGGCCAAAAGGCGCGGAAAGCTGTCTAAAGGAATCATGTTCCTGCAAGTCAATGCCTCCGCTCACACTGCACAAGTGACCACAGCAAAACTGGCAGAGCTGGGCTTCCAGCTGGTTGACCACCCACCTTACTCCAGATCTAGCTTCCTCCGACTATCATCTGTTTCCAAACCTGAAGAAACACCTCAAGGGTACCAAATTTCACACAATTTCTGATGGCATGGCTGCTACGGATGTGACGCGCCCACAGGGTCTGAGGGTCACCGAGTCTGTCGATTCGGGTTGTCGCAGCGGCTCCGTGACCCCGTCGGTATCAATAAAGATGGGGATGGGGATGATGGGAGTAGTTATTGGTGACGCCACCTGTTTTATGTGGCCAGTTATTGGCCGCCGCTGCAGATGCTTTCTCTTCTGGGGCGGATGGTGAAGAAGCTCAGGTGTTGCACCTCTCCACAGGCAGAGCTAGGCCCGAAGGTGGATGGTGGCAGTAGTAGTCGCCTATGGCGCAGGGGTGTGATGGTGAGAGCACCAGCAATGATGGGACGACACAGAGGGCACAGTTGAATTTCTTTTTACTCACTGAAGTTACTCTGCCCTTGGTGTGCTACGTCCCGCTGTGATGGGCTTCAGCCGATCCCGGATAGTTTGGAGGTCAAGGCCAGTGTTTCCTCCTGTACGTTTCCTTTTGACGGTTTCCCTCCACCCCAGCTCCTGGGCTGTGGAACAAGTTCTGGGTGCCTGCTGCACTCCCCGCGAATCCTTGGATCCCCCTTCTTCCTAAGAACCCGGGTTAAGCCTTCTGCTCCCGACCAAGGGCCCCTTTCTATTCTTGTCTTCGCTTCCTTGCTTGTCCCTTCCTGAGTCTGACCTGACACAGACGCTGTCTCTTCCTAACTGCTCCGTGTCCTTGTCTTTGCTGTCTGAGTGTCTATCTCTATCTGCTCTCCTCCTTCTGGTCCTGGGACAAATTCCTCCAGCCGCCCGTCCCCAGGAACCCTCTCCTGCAGCCCTGCTTCTTCCTTCTCTCTCCTCACTGTCACTTCTGGTCTCCTGTGTGAAACTGAAACTCAGTGTGTGTGTGTGTGTGTGTGTGTGTGTGTGTGTGTTTGTTTGTGTGTATGTGTGTGTGTGTGGCCTTACTCCTCATGTGTAGCTCCACCCCCGAGGTTGCTGAACTAGTGGGCAAGAGGTCCCATACCTCATGATGGCCACCCCCGGATCCTACCCTAGACCAGTCCCAGTGAAAGGGCAACTAACTGTGTATCGTGGTGAATGAGTGTGTTGGTGGTTTACCGGTGATGACCTCCTCCGTATGTGAGATGAGTACTGCACTTCTGTTGAGGTGTGGCGCCTGAGGCCGCAGGGGCGCCACAGATGCCTAGTTTGAGACACAACCGAAATCCTTCTTTTTACCATATTAAAGGGAACCTGTCACCAGATTTGGAGACTATGGGCGGCTTTGCACGTTGCGACATCGCACGTGTGATGTCGATGGGGTCAAATCGAAAGTGACGCACATCCGGCGTCGCAGTCGATATCGCAACGTGTAAAACCTTTTTGATACGATGAACGAGCGCAAAAGCGCCGTTATCGTATCATCGCTGCAGCCTCCGACATTTCCATAATGCCGGTGCAGCGACAGGTGCGATGTTGTTCCTCGCTCCTGCGGCAGCACACATCGCTGTGTGTGAAGCCTCAGGAGCGAGGATCATCACCTACCTGCCTCCCGGCTGCAATGAGAAGGACAGAGGTGGGCGGGATGTTTACATCCTGCTCATCTCCGCCCCTCAGCTTCAATTGGCAGCCTGCCGTGTGACGTCGCTGTGACGCCACACGACCCGCCCCCTTAGGAAGGAGGCGGGTCGCCGGCCAGAGGGACGTCGCACGGCAGGTATGTGCGTGTGAAGCTGCCGTAGCGATAATAATCGCTACGGCAGCTTTCACTAGATATCGCACGTGCGACGGGTGCGGGACTATCGCTGCAGCATCGGTAACACATTGTTACCGATGTCGCAGCGTGCAAAGCCCGCTTATGAGTTGCGGCCACCACCAGTGACCTCTTATATACAGCATTCTAACATACTGTATATAAGACCCCTGGCCGCTGTGTAGAATGTAAAAATCACTTTATAATACACACCTAAATGGACAGTGCAGTGCAGACTGGTCGGATGGGTGTATCCGTTCTCCGGTACCGGTGCCTCCTCTTTCGGCCATCTTTGTCCTTCTCCTTCTGAAGCCGGTGTGTATGACGCGTCCTACATCATGCACACGCGTCGGCATTGAGGTCTTGCACAGGCGCAGGACCTCAATGCCGGCGAGTGTGGATGACGTAGGACGTGTCATACACCCCGGCTTCAGAAGAGAGATGACAAAGAGGGCCGAAAGAGGAGGCACTGGTACCGGAGAACGGAGATACCCATCCGACCAGTCTGCACCGCACCGTCCGTTTAGGTGAGTATTCTAAAGTGATTTTTATGTTCTACCCAGTGGCCTGGGATCTTATATACAGCATTCTATAATACTGTATAAAAGAGCCCAGTGGTGGTGGCCACAGCTAATAGTTAGTCACCAAATCTGGTGACAGGTTCCCTTTAAATAAACGCTTGAAAAAGTTAGTGACTTTTTTGCATGAAATAATGTGGAAAAGGCATTAAAAATGCAGCAAGAATGCAATAACCAGAGCAGATAGTTATTGTATAATTTGGTGCGGACAGCAGCAGAAAACAAAAAACACCGGATTTCTACAACATGTGAACACAGCCTTATAGAGACAAAAAAGTAACATGTCATATAGTGACGCTTATATGAGCAAGTTCTGGCTGGTACAAGTACGAATGAGAATGAATGAATGAACAGTCCAGGGCATCTGCTGAACATCCCTCACTGCCAAATGGGTGTGGCTTGAGTGTGGTCAAAATTTGACGCCACGCGCAGTGTGCCATATACTTTGTCCCTCTTTCTGCCCTTCAAAAGTTGGGAGGTATGTGTTGTATCTTTCTTATATGGGACCTTTCACCAGTCCAAAGTGGCCAATTTTGCTCTTCTTTTTTTCCTGCTCTTCCCCTGATGTAATAAATGTTTAGTGTAAATTTTTATGGACTTTACTAAGGGGGAGTTGCCCACAGTGTAATAATGCAGGGCAGCTTAGACCCGCCTCCGAGGATCCTGTGAGCCAAACCCAACCATTAAAGACCATAAAAATTACCGATGGTGCAGGTGTTTTAACCTACTCGTTGCCGGACTGGGGATGCAGATCCTCTGAGTCGTTACGGAGTGGCTTGGCCCAGTTCCGTTGCTCCGAGGCGTACAGAAAGGAGGGTTGGAGGGTGGTAGGGAGGATGGAGGTGGTAATTGGAGGTTAGGAAAGTCTTTTAGGATCGTGTCACCACCTGTGGTACGCGGCCAAGGATGGGCGGCCGCTGCAGGGTCTCTAACCGGGGCAGATGTCGAGTGCAGCCAGGATGGTATCACTCCCCACAGGCGGAGCAGGCCCCGGGAGGATGACGGGGGGTGGTGGTTGTCCCCGTTGGCACCGAGGCGCTGTCGCCGGTAAAGGATAGGCAGAGACAGGGGCTGTGGTTCCAGATCTTTTTACTCACAGGTAGTTCTAGCGCTGACCCAGAGTACTGGTCTTCGCCACGATGGGCTCCAGCCAATCCCGGATCCGTGAAAGGTCAAGTCCGGTGTGTGTGTGTCAGCCTGTGAACCCTTTCCTCCTTTGATGCGCTAACTCTGGACCTCCATGGCGTGAAGCACTTGAGGGTCCTGGTGTCAGTAAAGTGTCCCGTTCTGTATGCTGATAGCGCGGTTCCGTTATGGGGCGGTCCACAACATTGGATCCTATATACAATTTGCTGCAGACTCAGTGGGACAAGTCCTGTGACTGTTCTAGCCGTTCCCCGTGACCTTTGCAGAGTTATTAGATAACGTGAAATATATCTGCCCTAGGATTCTGTATCTCGACAGCGCCGGTCCTGTGGAAGCAGCCGCCTGCTTCTCCCCAAAAACCGTGTTGAATACCTTTGGCCCACAGAGCTGCTTGTGGCACGTCCGCTCTGCTCTGTGTCTGAAGCTGTTCATTTTTTGTTGTAGTTGTGTTGTGTGTTCTGAGCTGTTGCCCCCAGTCGCTGCCACCGGCTGGTTCACTGCTCTCACTAGGTCAACCTGCTCTTCCCACTGTCTGCTCCTAACTCCTCCTAGCGGTTGCTTCTCCCTGACCCTGAGTCCCCAATTCCAGTAGATTGGGGAGCCCCTGGTGTGGGGGCGTCCTGTAAACCCACCGCTGTAGTGACCCCCTACTGTGTTCCGACCCTGGCCCGGTCCCCATTGTGGAGGGCAACCCACTGACTGTATGTTTGTGTGAGTGGAAACCGGCATCGACCTTCCCTGGACCCGGAATAAGTACTACACCCTAATGGTGGTGCAGTACCCTGTGGCGCCTGAAGCCGCAGCGGCGCCACACATGAATGCATCAATATAGTTTTATCAAAGCTAAATATCAAGAAGTAAGTACATGAGATTCCTTAAGTCTCATGCATACATTACTTATTTTTTTTCATGCAGATTTGAAACTGGCTATCAATCCTTTCAGCGTTTTTGTAGCGTTTGTCATCTATTCCAATGACTCAGAAAACACACAAGTAAAAAAACAAATGAAAACCGCACTAATTTTTCGTCGTATTTTTCCTTCCAAGTGACATGTTTTTGGTGCAGAATGTCTATGGCAAATACTTAGGCGGGCTTTGCACACTACGACATCGCAGGTGCGATGTCGGTGGGGTCAAATTGAAAATGACGCACTTCTGGCATCGCATGCGACATCGTAGTGTGTAAAGCCTAGATGATACGATAAACGAGCGCAAAAGCGCCGTAATCGTATCATCGGTGCAGCGTCGGCGTAATCCATGATTATGCTGACGCGACAGTCCGATGTTGTTCCTCGCTCCAGCGGCAGCACACATCGCTGTGTGTGAAGCCGCAGGAGCGAGGAACATCTCCTACCGGCGTCACCGCGGCTTCTGTAGGATATGCGGAAGGAAGGAGATGGGCGGGATGTTTACATCCCACTCATCTCCGCCCCTCCGCTCCGATTGTCCGCCTGGCGTGTGACGTCGCTATGACGCCACACGATCCGCCCCCTTAACAAGGAGGCAGGTCGCCGGCCAGAGCGACGGTCGCAGGACAGGTGAGCCCATGTGACGCTGCCGTAGCGATAATGTTCGCTACGGCAGCTATCACAAGGAAATCGCTGCTGCGACGGGGGCGGGTACTATCGCGCCCGGCATCGCAGCATCGGCCTGCGATGTCGCAGCGTGCAAAGTACCCCTTAGGCTATGTGCGCACGTTGCGTCGGAGTACCTGCAGTTTATTCTGCACGTTTTCCTTCCCTTGGTTTTTGACCAAATGGCTTTTGACCATTTTTTAGCGCTAAAAACGCATGCGTTTTTAGTGCGTTTTTAGCGCTTTTTACCTGCGTTTTCACCTGCGTTTCTGCAGATGCGTTTTGTAGATCAAGACACTGAGAAATAAAGTTGAAATAGTCAAAAAGAATGAAAAAAGAGAAAAAAAGTATAAAATTAACTTTTAATAAAACTATATGGGAAATTATCAATTTTAATGAAAAAATAGTGGTTATGCACATTTTATCAGAAAAATAGGTGAAGTTTATAATTTTTTAACATTTAAATTTTCGGTTATTGTGTGTGTGTAAAGGAACATTAGAACCCATTAATTTTTGTCCAGAAAAGCATGCGTTTTTGGAGCCAAAAACGCAGTGGAAAAGCAGGTAAAAAGCATGAAAAACGCAGGAATTGTGATTTTGGTTGCGTTTTGCCATTTCTCATTGACTACAATGTTAAGGAAACGCTGCAGAAATGGCAAAAACAACTGACATGCTGCTTCTTTTTCAGCATGGTTTTTGACCACAAATATGCAAATTAAACGCTGCAGAAAAAAAAGCAAAGTGCAGACAGGATTTCTGCTTTTCCCATAGACTTTGCTGGCAATCAAAAAAGCATGCGTTTTAGCGCAAAAACGCTGCTGCTAAAAACGCTGCAGAAACGCGGAAAAAAACGCAACGTGCGAACATAGCCTTAGGGTATTGTGCAGAAATATTAGGATTTGGTGCAGAAATTTCTTCACCATTTCTGCATCTCTTGGCAGGAAAAAAAACGCAGAGGCAAAAACATGCGAATCTCAGGAAAAAGGCAATAAAAACGCAATTTTTTTTACAACTTACAGAAAAATAAAACTAAAACTATACATATTTGGTATCTCGGACTGACCTGGGGAATCATACTGTCAGATCAATTTTATTATATAGTGAACATGGTAAATGAAAAAACCCCTCAAATTCTCAAGGAATTGAACTTTTTTTTGTAATTTCACGGCACTCATTTTCCAGTACAATATGGGGCAGAATGAATGGTGTCATTCAAAAGTACAACTCATCCCTCATATGGCTATATTGATGGAAAAATAAAAAAGTTATGGCTGTTGGAAGAAAGGGAGGAAAAAGTGAAAACAACAAATTGAAAATTGCTGGGTTGCCAAGAGGTTTTGGCTTATAACTATTAAGGTAAAAGACTAATAAAATACTCAACATGTGCATGTGGCCTAACAAATTGCTCATTACTTGTAGTCCCTGGGTCCAGGGCGGAGTCTCTGGGCTACTCTGGTGTCCAATATTGGCTGCGGCGCGGATGTCAGCGTTGAGTTCAGCGGCTCTGAGGGGACAACCTGTCTATGCTAGCGAGTCACTAAGCTAAATGATTAGCTGTTGATATTAGACACCAGAAGCAGCGCCAGAGACTCAAAGTTGGACCCAGACATATGGAGAAGTGTGGCGCCCCTGAGGCTTCAGTCGCCACAGGGTACTGCACCCCACGTAGGGTGCAGTATTCATCTCAGGTAAGGAGGGGGTTAATCACCGGTGTTTCCACATTTCACCTTACATACAGCTTAGGTACCTTCTCCCTGAGGACTGGACTAGGGTAGGCGGGGGGGTGCCCATCACGATGCATGGGACTTTCCCAGTCACTAGGACAGCAGGTGGGCGGGCACCACTTAGGGTAGAAGTAAGAGCAACTCTTCCACAAACTTCAGTCAAATCGGGACCTCAGTTCTGGCAACACAACACCAACTTCTTCCTTCTTTCTTCTTCACGGGGCCTGTGGCTTGGAGTAAGAAGCTCAGCCCCGCTTCCTGACTTCCAAAGTGGCAACCCTTAGGAAAGGACATTTCCAAATACCGGTGGCTATCTCCAACTTATCTGGGATCGGCTGGGGCCTATCACAGCAGAGACCGGTACCCTGAGGCTGCTTTGAAACTGTGAGTAAAAAGACCTGGAACAGCAGCAGCTGACTCAACCTCTTATTGCTGGCGCAGGCGCCCCGCGCTTCGGCACCAACGGCCACCACTACAACCCTCATCATCCTCCCCGGGGCCCACTCCACCTGTGGGGAGCAGAATCATCCTTGCTGCAACACCACCAGCCCCAGAGGACATCACCCACAGCGGCTGCTAATCTCTGGCCGCATACCACAGGTGGCGTCACGAGACAAACTACTACTCCCACCATCCTTCACCCCTTTTATTGTATACCTCAGGGCCACAAAGCCGTGCAGGGCCACCCGTGACATCTCCCTGACCCAACATCACCGGCCCGACGACAACTATATTTAACCCCTTGCCCTGTGGGTGCTACAGAAGCAGTGCCAGAGACTCAGCGCTGGACCCAGAGATGGGGAGAAGTAGCGTCAGAGACCCAGAGCTGGACCCACAAATGGAGAGAAGAAGTGCTAGAGGCCTAGAGCTGGACCCAGAGATGGGTAGAAACCGTGCCAGAGACCCAGCGCTGGATCCAGAGATGGGGAGAAGCAGTGTCAGAGGCCCAGCGCTGGACCCAGAGATGGGGAGAAGTAACACCAGAGGCCCAGCGCTGGACCTAGAGATGGGAGAAGCAGCTCCAAAGATCCAGCGCTGGACCCATAGATGGGGAGAAGCAGCACCAGACACTCAGCGCTGGACCCAGAGATTGGGAGAAGCAGGTCCAGAGGCCAAGCGCTGGACCCAGAGATGGGGAGAACCAGCGCAAGAGACCCAGTGCTGGATCCAGAGATGAGGAGTAAAGGGTGGATTCTTACATAACAAACTGCGGCCAAAGATGACGATTTTCTGAAAGAGGACTTTCCCTTTAAGCCATTGTATTTGTCTGTGTGACGCCCTGGCCTATCAGGTCGTCACAGGGTATTGTGCAATCTTCCCTTCTGTACAATATCCACCTCCTCCTTGGTTACGGGTCCCCAACTTACGGTGTTGCCAATACCAGCCAATCCAAATCCTAGGAACACTCTGCACCACACCCACCAGACACACCAGTGGACGGCCTGAGTGGAATAGGGACGCCCACTTGGGGGATTGGTTAAGGGGGGGTCAGGAGTGTCAGGAGCAGTTCAGTCGAGGGAGAGACAGGAAGTGAGAGGAGATGAGGATATGGGCTCTTTGGAACTACTAGGTAGCAGACGTTGGTCTGAGCCTGGTAGGAGCTGGACCCCCGGTCGCAGGGGATCGTGACAAGGGGCACGGAACTGTTGAGGAGGACAGCCGGCGGCCTTGTACCATCACCGGGCTGGGACCAGGGCATGACGGGATACGTAGACCTTAGGTAAGGGAGTATCTTCAGGCAGCCTGATAATTCACCCGACGAGAACAGAGCCTTCAAGATCCGCTCTCCACCCACTCCAAAATCGGGGTACTAGCGCAACGAGGGGGATAGGACTTTCCACTAAATCGGTCCAGGAAATCCCCAGCGTGAACCCTGAGAGCAAGCTCCCTCAGTAAGCCACACTGGGGAGCGGGACCCAACTAGTTTTACACTACAGGGTCCAACCAGCAGAGAACTCAGTGCCAAGGGAAAGTCACAGATCACCAGGCAACACCAGTAGAACGGGACCCAAACTATCTCCCCTCTGCAGCAGCGGTGTCCAGAACTTTGGTTTACCAAGTTGTCGGTGTCAGCTTTATGGACTGAGTGTGTATGCAATTGACCATTTCACCCCCAACGGCACTTCCCAACTCCATCACCGAGTCCCGGGGCATCCCCCCTACCCGTGGAGGGTCACAACACCTGGCTGCCCCCCCGTCATCACCCCGGGTACTCCCCAACGACAGCGGTGGTAGCCCCACCTTACCACACACCACGGGTGGTGTCACGAACTTTAACTATACAAACCCCTGTAAATACCCCCTTTATTTGAGTGGCCGCACGACCCCCCGGGTTCGGAGGCCCCTCGAGTCACCGTGGATCCGGATCCGAGCAGCCCGGCTGCTGACGTGGGGGCGGCACATTTCTGACATGTATGAAAAGATCTGGGTCCGAAAATAACTGCATATCTGTTCCAAAATCTGACCTGATCTAAAAGAAATTTAGCAGATTTGGATTTTTGGAGACCGCAGTGTTGCATTAGTAATGTGAGCACATGTATAAACATTACTAGTGATGATACAATATGATTTGTGTCCTGTGTGTCTCCCAGCCTAATGGGTACTTTGCACGCTGCGACATCGCTAGCCGATTGTAGCGATGCCGAGTGCGATAGTCCCGCCCCCGTCGCAGATGCGATCTCTTGTGATAGCTGCTGTAGCGAACATTATCGCTACGGCAGCTTCACACGCACTTACCTGCCCTGCGACGTCGCTCTGGCCGGCGACCCACCTCCTTCCTAAGGGGGCGGGTCGTGCGGCGTCACAGCGACGTCACAAGGCAGACGGCCAATAGAAGCAGAGGAGCGGAGATGAGCGGGACGTAAACATCCCGCCCACCTCCTTCCTTCCTCATTGCAGGTGGGACACAGGTAAGGAGATGTTCCTCGCTCCTGCGGCTTCATTCACAGCGATGTGTGCTGCCGCAGGAACGAGGAACAACATCGTACCTGTCGCTGCAGCGAAATTATGGAAATGACCGACACTACACAGATCACCGATTTTCGATGCTTTTGCGATCGTTTATCGGTGCTTCTAGGCTTTACACGTTGCAACGTCGTTACCGGCGCCGGATGTGCGTCACTTTCGATTTGCCCCCGACGAGATTGCAGTAGCGATGTCGCAACGTGCAAAGTACCCCTAAGAGTGTGTTCAGACTGAAAAAAATCTGCTGTTATTTTTAGGAGAAAACCAATGAAGTCTCTGTTGCGTTTTTTTTGTAGGATGTGGCTTTTGAGATCATTTATGTTTCCAGTCTTTTGAAACCCTCATCTGAAAAAAAAAAGAAAGAGGAGTAGATCTCAAAATTCACATCAAAAAGGTTTCAAATACTCTTCCTATTTGTTTCAATGAGAAATCCACTTCACTGTTCATATAGCAAGTGTTTGGAGAGCTTTTCTCACTACTTTGAGGCAGGTTTCACACTTGTGTGGTTTTGACGCAAACGGAATCCGTCACTAATGTAGTACAGTTCATTTATTTACAGTGGAAGCGCGACACTATGTGGACACAAGCGGGTAGTGCAGGAAGCATGGTTTCGCGCTTCCACTGTAACTAAATGAACTGTACTACATTAGTGACGGATTCCGTTTGCGTCAAAACAACGCAAGTATGAAACCGGCCTAAGGTGGATTCCTCATGATATGTCAAACCAAACCGCAGGGATAAAGAAAAATCTAAAAAAAAAAAATACGCAAACAAACCCCCCCAAAAATGTGATTCCTAAAATGAATTCTGCTTGAAAACTATGTTATCCACAACCTCCCCTCCCACCCCAAAAAAAGAAAAACTACAAAAAAAATACCCTCAAGTCAAAAACACTGAAAAAGAAATGCAATGAATAAAATTAAAAAAAATAAATAAATAAAAATACATGGAATAAAACAAATAAATAAATAAATAATAATAAAAAAAAAATACATGGAATAAAATAAATAAATAATAAAAAAAACCCTGCATGGAATAAAATAAATAAAAATGCATGGAATAAAATAAATAAATAATAAGCAAAAAATGCATGAAATAAAATACATAAATAAAAAATATGCATGTAATAAAATAAAAAAAATATTTAAAAAAAATGCATGGAATAAAATAAATACAAAAAAAATGCATGGAATAAATATACATAAAAAAATTGCAAAAAGAAAAGAAAATCCAGGGGGGCTGTATAAATGGATGTTAGGCTAGTTTCACACTTGCGTTGGACGGGATCCGTAGCATTGCGTTGTGTGACGCATGCAACGGATGCGTTGCATATAGTGGCACAACGGATGCTGCGGATCGTATAAAATAACGCAATCCGTTATAGGTTTTTTCCTTGACTTTACACATCTGGGCATGCGCAGTTGTGTAAAGACGGATGCGTTAACGGAATCCGTCAAATGATTCTAACGGAATCTGCCACCATAGGCGTCCATTTTAAAAACAACGGACGCCAAACGGATTCCTGCAGGTTGCGTTTTTTTGACACTCCGCCAAGCGTAGAAAAACGCTACATGCAGCGTTCCATCCGCCCGACGCAGCGTCAAAATAACGACGCTGCGTCGTCCAGCAGATGCAACGCAGACACTTGCGTTACAGTGCGTCGTCCATATAAGTCTATGGAGAATAGCGCAGTGCGTTAACGGACTGCGCTATTCTCTATAGTGACAGAATGCGCTGAACGCAAGTGTGAAAGTAGCCTTAGTAAAGATCAGGCTGAATTTGGGTGTATTAGGCCCTGATTGAAGACACCTGTAAGTACCCCCTTCCCCAACCAATCCCACTGGACCCAACCCCTCCTCCTCAGCATATAGAGATGTGCCGAGCCATCAATGGGAGTATTAGGAACTACAGGCACAATGGGTTGGAGCAAGCAAGAGCTGGTGGGATTGATTTTGTGCTGTAGTTTCCAATGTTTAGTTTGTGGCCTCCTGCAGAGTTTATTAGATGAAGTTTCCAATCTGCAATGTCAGCCCAATAGTATGAGGTTTTCTGTTCCTGCCATAAATAATGAATTTGCTTCTACTCTGTTGGTGTTGGGTAAGTAGAATTCTTTATTTTTTTTTTTATTATATATTTTTTTTTTTTTTTTTTAATCAATTTTTGGAGTGTGGAGGTTATTGGCCTTAATTCTTCCTCATTGGTGACTAGTACAGCAGTCTGGAGTAAGATGTGCCAAATTAGTGTTACCCTTAATGACTGGTGCATCCTTCAGCTGTTGTCTCCTCCCCCCCCCCCTATTTATTTTATTTTTTAAGTGGGGGGGGGGGGGGGGATCAGTTAGCTGCTTTCCCAATAAATGGGCCCATAACAAACCCCTTTTGTGTCATCTTCATAATGTGGTAACTTGACCTCTCCTCCTTGGCATTCACCTGTAATACCATATCCAGCCTCTATGCATGGGTGGCGCTGTTGACTTAGGTTTTTGTTAAAGTAAACTGAATATTGCGGGTTGGGTAATGCTCAATGTATGCCTTCATACACTAAGTTTGTGCTTTGCCTTTTAGACTCTAAGGGAAATGCACAAGATTTGCAAACTGACTCTATTTGTGGATTGTGGGTAGGAGAAAATCCAGACTCCTCAGTAACCATTAATGCTGCTTATGATGGATGTTATGTCAGAGAAGAGGTAAGATGTGAAACCTACCACCAATGGAGGAAATGGCTGGGTTTACAAGGCTGCATTATAATCTGCAGTAACCTCCATGGTGACTAGCTGCCTTTGGATCCCCACGACTAAGACCCTGTGCGCACACTGCGTTTTTACCTGCGTTTTTTGGTGCATTTTTTCCTGCACAAATTTTTTGAGAATGGTTGTAACTTTTCTGCAGACATTCCCCAGCAAAACCTATGTAAACAACAAGAAGAAAAAATTAGCTGTGGTTTTTTTTTTTTTTTTTTTTTTTTTTTTTTTTTTTATGATCCTTTCGGTAGAATTTCTTGAGAAAATGAGCATTTCACTACTTTTCTGCAGCTAACTGCGTTATTTATTCACTGCATTGGCTGTAATCATGAAATAGCCCAAGGAATAACGCAGGTAGCAAATTATGTGCGTTTCATTGCATGTTCTTGGTATTCCTGTGTTATTTTGCTTTCTTTTTTTTTTTTTTTTTTTTGGGGACATAATGTTACTCACTGCCCTGCATTTTGCAAGCAAGTGATATCATGACAGGAAGAGGAGATTTAGCACATAAATCACACACACAGACCTATATAATACCCACACCCCTATATATATATATATATATATATATATATATATATATATATATATATATATATATATATATATATATATATATATATATATATATATATATATATATATATATATATATATATATATATATATATATATTACACCCATCACACACAAAGAAATCAAACGTACATTTAAAAAAAAAAGTGGCCTCAGCCGTATCATTACTGTTCAGCCAAGGTAAACACACAGCGGCAGCCTGGTATTCTCAGGCTGGCGAGGGCCAGGGTTAATGACCAACTCCCTCCTCTCACAGCCGAGAATATCGGCCTGCTGCTGCTCTGAGAATGTCGCATCCATTATACAACAGTCCTGGCATGATGCGGTGGCAATTAGGGTAATAACGAGTTAATGGCAGTGTATCGCTGCCACTAAGTCCTAGCTTAATCATGGCAGTGTCTGAGACGGCTTCCATGATTAACCTGTAAGTAAAGTGAATGAATAAACCCAAACACTGAAAAAACCTTTAGGTTAAAATAAAACACAAAAAAAGCCCCCTCTTTCACAACTTTAAACCCTCCCAAGCACACAGCTCCGGTGTAATCTACCAAGGTCCCATGACACTTGCATCCAGCCGTATCTGACACATACTCAATGCAGCCTCGTTCAGTGAGCGATGCTACAGGGGTAATTGCAGGTCATTTCTCACGGTCGTTTTTATATATATAATTTCTACACTTCTGTGGCTTTTGTTCTAGCTTGAAGACTATGTGGTGACTCTGATCATGGAACATATTAACAACGGTGAAGTGGAATATGATAAAAAGGACATCAAGTGCCCCTCATTACCAGGTAACTTGCCGTATATTTTTAGGTCTATATTCTACATTATACAAACTACAAGATCGGCAACATAGCGTCTGTACGGATCAGTTGACCACACTTTTTCTGTTCTGCTCCAACAACATCGAGCCACTAAATGGTTGGGGCTCCCCTTTAAAAAAAAAAAAAGCAGATTTAGGTATTTAGTGTTAACTATGTTGCCATACTACTCTTTATGGCCACTGCTGGCTGAGACAAGATACCACTCACTGTTCATGCAATGTGCATCATCAATGCAGGGAACACACATTTGGTAGCCACTGTGATCTTTTTAATTTTAGCAGTTGTGTAAAATCCCTGTTACAAGGTAGAATCCTGTGATTACCAAGAAAAGATAATAAAATTATACTTTTTATATGTATATAATTATGGAGTATATCTGCCAAAAGAAAACCAGAGTCCCTATAAAGGTTCTCATCAGGCTTAGCGAGGCATTTGTGCAATGGTAATATATTTAAAGGGAACCAGTCACCAGATTTGGGGCCTATAAGCGGCGGCAACCACCAGTGGGCTCTTGTATACACCATTCTAACATACTGTATATAAGAGCCCAGGCCGCTGTGTAGAACATAATAATCACTTTATAAATACTCAAAGGGCAGTGTGGTGCAGACTAGTCAGATGGGTGTCTCTGGTATCGGTGCCTCCTCTTTTAGCCATGTTTGTCCTTCTTCTGAAGCCTGGGTGCATGATGCGTTCAATGTCATCCACACTCGCCGGCGTTTAGGTCCTGCACAGGTGCCCTTTTGATCAGCCCTGATCAAGGCAGATCAAATTATTGTAGTGTGCCTGCGCAGGACCTCAAGGCCAGCGCGTGTGGATGATGTTGGACACGTCATGCACCCAGGCTTCAGAAGGAGGACAAAATGGCTAAAAGTGGAGGCGCCGGTACCGGAGAATAGACACCCATCTGACCAGTCTGCACCACACCGCCCTGTAGGTGAGTATAGAGTAATTTTTACGTTTTACTCAGCGCACTGGGCTCTTGTATACAGCATTCTAACATGATGTATATAGAAGCCCAATGGTGGTTGCTGTAGCTTAGTCACCGAATCTGGTGACAGGTTCCCTTTAAGATGGTGGATTCTAAGAATGACTAATAGAGGTGTCCTGACCACTGTGTAGAGACCCAGGTGACTATGTAAACTGTGACTGATTGCAGTGACTACAATGGAAATACAGACTTCTTGGAGTGCAAAGTGTGGTCATGATTAGCTCAGTTGGTAATACCACTCTGGACGCCTTTTTTCTAATTTGAGGTTGTAGTTTTGACAGAATTCATCTTGAATTGCTTCTTAGCTTTGGATGCTCCAAGCCCCAGTGACTGTGCTGCTATCCAGACAACTGATCGCCTGCAGTGCGCCAATTCATCTGTGCCAAGGGACGTCTGCAATCTGCTGGGATGCTGCTTCTCTTCTGGAGCCCAGCCCCAATGTTATTACGGAAACAAATGTAAGTTATAGGACAATTTTTAGTTCCTTTCTACATAAAAACCTTCTCAATCTGTCACGTAACTGGAAATGGACAAATTTGCCCAACAAATTGCATGGTGTTGCAGCCCAGTCTCATCCGACCTGTGGCCTTTCTTGGTGCTAATTAACATCTTAACTCGATTGATCTAAATTGAGTAAGGGGAAACCTTCCAAAACTCACCCCTTGTCTGTTTCTGACTCTTCTTCCAGTCACTGCCCAATGTACTGATGATGGTAAAGTTCTTATCGTCCTCTCTAAAGAGCTGACTGCGCCATCTTTGATCTTTGAGTCTGCCTTTGTCCATGGTGTGGATTCTTCATCCTGTCCGGCGCTGAGAACTCTTAAAAATTCGGCTTTTCTAATGTTCCAGTTTCCCCTCTCGTGTGGTGGAGGAAATCGGGTAAGACTGCATTGAAGTCATCAAACTATTTCTCACAACCGTAGATAACTTTGAGATTGGTTGTAGAGTGAATATACAACTCACACTTCTGTAAATAATTTTCTGATCTTTTCTAGGATGACACTGAAGATAGGACACTGTTATATAAAATTTCATATCTTCATTGTTTAATGAAAAGATATAAAATGTGTACAAAAGTGAGGGGTGTACTCACTTCTGTGGTAGACTTAAATCTATAGCAATGCAATAGTGCAGCCTATTTTCAGCTAGACATGGGTTTTCTTGATTCTTGCATTGTCCCTTGGCAGGTCTTGGGTAACTCTATTGTATATGAAAATACAGTTGAAGCGACAAGAGATGTCCAGACATGGAAAGGCTCCTCCATCACAAGAGACAGTACAATGAGGTAAGATCGAGTGTATGTACCATATGCCATGAAGCTGCTGGAGGGGAAAATTCCAGTTATTGCACATCACTGGTGGTGGCAACCTCACTAGTCTTTGTGGGTTTCCTCATAACATGGCTGCAACTCCCATTTTTATGACTCCTACATTACTGATGGATGCATGACCTGACTGTCTACCTCCTTAGGCTGACTGTTCGCTGCAGCTATTCTCAGACTGGTAATCTCCCATTACATGTTGAGGTGCTTACTCTTCCACCACCACTTCCTGTATCCACTACCGGACCTCTACTGCTGGAGATGAGAATAGCTAAAGGTAATGATTGATGATCACTGAAGGTCTTGTCCAGAATTAAGGTGGTGGAAATTGCCAAAAAAACAATACTCAGCTGTTCAGTGCCACAGTTCTTGTGATCCCGGACAGTCTTGGTGCCACATCATGACAATTGTTGGCATCAACTATGCCTGCATGTATGGCACAAGTCGGGAATCGCTAAACTGGTGGTACTGGAGCAACATGGTTTTGGGTAGATGAGCAGCATTTCAATGTCTGCAGGATCCTCAGTGCTACACTGACATTTTTGGCAAACTATCCACCTCCTATAAGATTGCTACTGCTCAAAATCCTCTGGTAGCCTATATGAACCTGACCTGGTAAAGCTCTAAATCTTGCCTTTTGATCTTTCTTGGTCTCCTAAGGGAAAAATAACATTTTTATCTTGTAGATGAGACATATCTAGTGTACTTCATGGACAATGAGTATCCAATAACTAAAATTCTAAGAGATCCAGTCTTCTTGGAGGTTCGCATACTGAGAAGAACAGATCCAAGCCTGATTCTAATATTGGATGACTGCTGGGCCACTTCTACTCCAGAGCCCACCCAACAAGTCCAATGGCCTATACTTGTAGATGGGTATGAACTTCTTGAGGTGGGAGGCGCAAGGGCTTAACTTTATAGAGTTCCTGAAGGTTTTATTTCTTTCAGATGCCTCTTTCCTGGAGACAACTACAGGACTAAGCAATACTCGGTTGGAATTCCTTCCCAGACATTGCAAAACCCAACACACTACCAGCGTTTCATTGTCAACACCTTCACATTTCTGAATGCAAATAACCAACCTTCTCCTGGTGGACTGGTAAAACATCTTCAGCTTTTCTTACAGGACTTTAGAGGTAGAAATGGTAAATGTGACAGTAAAATGGTGGGTGTGGAGATTAAGGGAGTGGTATAACATGGGTCTGAAACTTGGTGGTTACCTTATACTGAATCATGTTAGCACTTATGGGTTCATTGATGCCCACAACATGCATTAGACCTAAACAAATGCCATATCTATAGTATTGACTTCTTGCCTCTACTGTGCATCCCAGGTGTACTTTCACTGCAGTGCCGCTGTATGTACCCCCTCTCCTACAGAATCCTGCAGAACCTCATGCCCCCAAAGAAAAAGTAAGCGTTTAATTTTTTCGGCCTTTTATTGGCTTATTGAATGTTAGGGCTTGACCAATTTCCAATGTTCAAACTACAGGACGAGACATTGGAAGTGGTGAGAAGATTACCGTGAGCAAAGGTCCAGTTAACTTCATTGCCCCAAAAATGCATTCACAGACTAAGGTTGACCTACAAGGTATGTTACACCCATCCCAACTTGCCTATTCTGGTAGTTGCGTCAAGATGGGTAAACTTGGGTGTTGCCTAAACCCCCCCCAATTTCTATTATGTTGGGCAATGAGTTCTAGACTTGCACTGTATTATCTTTGGGACTTGTACCTCCCAGCAGGTGACATCTGGGACTACGATACACAGAATGAAACATCTGCTTCAGACTTCATGGGTGCTGAAAAGGAAGATCCTATAGATGGGGATTTAATTGACATAACAAATAACTTCCCCAGAAGAGTGAAAGGTAATGGTGACCATACTTGGCCTTGTCTTCTAAGCTTGGGATGTTTTCACATCTAATTTATTTTCATTGTAGACTTTGACTCGGATGAATCCAACCTGTTGTGGCTGAAAGCGGTGGCCGTAGGTGGAGGGATCATGGCTGTTACAGTTGCAATGCTTGGAGTCTGGCGGTGTCACAAAAGACAGAGACCCACAACATATTCTGTAAAAATATGAATAAAGTAACATCATCTGGAAATTGTGTTGTGATCTCTTCATTAAATGGCATTATGGAGAATTAGATATCAAATGTGGCATCAAAGACTACTTCCTAATATTGCACAGGAGTAATTCAGATAGTTGCAAAACCTTCAGTTTTATGTTACCACTATATGTAACCTTTCCCAAGCAAATTGAGATGCTGATTATGGGCAGTTTTGACTGCAGTGTGACCACTAGGTTTGTATTCAATCTTTCACATAAGCCTGGGTGTGTATTTTGTAGTTTCACCCCAGCAGGAAGCATTTGATAAACGTAAAAAACCATTAGCAGTCAGGCACAGAGCAGGAGGAGCAGCAGAGAAATCTGCACTATAGCTAGCTTGTAAGTGGGGGTGAGTAGCACTTGAAACTTATAGATCATTACTACAGTGCTGCTGTAACTTTTTTCAAACAATACATGGTGGATGTTTCAAATAAGGGAAATTTGTCCCCACAAGAGAAGTGTATCACTTAGTTAACTTTGAAGATGATAGTGTTTCAGGTATTTATGTGGTATAGGGACTTTTGTCAGTGTGTGTGGGATATGTTTGTTTGACAGGCACAAGATTTCCATACTTCTCAATAATACTTGCCATCCATCAAGCTGATTTTCTCTTAGAGAAATATATTTAAAATCTCAGCTTATTGCCTTTTCAAGATGAGGATTATTGAACTGTCACCATTTCTGCTAGTTTCCCCAACTACTCAGGGGAAACTCAAGGGGTTTTGTTTGGGTGTTTCCAACCCCCCCCCCCCCCCCCAAAAAAAACAAGATGCTTTTTCTATAGAAATCATCTGATTTGTCAATCATTAGAACTGTAGTGTCGAAGCCATATGTAAATCAGGCTGGAAGTGCACTGGGGGTGTGTCACTGCACTTGGTAGAAGCAGTGTAAAGGCACTGACACCTCCAGCGCTCTCCCAGGCAGATGTGGATTCTATGGAAGAGCTCATGACTGACAAATCAGATCTCTACATATGAGGTATCATTTTTATTTCGGGACAAGTGCCTATACAGTCATACTGTAAGAGTGGACCAGGGCAGCAGAGCCCCCCTCCCCTGAAGACGTCGGTTTTTTTTGTGTTTTTTAATTGGTATAATTTTAAAGGGAACCTGTCACCTGAAATTTCGCCCAAAACCTAAAAGATTCCCCCTCTGCAGCTCCTGGGCTGCATTCTAGAAAGGTCCCTGTTATTATTGTGCCCCATGTGAGACCAAAATAAAGACTTTAAAAAGTGGTACACTTTTTTTTTTTTTTTTTCTTTTGTATTCAGATACTGTAAACGTGACACGGGGGCGGGCTCTCTGGCGTCCGTTATTCTGCCTCCTGGTCCTGTAGGCCGTGCCCCCCCCCCCCTCCATAGCTGATGCACCGCCCACTGCTCCAGCCATCCCCGCGCATGCTCAGTGCCAGTCTCACGGGACTGAGCAGTGTGACCGCTGGTGACGTGTGGCAAGTGATTATGGTTATCAGCAAGTACCCGCCCATAATCTCGTGAGCGCGCAAACCTCACCAGCGGTCACACTGTGCTCAGGGTAGATGCTAGACTGTATGGGCTGCTTCCAGGGATGACGTCCCTTTTGTCACGTGATAGTGGCGTGTTCAAAATACTATCACGTGACAAAAGGGACGTCATCCTGGAAGCAGCCCATACAGTCTAGCATCTACCCTGAGCACAGTGTGACTGCTGGTGAGGTTTGCGCACTCAAGAGATTATGGGCGGGTATTTGCTGATAACAATCACAGCCCCGCCCATAATCACTTGCCTGCGCACACGTCACCAGCGGTCACACTGCTCAGTCCCATGAGACTGGCACTGGGCATGCGCGGGGATGGCTGGAGCAGTGGGCGGTGCATCAGCTATGGAATGGAGCGATTGGGGGCAGCATACAGGACCAGGAGGCAGAATAACGGACGCCAGAAAGCCCACCCCCGTGTCACATTTACACTATCTGAATACAAAAAGGTACCACTTTATAAAGTCTTTATTTTGGTCTCACATGGGGCACAATAATAACAGGGACCTTTCTAGAATGCAGCTAAGGAGCTGCAGAGGGGGAATCTTAGGTTTTGGGCGAAATTTCTGCTGACAGGTTCCCTTTAAGTTCTACCAATTGTCTTACTATTATCGGATAGAAGTGTGCGCTGAGGCCATCTAGTGGCCAGTGTAAAGCAGGACATGCTCTACAACATAGTGTAATCCAAGGGTTAACTGCAGTTACTGGCCTGGGAGGAGCTGGGGAAGCTAGGTGAGCAAGTGCTCAGGAGACTAAGCCCAAATGTCCGCCACGAACAGAGCGCCCCTGAGATGTCATTATTTGAAATACTGTAACCCCTGTATTGAAGCTTGCCAGTATAAGTTATAATTGTTTGGAACGGAGCTACCGGCGTCTCCTGTTTATCACAAGTTGCTGCATGAAAAGGAGATGTTGACTCCGCAAAGGCACGTACGTGAATGACCCCCACACGTCTATGGACCTGGTCGTCTGTCTGTGAGCAGGGGCTAGGGGGGTCGCATGACCATGACTACTACAGCGCCCCCTGTTTATAACTTTATTACTATTATTATTTATTTATAGAGCACCATTAATTCCATGGTGCTGTACATCAGAAGGGGTTACATACAGAATACATATACAAGTTACAGTAGACAGACTAGTACAGAGGGAAGAGGGCCCTGCCCTTGCAGGCTTACATTCTATACTATACTATATATATATATATATATATATATATATATATATATATATATAATTGGTGCTGACAAGTTTCTTTTAAAGTTCGCTTCCCACCAGTGATGTGTGATATATACATATTGGCGTATGGGATCACTTTTTTTTTATCAAATACTTTTTTTTTTTTTAATTTAAAACAGAATACATACAACAGTATTACAAATCGGCATCCAAATTAAGTTTATCATATCTATTACCCCTTTCCCTCCCTTCCCCGGCAGCACCCCTCCCCCCCAGTACTACATCCCATTTAGTACACACTTAGAATACCCTCAAACTGCAGTATAGCAATCATCCCGCTGTGCAGGAGGAACTACTAGTAACACAAAACAAAACACACACATCAGAGGTCTCCGCCAGCTATCCCGGTCCCAAACCAGTTTACTGGTCCATCACTCATCCTATTCACATTGCAGCCAAGGAGACCATAGCTTCTCAAACATTTTAACATTCCCCCTTGTATACACTCCCTGTTCCAGCTGAAGAATACATTTCACCCTTTTAATGTACTCTCCCCTGGTCGGGGGGTCTTTTTTAATCCAGGACCTGTCAATTCGCTTTCTTGCCGCATACAGCAGCCTGGCAATTTTCATAGTATTTTCCACCCCAAGCTCCTCAACATATCCCAATAGGTATATCAATGGTTCCCTGGGAAGGACACACCCATATATTCTTCTTATCTTATGGATAACCTTAGTCCAAAAGGGGACCAGTCTCGGACAAGACCACATCACATGAAAAATACCTGCGTCAGATCCCTGACACCTTGGACACTCCGAATTCCTTTTCAACCCCATTTTAAACATCACTAAGGGAGACCTATATACCCGGAGAATCACGTATAGGTGAGATAGTCTGGCCGGTTCGCTCATAGAGAGTTTGGGTACATATGACTCGCCCACCCCAGGGCTATGGGACACCCGGTGCCGGGCCGGACTAGTCCAGGGGTCGTTAGTGGTGGCGGGGCCCAGCTCCGTGGCCCTGGTGGGTGTCAATAAAATGTGGCTGATGACTTGGGGTGAATAAAGTTTATATTTGTCGTGACGCCACCTGTGGTTTGCGGCTATCAAGCCGCCGCTGCTGTGTGAGGCCTCCGGGGTGATGGTATGGCAGCTGGTATGGTACTGCTCCCCACAGGTGGAGCGGTGCCCCGGGGACACTGTTGGTGCTTGGAAGTGTCTATGCAGGGAAATAACTGAGGCAACACCAGGGGTGCAGTTTCAAGGTCTTTACTCACAGTTCTTGTCAAGGCCTGCAGGAGCCTTTGGACTGCTGGGACCACCGTCAGGGACCTCCGCCGATCCCGGGTAGATCTGGGGGTAAATGCCAGTGCACCCCTCTAATTGTGTCCTTTCTCAGCTGACTTCACTGGCCACCAGCTCTGAAGCTATCTGTGGCCCTGGAATCCCTTCGTTCCCTGCTTGGTGTCACCTGGACCCTCTGAGTTCCAGGGTCTTCACCAGGAAGCGTCACTTTCTTCTTTCTTTAGCTCCTGCCTGACTAGAGCTCTTCTTCTACTCTCTGTTCCTCTCCTTCTCTGTTGCTTTCTTTCTCTGTTGCGGACACTCTGAACTCACAGAGCTCCTTTCTCTTTCACAGCTACATGCTGGCTCCTCACTCTCTCACTCTCTGAGGTAAACTGAAACTCTGACCTACCTCTCTGCTAGACACTCGGCTGGCTCTCCCCACCCCCTGGTTGCTAAGCTACCACCCTATGGGAGCAGGGATGGGTCTTACGTCTCCTCCCAGCATGCAGCATGGGAGGGTTTCTGCCACTGTCCCTGGTCCCAGTGTGTGCCTAGCAATGGGTGTAGTGCAGTTTTACCTGTGAACTGGCATGTACCCCTTTTCTTACCCAGGATGGGACATCACACCTCTGACTGGGGTGCAATGTCCCTGTGGCGACGGAAGCCTCAGGGGCACCACACTCCCCCACAGCGAATCCCAGCACGTCCTCGGGCTGAAACAACAAAAACAATGGAAGAAACTGCAAAATTTTGTTATGCATAAAACATTAAAACTTTAGGACATTACATCCCTTTATGGGAGGCACATAAATAACACATTCACCGGGGACCACATTCCAGTCCAGTGGCCCGATAACACATAAACAGGGGGGGTCATTGTGACGGGAGTGTACAACAGAGCAAAGGATGGACGAGGCCGAGGGACGATCCAACAGGTTTATTAACAGGAATATAGGAACAGCACACGATAAGTCCACGTAAAACAGATTCGGGGGCCCTTCCCGACAATCCTCGGACCGGATAACAAAGCAATCGTCCTTACAGTAGTCCAAAGAGTTCCACACAATCCCACGGGCCGCCACACAGGCCTAGCTCCGTTCGTGTCCACAGCCACCCAGGCTGGGAGCTCCTTCTTCTTCTTAAGGCTCCGTCACACTAAGCAACATCGCTAGCAACATCGCTGCTAACGAACAACTTTTATGACGTTGCTAGCGATGTTGCTGTGTGTGACATCCAGCAACAACCTGGCCCCTGCTGTGAGGTCGTTGGTTGTTGCTGAATGTCCTGGGCCATTTTTTAGTTGTTGCTGTCCCGCTGTGAAGCACAGATCGCTGTGTGTGACAGCGAAACAGCAACAACTAAATGTGCAGGCAGCAGGAGCCGGCTTCTGCGGAGGCTGGTAACCAATGTAAACATCGGGTAACCAAGAAGCCCTGTCCTTGGTTACCCGATATTTACCTTTGATACCAGCCTCCGCCGCTCTCACTGTCAGTGCCGGCTCCTGCTCTGTGCACATGTAGCTGCAGCACACATCAGGTTAATTAACCCGATGTGTGCTGTAACTAGGAGAGCAAGGAGCCAGCGCTAAGCATTGTGCGCTGCTCCCTGCTCTGTGCACATTTAGCTGCAGCACACATCGGGTTAATTAACCCGATGTGTGCTGTAACTAGGAGAGCAAGGAGCCAGCGCTAAGCATTGTGCGCTGCTCCCTGCTCTGTGCACATGTAGCTGCAGCACACATCGGGTTAATTAACCCGATGTGTGCTGTAACTAGGAGAGCAGGGAGCCAGCGCTCAGTGTGCGCTGCTCCCTGCTCTCTGCACGTGTAGCTGCGTGCGGTGGTAACCAAGGTAAATATCGGGTTGGTTACCCGATATTTACCTTAGTTACCAAGTGCAGCATCTTCCACGCGGCGCTGGGGGCTTGTCACTGGTTGCTGGTGAGCTCACCAGCAACTTGTGTAGCCACGCTCCAGCGTTCCCTGCCAGGTCAGGTTGCTGGTGGGATCGCTGGAGCGTCGCAGTGTGACATCTCACCAGCAACCTCCTAGCAACTTACCAGCGATCCCTATCGTTGTTGGGATCGCTGGTAAGTTGCTTAGTGTGACTGGACCTTTAGTTTCAGCTCACTCTGAAGCTACAAAAAGGGAAATGCATTGTCTGTGCTCCTTGACCAGCCCACCATGTTCAGGGGGTAGGGGTCACACATCCTATCATCAATGGTTTGGTCCATCACAGGGCTCAGATATGTCTGCCAGCCACAGTAGATGAAGGGATCCCCTGCTGTGCAGAACAATGACTATTCCTTCACTGGCCAATGCAATTACAGACTAGATACACAACTCTGGATAGAAGAGGACAGGCTATTTACATAATCACATTAGATGCCAAGACTGCAATTGTATGAGAGAGACACATTGAGACCAGTAGCTCCCCCAAGGAAATACATGAATTACAACTAATACAACCAGGGAAAAGTTACAGGACATATTATACAAAATAAATGACAGGGAAATATACATATCATGACATAGTATCACAGCATATACAGTGAGAGGGTAAATTACATCTTCACAATCCCTCCCCCTCCCAACTTGTGTACATACTAGGGACCTCTACAGGTCACTGGTTAAGTACACACAGGCAGAGCGCTACTTACATGTGGCTTCATGCAGCCACGAATTGGCATCGTAGCTCTCCCACATCATTACCCAGGAGAACAGCTGCAGGCAAGACCACCCATCACCCCAACCACACATCGCCTGACCCCAAAACCAAAGTTCAGATCCACAGTGGCTGTGGGAATAGTCCTCCATTGTCCACCAGCCAGTTCAATGACAATCCCAGGTCCTCTATGGATTGCCTCAGGCTGAACCACTCGGGGATCAGCCAGTGTGAGGAAAGCACCCGAGTCACAAAATCCAACAAGTCTCTGTCCATCCAGTACAACCTCCTGCAAGTGCTTACCTTGATGAGCAGAAGTCGTCATAACTGCGGGTCGCACCCCGTAAACTCCTGGTGGTGCAACATGGGGGGCTGAGTCACTAGGCCAGTCCTCACATAGCGGTGCCACATCTTCCTCCATGGCACTGGGCTGTAAATAATTAACAATCCGATTGGGTGCAGGATCAGTCCTCATTTGAACAGCTGGGCAGGAGACTTGCCGATGCCCTGGCTGTCCACATTGATAGCATCTGAGCTGGGTCTCCCTCCATCCAAGGCGTCCTCTTGGGTAAGGGGTAGGGGAACTTGGAGGCCGGCTCCCACCTGAAGGTGCTGTAGGGGTTTGAGGATGATTCCTCCATGGGCTGGCTGGGCATGAGGCCTGCAAATGCCCGGGATGCCTACAAACATAACACCTGCGCTCTGTTACTTCCTCTCCCCGGCGTATTCCAGAAAGTGCAGTAGAAGTAACTGGAGGTACATTAACACGGGTATCAACATGTGGTGGCTTAGAGGAACGGGGAACAATGGGGACAGAATAACTGGGGGCATCCGGTGTTGTGGAGCTGTTAGGCGTCTCTCCATCCTCCAACAGAACCCTCCACTGAGGCTTGATAGTGAGCACCTCATCAGCTAGAGCAGCATCTTCCTCCACTGTCGCTGGTTTTCTCTCACGCACCCATTCCCAGATCTCAGCGGGGCACTGGGCAAAGAATTGTTCTTTTAGGATGACCTGCAGGAAGGTCTCCCAAGATAAGGCCTCCTCTGCCTCCAGCCAGCGATTACATATTTGTTTGAGTCTATGAGCATATATCTTAAAAGACACTTCCCCATCACAGGCTAAAGCACGGAACTGAGTCCTGTAAGTGTCTGGGGTCACAGCATAATGTTCTAGAATAGTCTGTTTAATCTCCGCATACTCACAGTTCCACCGAGGATCCATAGCTCTATAGGCTTCAGCAGCTCCCCCCTCTAGGAGGCCCACCAGGTGTCTGACTCGCTCTCTTTCTGGGACTTCCATTAATCGGCACTGATGCTCAAAGTCCTGAAAGAAGCCCTCAATGTCACCTGCAGCTTCATTAAATGGCTTAAAGTCCTTGCGGGACACTCTGGAAAATTCCCTCATAGTTGGTGCTGTGGTTAAAGTTTGTCTGGAGCCTCTAGCTGCTTCTACAGCAAATCTCCTCTCCAGCAATGCTGCCCTCTCTTGAGCTCTGCGAATGGCATCCCTCTTATCTTCTATGGTGGCCTCATCTCCAAGCAGTGCCATCTCCTCCTCGTACCACACAACCCACTGACTTTTTTGGGTATTTACCTCCGGCTGCCGTCTTTCTTCCGTTTGCTGTGAGGATCCTTCCTCCACGTCATTTTGCGAGCAGACTCCTTCTAGCGCCTCAATCAGCTGCTCCTTGGAGAGTCCTTTGAAACGAACTCCTACTTCACGGGCCTTTGATTGCAGGCTCCCCAAAGTCCAGGTCTTGTACTCTGCAGTGCTGGTTCCTGATGTTGAGCCATTGTCCTCCATTCCTTCTGCTCTGATCCCACCGCTGCCACCAGTTTGTGACGGGAGTGTACAACAGAGCAAAGGATGGACGAGGCCGAGGGACGATCCAACATGTTTATTAACAGGAATATAGGAACAGCACACGATAAGTCCATGTAAAACAGATTCGGGGGCCCTTCCCGACAATCCTCGGACCGGATAACAAAGCAATCGTCCTTACAGTAGTCCAAAGAGTTCCACACAATCCCACGGGCCGCCACACAGGCCTAGCTCCGTTCGTGTCCACAGCCACCCAGGCTGGGAGCTCCTTCTTCTTCTTAGTTTCAGCTCACTCTGAAGCTACAAAAAGGGAAATGCATGGTCTGTGCTCCTTGACCAGCCCACCATGTTCAGGGGGTAGGGGTCACACATCCTATCATCAATGGTTTGGTCCATCACAGGGCTCAGATATGTCTGCCAGCCACAGTAGATGAAGGGATCCCCTGCTGTGCAGAACAATGACTATTCCTTCACTGGCCAATGCAATTACAGACTAGATACACAACTCTGGATAGAAGAGGACAGGCTATTTACATAATCACATTAGATGCCAAGACTGCAATTGTATGAGAGAGACACATTGAGACCAGTAGCTCCCCCAAGGAAATACATGAATTACAACTAATACAACCAGGGAAAAGTTACAGGACATATTATACAAAATAAATGACAGGGAAATATACATATCATGACATAGTATCACAGCATATACAGTGAGAGGGTAAATTACATCTTCACAGTCATCTTCAAAAAGAACAAGGGACAAGGATTCAGGAATAGGGTGTCATCTTCGAAAAGAACAATGGGCAGACATTCAGGGGCTATGTACTGTCCTGACTCCATTAACTCCTTGTCGTCCTCCACCAGGGGCTCCGACCCTTGATGGCGCCCACTGCGACTCCGACCCAGCGGCGGTCAACAAGTCAGACAAGGTCCTCCTCCTTCCACCTCTTGTGCTGGGTGGCGTCTCCTGGAGAACTTAGGGACGTTCAACAAAGGCAGGAGGCATTATTTCTGGAGCAGGTCCTTTAAAACTTTCAACTCGAACGTTTAACTTCAGGGGTTAACTTACGGATGCGGTTACCATTGCAGGGGACCGTACTGTGCCAATGTCGTATGGGACACCGGACTTCTTCTCCAGGCACAATACATCCCTGGGCTTTGAACCTCCAGCGGGAACGGTAGCGGGGGCAGCGTACACGGTACCTCTTGATCCTGGAGTGGTGCTTCACAGGGCTCACTCGTCACGGTGCTGTCGGGTCCTGGCTCCCAGCTGAGGAGGGATGCCGTGGGGGTCTGCGTGGCTTTATCTTCACGCGACACTGCTGCTGCGGTGGCCCTCTGTTCCTGGGCCCACACCGCGGTGCCCATCCTCCGGACTTCCGCCTTCCAGTCGAGCACCTGCTGCAGTGTCTGTGCTCTCACCCGGACGCAGAATCGACCCAGCTCCTGCTCCAACTAGGCAGCGGTTCCCGCGGGGAGCTCACTCGGGCCGCGATCCTCCACATCAAAGGCCACTCCGCGTCTTCCACTTCGGAGTCCCGCCATGCTGCCGACAGGGCTGAACGCAGACATCTTCCGTCCGCTCCTCCTTGGTGTTTCCGGGATTCTCTTTCTCTGGCCGGTAAGTCGACTTCTCCTTTCTTTAGGCAGCAAGCCGAACAGCCAGACAGTCAATTCTCTTTTCAGGGCGCCATTTATCAATCCCTGCTCTGCATTGCAGGCTTAGTTTCGCGCTCTGCCTTGCAAGACCAAGGGGGCGGGGCTTACTTTTGCACTCTTTCTACAGGCACGCCCCTCTTCTTCCCGCGCTCAACCAGGTTAATGGCGGCAGTTTTTTCAGTAAAACAGTTCTTTCACAGTCTTTTCAGGCGCACGGTACCCGGTGGGTCCGGGCACGAGATCCTGTTCGTGACGCCAAAGTTAACTCGCCCACCCCAGGGCTATGGGACACCTGGTGCCGGGCCGGACTAGTCCAGGGGTCGTCAGTGGTGGCGGGGCCCGGCTCCGTGGCCCTGGTGGGTGTCAATAAAATGTGGCTGATGACTTGGGGTGAATAAAGTTTATATTTGTCGTGACGCCACCTGTGGTTTGCGGCTATCAAGCCGCCGCTGCTGTGTGAGGCCTCCGGGGTGATGGAATGGCAGCTGGTATGGTACTGCTCCCCACAGGTGGAGCGGTGCCCCGGGGACACTGTTGGTGCTTGGAAGTGTCTATGCAGGGAAATAACTGAGGCAACACCAGGGGTGCAGTTTCAAGGTCTTTACTCACAGTTCTTGTCAAGGCCTGCAGGAGCCTTTGGACTGCTGGGACCACCGTCAGGGACCTCCGCCGATCCCGGGTAGATCTGGGGGTAAATGCCAGTGCACCCCTCTAATTGTGTCCTTTCTCAGCTGACTTCACTGGCCACCAGCTCTGAAGCTATCTGTGGCCCTGGAATCCCTTCGTTCCCTGCTTGGTGTCACCTGGACCCTCCGAGTTCCAGGGTCTTCACCAGGAAGCGTCACTTTCTTCTTTCTTTAGCTCCTGCCTGACTAGAGCTCTTCTTCTACTCTCTGTTCCTCTCCTTCTCTGTTGCTTTCTTTCTCTGTTGTGGACACTCTGAACTCACAGAGCTCCTTTCTCTTTCACAGCTACATGCTGGCTCCTCACTCTCTCACTCTCTGAGGTAAACTGAAACTCTGACCTACCTCTCTGCTCTACACTCGGCTGGCTCTCCCCACCCCCTGGTTGCTAAGCTACCACCCTATCGGGGAAGGGATGGGTCGTACGTCTCCTCCCAGCATGCAGCATGGGAGGGTTTCTGCCACTGTCCCTGGTCCCAGTGTGTGCCTAGCAATGGATGTAGGGCAGTTTTACCTGTGAACTGGCATGTACCCCTTTTCTTACCAAGGATGGGACATCACACCTCTGACTGGGGTGCAATGTCCCTGTGGCGACGGAAGCCTCAGGGGCGCCACACATACTCCAGGATACTCTCCCACACCTCCTCCGTTATCGTCCCAACTTCCTCCTCCCATTTAGATTTAGTTTTAAGTGGGTAGTCTAAAAGAAAGGTATGTAATATATCTTTATACGTGCCAGAAATTATCCCTTTAGTGCTTCCTCCCCCCTTATATGGGATCACATATAATGTGATGTCAGACTTCCACAAGAGTCAATAGCTGGAAGTGAGAGAATATGGAGCAAAGATGAACTTTGCCTTTCACTATTGTAAAGGTGGAGTCAGAGGCCTAGCACCCCCTGATGGCAGGAGGGTAATAGGTTTCCGCCATGACACAAAAGCTGCTTAAAAACAACTGGAAATATATTTACAGGATCGTTCAATATGGAGGAGCAATACTTGTAATGTTTCAATGTAAGACACAACATCTGGCACTTTCTCTCATTACAGATGATTCTTCTCTTGTGAAGGCAACGTGCTGACAAACAGCCACATTCGGTACTCTTCTCTGCCACAGTCGCTACCCAGTGCGGCCTACTCCACTCCATTCCAGGTTTCTAATAATACAGCATGGGCCTATCTCTTCCATGGTACTTTACAGTCCCGATAGGTCTACCACTCACCTTCAATCGTCATTACAGCCCTTGTCTGGTTTCTACCTCCCACGTGTTCTTGTTACTCTTAGGTTGCCATGAGCCAGCTACCACCTCAACTACACAAACCAGTACAGTGTCCACTCTTCTGTGGGTAGGGGAATCCAGAGGTCAACAATGACATCTCACTTCTCTGCCATTTTGTTCCTCCCCTTTCAGACACTGGGGTCTCTGGATTCTTTAAATGAGCAGCACTACTGCGTTTCTCATGAAGTATCCTACAATCCCCTCCTAACTGAAGCCTAGACCACCCATTACTTCTACATTATGATATGGGCCACCCACTCAGCCATGATGCCTCTCACTTCTGGGCCATGTCAGTGTCCCATATCATTAATAATCTGTTAATTCTTGACAACCTGAAGTGATCTTACGGCACTTTTGCAAATACAAAACATAAGTGTAGAGCCTCATTCACACATCCGTGGGTCATGGTTGAAGCACCGACCATGATACTCGGACTGTCCTTGTCATGGATGGTCCACGCTTAATTGAAGCTTTGTTTAAGCCGGGAGACCCGCGGACAGTCTGTTAGTCATGTTCCATGCTCAAACCATGACACCTGGATGTGTAAATGCCACATTATTCACCCAGTAGGCAAATAACAAAACAAATGTGTAAGGCTATGTGCGCACGTTGCGTAATTACATGCATTTATGCTGCGCTTTGTAGCGCAGCGTAACTGCATGCGTCCTGTGTCCCCTGCATAATCTATGGAGATTATGCAGGAGCCGTGCGCACTTGGCGTCTTAGAGCGCAGCGCTTCGGCTGCTGCCCGAAGCGCGCGTTCTAAGAAGTGACATGTCACTTCTTCCGTGCGCTTTGCCGGCAGCTCCTGCTCTGTCTATGGCAGGAGCTGCAGGCAGAGCACACGTTCTCTGCCGGCACCATGCGCTTCAGAACGGAGCTTTTCAGCTGCGCTCTGAAGCGCACCTTTTAGGTGCGGTGCAGAGCGCACACGTGCGCACATAGCCTAAGACCACGTGCACATGTTCAGTATTTGGTGAGTTTTTTTACCTCAGTATTTGTAAGACAAAACCAGGAGTCGGTAAGAAATACAGACATGGTGCCTGTGTTTCTATTATACTTTTCCTCTGACTGTTTCACCCCTAGTTTTGGCTTAGTCCCTTTACTACCTATGACGTACCGGTACATTACTACTGAAGGTCATGGGTGTCCCTTTAATGAGGACTCATGCGGTGAGCCCGCATGTTTCCCCACACGTCGGCTGATCTGATCAGCCGACATGTGCAGCTAAGAGGCAGGGGTGTATCAGAGATCGACCCACGCCTGTTAATCTTTGACAGCGGGATTTAACACACCCTGGTGGGGAGAGTGTCATTCCCCGCCCCCATCGCCAACCCTGTGCCCTGATCACGGGGTGACAATGAGTGGTCATCGCAGCGGGTGGTCAGCTGATGACCCCTGTTACTATCATGACGTAGTTCCTAAGTGCCAGCGTTAACAGGAGATCAGCATTTCTGCTGTTCAGAGCGGGGCTGATGCTGACGCTGATCAGCTTCAATTCCCCTAAGTCCCGTTTTACACTTCCGGCATTTCGCTGGTTGCCGGATCCGGCGCGCACGCATGCAGTACAGTACATTCATTTACAGTGGAAACGCCTTAGGAGACTAGTAAAATCAATAAAAAGTGTAAAAAAGAATTTTAAAAAATAAATACCGTAAATAAAAATGAAATAAAAAACCAAAAAAAAAACACACCCCTTTTTGCCCTAATGAAAATAATACAATAAAATATACACATATATGGTATCGCTGCTTTCAGAAATGCCCGATCTATGAAAATATAAAATAAATTAATCTGGTCAGTAAAGGGTGTAACGAGAAAATAAAATGGCAGAATTAAGGTTTTCTGGTTGCCATAAAATGCAATAACAGGCAATCAAAACATTGCATCTACCCAAAAATGGTATAATTAAAAACATCAGCTCAAGATGTAAAAAATAAGCCATCACTGAGCCCCAGATCCCGAAAAATAAGAATGCTACGAGTCTCGTAAATGGCGACAAAAGTGTTTTTGGTGTTTTCTTTGGCCAAATTTCTGATTTTTCCACCACTTAAAAAAAAAAACTATACATGTTTGGTATCTATGAACGCATAATGACCTGAGGAATCATACGATCTGGTCAGTTTTACCATATAGTGATCACGGTAAATAAAAATTAATTATATTGTGAAATTGCACTTTTTTGCAATTCCACAACACCTGGAATTTTTTTCCTTTTTTCCAGTATAATATGGGGCAGAATGAAAGATGTCATTCAAAAGTACAACTCAGCCTGCAAAAAACAAGCATGATATGCCTATATTGATGGAAAAATGAGAAAAAAAAATAAAAATGGCCCTTGGAATAAGGGGAGGAGAAAACGAAGACAAAAAAAATGGAAAAATCGCTAGGTAAATAAAACCTCATCAAAAATTCAACATATGCACGTGACCTTACAGAAGATATGGATTTGTCAGCCCCAGAAATACAAACGCTGATGGCAACAAAATGCTGTGTATAGGGAATGAGAACAACATCCTGACCATTCCCACCACCTCACACCATCATTGGTCACATATGGGAGCTGCAGGCCACAGGTGGCCACATTAGCAGTTACCAATCACACATGTTCCTGCCCCCTCTCCATGATATAAATGCTTGGTGTTGGGTGTAGGCCAGTATTCAGCATCACAAGGAAGATGGGCTCCAGGAGAACAGGGTTGGGTATTGGCTTGGTATTCTGGATGTGGTGGTTTCTCTGCAGTGATGCAAAGAATCTATGGGATTCCTCATCCCAGCTTCACTGTGGTGTAGGAAGCATGGAGTTGTCCTTCCCTGTATCCATTGAGGATATTGCATTTTCACTGACTGTTCTGGGTAAGTTTTCAGTGAAATCTTTTGGTATACCTTCATCTGCCCTTATGTTTTCTTGAGTGTTATATGAAGGCAATGCAGCTTTTCTACTGAGATCAGTAGGAAGAATGTTCTGAATATTTGGTAGTGTTGTAGACTTAAACTTCTCCAGATTGGAGCCAATTTTAGTTATCACCTGTCAGTCCCTTCGCTCCTGTGGGACAGTTCTTGTAATTTCTCCACTTACTAGTCAAGTGCGTGCTTTTGTAGTGCTTTCTGCAAAAAAAACCAACCTTGCGGTATGTGCACCCTCACATGCAGTGGTGTGTTTTTTTTTTGGGTGTGGTTTTTAACTTAACTCCAGGTATGGGTTTTCCTTCTGGTGCTAATAACTGAACCTGATGAGATAGTGTAAGGCCTGGGCCAGGTAGTCACAAATAGGCCCCTACACTACACCTTTCCCTCACAGGTGACATCAGCTGACCTTAAAACCCTAGTCACCCCCACCCTCAGGGCTAGATGGACACACCAGGGGGCGGAACCAGGTGGTTGGAAGACGCCCACTGAGGAGTCTAGACAGCCCGGGGTGTGAAAAGTGTCTACAGACAGTTCAGTTTTAGAGTTCGAGGAGAGTGGAGGTCAGGCCTGAAGTAAACTGACAGGTACCAGGGTAGGATCCCTGGTGCCTTTGGCTAGGAGGCAGACTGCGGTCTCCGTCTGCAGGAGCCGGGAAGATGGCTCGGTGGACTGGGATAGGGTAGTGGCCTGCTGGTACTGACCTAGGGAACAGACTCGGAAACCGGAGCACACAGGGGGGTACTCGGACCCTGAAGCCGGGACCAGAAGTGACTGGAACCAGCTAATTAACCGATGGAGGACTAGAGGTCCTGTCCCACCCAAAGTCCTGATAGAAGGAAACGGCCCACAGAGGGGGATAAAAGGCCACAGCTCAGATATCCCACGCGCCCCATCCAGCCGGGAGTGGGCCCCTTAAGTTGCAAGCACAGGCAGTCCACCATTACACAAGTGCAGGAGAAAGACAGAGACCACCAGCCGGGTGGGGGACCAGAACGCAGCTGGCTGCAGGCACCGACCATCATCACCTTGGTTTACCAGAGACTTGTGTGTTTCCTTCACTAGTTAGTACACCAGTACCCTGCGGTCGCCCATCTCCCTACACCAGCAAATCCCAACGGGTCCCGGGGCCACCATTCCTGCCCACGGAGGGGTTAACTTGCTGCACAACATCTCCCCCTCCCCGGGTGCTCTGTCATTGCAGCGGTGGTGTCCAAACTCACGACATACTGTGGGTGGCGTCACGAACCTAGTACGGCCCAGCATGTACATATATGTCCTACATCCACCACCTCCAAACCCTATTCATTCGGAGTGTCTGCGGGATCCCCCAGGTCCGGAGACCCTCGAGCCACCCACCGGAAGGGCCGGACCCGAGCAGCGGCAGGCTGACTGCACGGGGGTGGCACAATAGCACTTCCTAAATGTAGTCTGAGCTGGTGAACATAACATATAGTATCCAAAATAAGTTGCACTTAAGTAAAGGAGAGAGACTGGAAGTATGTAAATGGAACATTAGATTTGACCCAGTTGAGTGATATATCTTGGACTGGTAACTGGGCACAAGTAAGATAGATATATAGATATATTTTTTTTTTTTTTTTTTTGCTTTCTTACAAACTGAGGTTTTTCACAACTATAATTCAGCTGCCTCTATTCCCCTGCTAATTGTTTAATATCTCAGCAGATAAACCTGCTTCTTACTCCACTTTCCCCACCTCTGGGGGAAATCTTGGTCATAAAATTATCAGGTTACAGAGAATATTAAATTGTATGGGGGAAGGGGTGGGATGAAAGCATTGAGGCAGAGAAACCTACAGGTTCCAGCTTGTTCTATGGCTGGATTCACAGATGCACTGCTCATGATTTTCTCCATATCTGAAAGCAGGAATCCTTTATTCTGTGCACTTTGTATGGCTAGTCTCTACCCACTAAAGGGAATCTGTCACCAGGTTTTTTTTTTTTTTTTTGCTCAGTCATCTGGGTGCAGCATAATGTAGAGACACAGACCCTGATTCCAGTGATGTGTCACTTACTGAGCGGTTTGCTGTCATTTTGGTAAAATCACTTCTCTGCTGCAGTTAGAGCTCATGAATGTTAGACTACCTGCAGCACACAAAGTAGTCCTGTAATGGTGATCTACTGCTGATTAAACAGTGGTTTCATCAATACTAAGCAGCCCAGTAAGTGACACATCACTGGAATCAGGATCTCTGCCCCTACGATATGCTGCTCTCAGATCAGGTGGTAAAACCTGGTGACAAATTCCTTTAAAACTGTACATGGTACATTTGAGTTTGCAGCTTGTGAACTTAATAATCTTTTTTTTTTTTCAATTTTTAGATTTTCAGGGAGAGCCTCATGTCCTTAGCAATAACTCTGCTTGTGAGTTCTGGATAAGCAAGAAACTAAATGGCACGATGCTCATTAGTGCTGCTTATGACGGATGCTACATAACTGAGGAGGTAAGTACCGAAAACCAAAAAATGGGTCAACCGAGTATTGGAAGTTTGTATTGTTAGTGCTTCACTGATGCTGCTGATATAAGGTCAACTTGATGCCCTTTTTTTCATAGCCGCCAGTATTGGAAAATAAAGTTAGCTTGCATATCTTGTATTTCTACAATAGAGAATGACACGAGTTTCGCCCACTTAACGCCTTAACTCTTGGATTAAACTTATTGGGTCATGTAGGTTTAGCATATGGAAACCATTGGTGTCTCCTGAAGACACAAACTCTTGTGAATGTCAGAGGGAGGAGAACAGGGGAATGTGACACTATATGTAGTCACTCCTTCATTATACTAGTAAAGGTGTCAACAAAGCATTGTATGGTCCTCCAAATATCCTGAATAGAGTTGAGCGTGGTTCGTGGTTCTCCAGTTCGCGGCTCGAGTGATTTTGGGGCATGTTCTAGATCGAACTAGAACTCGAGCTTTTTGCAAAAGCTCGGTAGTTCTAGAAACGTTCGAGAACGGTTCTAGCAGCCAAAAAACAGCTAAATCATAGCTTGGTTTCTGCTGTAATAGTGTAAGTCACTCTGTGAATCAAACTATTATCACATTTCAGTGTATAGTGTGCGTGAACAGCGCCTTCAGATCACTGCTGTTTCTATAATGGCGATCGCCATTTTTTTTTTTTTTTTTTCTTGTCTTCCTTCCCTAAGCGCGCGCGTCTTGTGGGGCGGGCCAGCATGTCAGCCAATCCCAGACACACACACAGCTAAGTGGACTTTGAGCCAGAGAAGCAACGGCATGTGTGATAGGATCTGCATGTCACATGTCCCTGCATTATAAAACCGGACATTTTCTTCACGGACGCCATTATCTGCCTTCTGCGTCTTTAGTGTCAGACATCACTGTCGCAGCTCCGTCTTCCTGAGTCCTATAGCCGATACAGCTGTATGCGCTGCATACACAGCGTTAGACAGCTTAGGGAGAGCACTTTATAGCAGTCCTTTTAAGGGCTCCAACCGGCAGGGTCAGAGAGCCATAGGTGACAGGTCCTGCAAACAGCGCCAGCGTCTGTGTAGCCCAGGTCAGGGATTTCCTACCTGCATTTCACCATTAGGAGGGAATAGAAAGGCAGTCTTCCATTCCTCTACCCAGAGCACCACAATCCTGCCACTGTACCCTCTTGTCCTCTGCACACTCCAACTGATAACTAAGCCATTATACTAGCAAACACTCAGTGTACCTAGTGGCATCCTATACGTGGCTATTGGACTTTGCTATAGTCCCACTAGTGCAAAGACATTTGCAGAGCGCGTCTGCCTGCGTTGCACACTACAACTCATTCTAACCAAGCCATTATACTAGCAAACACTCAGTGTACCTAGTGGCATCCTATACGTGGCTATTGGACTTTGCTATAGTCCCACTAGTGCAAAGACATTTGCAGAGCGCGTCTGCCTGCGTTGCACACTACAACTCATTCTAACCAAGCCATTCTACTAGCAAACACTCAGTGTACCTAGTGGCATCCTATACGTGGCTATTGGACTTTGCTATAGTCCCACTAGTGCAAAGACATTTGCAGAGCGCGTCTGCCTGCGTTGCACACTACAACTCATTCTAACCAAGCCATTCTACTAGCAAACACTCAGTGTACCTAGTGGCATCCTATACGTGGCTATTGGACTTTGCTATAGTCCCACTAGTGCAAAGACATTTGCAGAGCGCGTCTGCCTGCGTTGCACACTACAACTCATTCTAACCAAGCCATTCTACTAGCAAACACTCAGTGTACCTAGTGGCATCCTATACGTGGCTATTGGACTTTGCTATAGTCCCACTAGTGCAAAGACATTTGCAGAGCGCGTCTGCCTGCGTTGCACACTACAACTCATTCTAACCAAGCCATTCTACTAGCAAACACTCAGTGTACCTAGTGGCATCCTATACGTGGCTATTGGACTTTGCTATAGTCCCACTAGTGCAAAGACATTTGCAGAGCGCGTCTGCCTGCGTTGCACACTACAACTCATTCTAACCAAGCCATTCTACTAGCAAACACTCAGTGTACCTAGTGGCATCCTATACGTGGCTATTGGACTTTGCTATAGTCCCACTAGTGCAAAGACATTTGCAGAGCGCGTCTGCCTGCGTTGCACACTACAACTCATTCTAACCAAGCCATTATACTAGCAAACACTCAGTGTACCTAGTGGCATCCTATACGTGGCTATTGGACTTTGCTATAGTCCCACTAGTGCAAAGACATTTGCAGAGCGCGTCTGCCTGCGTTGCACACTACAACTCATTCTAACCAAGCCATTATACTAGCAAACACTCAGTGTACCTAGTGGCATCCTATACGTGGCTATTGGACTTTGCTATAGTCCCACTAGTGCAAAGACATTTGCAGCACGTCTGCCTGCGTTGCACACTACAACTCATTCTAACCAAGCCATTCTACTAGCAAACACTCAGTGTACCTAGTGGCATCCTATACGTGGCTATTGGACTTTGCTATAGTCCCACTAGTGCAAAGACATTTGCAGAGCGCGTCTGCCTGCGTTGCACACTACAACTCATTCTAACCAAGCCATTATACTAGCAAACACTCAGTGTACCTAGTGGCATCCTATACGTGGCTATTGGACTTTGCTATAGTCCCACTAGTGCAAAGACATTTGCAGAGCGCGTCTGCCTGCGTTGCACACTACAACTCATTCTAACCAAGCCATTATACTAGCAAACACTCAGTGTACCTAGTGGCATCCTATACGTGGCTATTGGACTTTGCTATAGTCCCACTAGTGCAAAGACATTTGCAGCACGTCTGCCTGCGTTGCACACTCCAACTAATTATAACTAAGTTGCATTGTCAGGGATATTTATTCTTTATTATTCTGCTGTTAATAAAGCTAGACCACCACTGCAATCTTCACCACCTCTCAATTTTTACTACCACATTTTCAGTCCACAATCTTGTCGCAATCAACATGAGTGGCAAAATGACAGATGCTGGTGGAAAGGGGAAGAGGCGTGGTGGAAAAGGCAAAAAAGGTTTTGTCCGTGGGGAAGGTGGAAAAGCTCCATTATCATCTGCTGAAGATAGACCATCTACCAGCAAAAGTAAGATGTCTACTACTTACCGTGGACAATCCGATGTGCTCCCTTTTTTACGGACACGAACAACAGGAAGAAAGGTAGATGATGGGCAAAAAAGGAAAATGCTTGAATGGATCTCAAGTGGTCCAACAAGTGCCCTCTCAGCCACTTCAAGTACCGCATCCAAAAAACACCAGTCCTCTGAGTTGTCATCCCAATCACACTTGATTTCTCCCAGCTCTGAAGTCTCCATCAGCCCTGCACAGTATGGTGGAACTGAGATGGCTGAGTCTGCAGAGCTGTTCAGTCACACTATAGCCTGGGAATCAGAGGTCTGCTCCCAAGCTACAGTGAGTACAGAACAGGAAATGGTCTGCAGTGATGCCCAGAACCTTTGTGACTCAGATTCAGGCCGTGAGGACCAAGTTTCTGAGCATAATGTTGACCCTTTGTCACAAACTGTAACACCTGTGGTTATAGACAATGAGGAACATACTGATGAAGATGAGACGCAGATACCCGATTGGGATGACAACTTAAATATTCCGTCAGGGCAAGAAGAGGCTCGGTCTGAGGGGGAGGGGAGTGCAAACACAACAATTGATGATGACGTTCTAGATCCCACCTACTGTCAACCCCCAGTCAGGCACTCGAGGAGGTCAACAGAGGCGGTGGAGGAGGATGCAACCGACGACGAAGTTACCTTGCGCCTTCCTGGACAGAGTCGGAGCACTGGTAGCACGTCTACAACTGCATCCTCAGCCACCACTCTGCCTATGAGCATTATTCGGGGTGGATCAACAGGTCGCATGGCCTCTAAGCCTTGCCTAGCCTGGTCCTTTTTTCACATCGAAAAAGATCGCCCAACTCATGTGATATGTAACATTTGTCATGATTCTCTTAGTAGAGGTCAAAAGCTCAGCAGTTTGACAACTTCTTCCATGAATCGTCACATGAATAAATATCATAAGTCCCGGTGGGAAGCTCACCGTGCTGCAATGCGGCCTAGCGGAGCGAACCATCCACCGCCCGCCCCTTCCACTGCATCCGCGCGCTCTTCATCTTCTAGGACTGTGGGGACAGCTGCCACACCTGTTTTTCCACGCAAAACTTCCACCACTGTAACCGCAACAGGCAGTTTGCTTGTAAGGTCGTCAGTTGGTTTGGAAGGGGAAACAAGTGAGTGTGTACAGCTCTCTCAGACATCGATAGCACCAACGTTGGATGAAGGCAACATCATGTCTCCGCCTGCACTTTCCTCACAAACCTGCATTTTTCCAGGGACACCCTACTCAACACCGTCTACACACAGCAGCCAGATCTCTGTCCCTCAGATGTGGTCAAATAAAAGGCCACTTCCTCCGACCCATGACAAAGCTAAGAGGTTGACTCTATCCCTCTGTAAGCTGTTGGCTACCGAAATGCTGCCTTTCCGCCTAGTGGACACACAGGATTTTAGAGACCTTATGTCTGTCGCTGTGCCCCAGTACCAGATGCCTAGTCGCCACTACTTCTCTAAGAAAGGTGTGCCCGTGCTACACCAGCATGTCGCACACAACATCACCGCTTCCTTGAGAAACTCTGTGTGTGAACGGGTGCATTTCACCACCGATACTTGGACCAGTAAGCATGGACAGGGACGTTACATGTCGCTGACTGGGCACTGGGTAACTATGGTGATAGATGGTGAAGGGTCTGCTGCACAAGTCTTGCCGTCCCCACGACTTGTGTGTCAATCCTCTGTCTGTCCAAGTTCCGCCACTGCTTCTGCATCCTCCACCTCATCTGGGTCCTCCACCTCCGCCCCAAGCCTGCCTGGTCAGGCCACCAGCGTTCTCACTGCGCAGAAGGAATCACGCACCCCTCATTACTATGCTGGCAGCAGAGCGCAACGGCATCAGGCGGTCTTTAGCTTGACATGTCTTGGTAATAAGAGTCACACAGCTGAGGAGTTGTGGTCAGCTTTGCGGTCTGAGTTTAATAAATGGTTGTCTCCACTCAAACTGCAGCCTGGTAAGGCCGTGTGCGACAATGCTGCAAACCTGGGTGCGGCACTTCGCCTGGGCAAGGTGACACACGTACCTTGTATGGCTCACGTGTTGAACCTTGTCGTGCAGCAATTTTTAACACACTATCCCGGCCTAGATGGCCTTCTGAACAGGGCACGAAAACTGTCAGCTCACTTCCGCCGTTCAAGCGCCGCAGCAGAGCGACTTGCATCGCTCCAGAAGTCTTTCGGCCTGCCGGTTCATCGCCTGAAATGCGATGTGGCGACACGCTGGAATTCAACTCTCCACATGTTACAGCGACTGTGGCAGCACCGCAGAGCCCTGGTGCAATACGTCATGACGTATAGCCTGGGCCAACGAGATGCAGAGGTGGGGCAGATCACCCTGATGGAGTGGTCTCAGATCAAGGACCTATGCACCCTTCTGCACAGTTTCGACATGGCGACGAATATGTTTAGCGCTGACAATGCCATTATCAGCATGACGATTCCAGTCATTTACATGCTGGAGCACACGCTAAACACTATTCGGAGTCAGGGGGTGGGACAACATGAAGGGGAGGAACTACAGGAGGATTCATATGCGCAAGGGACAACAACATCACGAAGGTCCAGACGTTCATCATCACCAACGCAGCAGGCATGGGACCATGGGGGACAGGGATCGACAAGGGCGCATAGTAGCAGGCGAAATGTTGAGCAAGGTGCAGGAGAACATGAAGAAATGGAGGACGAACTGTCCATGGACATGGAAGACTCAGCGGATGAGGGAGACCTTGGTCAAATTTCAGTTGAAAGAGGTTGGGGTCAGATGTCAGAGGAAGAAAGAACGGGTAGCACCTCTATGCCACAAACACAGCATGGACTTGGTCCGCATGGCTGCGCAAGACACATGAGTGCCTTTTTGTTGCACTACCTCCAACATGACAGTCGTATTGTCAAAATTAGAAGTGATGATGACTACTGGATTGCCACACTATTAGATCCCCGGTACAAGTCCAAATTTTGTGACATAATTCCAGCCATAGAAAGGGACGCACGTATGCAGGAGTATCAGCAGAAGCTGTTACTAGATCTTAGCTCGGCTTTTCCACCAAACAACCGTGCAGGTGCAGGGAGTGAATCTCCCAGTTGTAACTTGACAAACATGGGACGGTCTCGTCATCTTCAACAGTCTACCCGTACCAGTAGGACCTTTTCTGGTGCCGGTAACAGCAATTTTATGGAATCTTTTCATAATTTTTTTAGACCCTCTTTTGCAAGGCCACCAGAGACAACAAGTCTGACACATAGTCAACGGCTGGAGAGGATGATACAGGAGTATCTCCAAATGAACATCGATGCCATGACTGTGCAACTGGAGCCTTGCTCCTTTTGGGCTTCAAACCTACAAAAATGGCCAGAGCTCGCAACTTACGCCTTGGAGATTTTGTCGTGTCCAGCTGCCAGCGTTGTCTCTGAACGTGTATTCAGTGCTGCTGGGTGTGTGCTGACAGATAAGCGCACGCGTCTGTCCAGTGACAATGTGGACAGACTGACGTTCATCAAAATGAACAAGTCATGGATCCAGAAGGAATTTACTACCCCTGTGTCATCCTGGGGAGAGTAAATGCTTGTGGATTTGGAATGTGCTTGATGCAAATCAAAACATCCTGTTTGCAACTAGGGCCCAAGTGCTGCCACTGATGGGGTGGGTGTCTGTGTGGCCCAATTTTTGGAAAAAAGGGAGACTCCGCTTGGAGTAACCCTTGCTTACATTGTTTTTAAAAGAAGCCAAGATGAACAAGTCATGGGTCAGCAAAGACTTTGCTACCTACCCCGGTGTCATCCTGGGGACGGCTAAGAATAGCGTATTTTTGAATGTGCTTGATGCAAATCAAAACATCCTGTTTGCAACTAGGGCCCAAGTGCTGCCACTGATGGGGTGGGTGTCTGTGTGGCCCAATTTTTGGAAAAAAGGGAGACTCCGCTTGGAGTAACCCTTGCTTGCTGTGTTTTTAAAAGAAGCCAAGATGAACAGAGCTGGGATCAGGAAAGACTTTGCTACCTACCCCGGTGTCATCCTGTGGACGGCTAAGAATAGCGTATTTTTGAATGTGCTTGATGCAAATCAAAACATCCTGTTTGCAACTAGGGCCCAAGTGCTGCCACTGATGGGGTGGGTGTCTGTGTGGCCCAATTTTTGGAAAAAAGGGAGACTCCGCTTGGAGTAACCCTTGCTTGCTGTGTTTTTAAAAGAAGCCAAGATGAACAGAGCTGGGATCAGGAAAGACTTTGCTACCTACCCCGGTGTCATCCTGGGGACGGATAAGAATGGCGTATTTTTGAATGTGCTTGATGCAAATCTAGCTGTGAAGTGTACAACTGGGGCACAACTGCTGCCACTGAAGGGGTGGGTGTGTGGGGCCCAATTTTTGGAAAAAAGGGAGACTCCGCTTGGAGTCACCTTGCGGTGTTTTACATGACTTTAGAAGGGCGTGCCATGCCTATATCTGTGTGTCCTCCTCTTTTTCCTTGTCCAGCTGTTTTGTTTTCGCATGAGTACATGTCCTTGTCACTTTCCCATGTGTTTGTGTTGTGTTGTGAGTTGTTTGTCACCTTTTGGACACCTTTGAGGGTGTTTTCTAGGTGTTTTACTGTGTTTGTGATTGCCTGCCATTGTTTCCTATGGGCTCGAGTTCGGTTCGTCGAACGTTCGACGAGCCGAACTCGAGCCAGACCCCCCCGTTCGGCGAACCGCCTCGAGCCGAACCGGGACCGGTTCGCTCATCTCTAATCCTGAATTACCAGCTGACCATGGATCTACTGTTGTCTGTCTTAATAGGATAAAGAATATGTGATGACTCTTATCTTGGAAGAGATTGTAAATGGACAAGTTGAGCAATATAAGGTGGAGAAGAGATGTCCTGTTATAATAGGTAATTCACATGTGTTTTCCTTCAAAAATTATATTGGCTCATATAATGGTAAATTCTAGCTTTATGGCCTCTTAAATGTATTTAGAAGCTGAAGCCTCCTATGGTAAGGATTGGTAACCCTGGCAATATCTACATCTGGAAAACTTGTTTTCGAACCAACATAACTAAGGGTATCGTCTCACTAAACGACGTACCAGCGATTCCGACCACGTCAGGATCGCTGGTGAGCTGTCAATCAGGCAGATCTCACCAGCGACGCGTGGAAGCGATGCTGCACTTGGTAAATATCAGGTAACCAAGCAAAGAGCTTCACTTGGTTACCAGCGCACACCGCTTAGCGCTGGCTCCCTGCACTCATAGCCAGAGTACACATCTGGTTAATGAGCAAACCGCTTTGCTTGTTTACCCGATGTGTACTGGCTACATGTGCAGGGAGTCGGCACTGGCAGCCTGAGAGCGGCGTACGCTAGTAATCAAGGTATATTATCGGGTAACCAAGCGAAGAGCTTCACTTGGTTACCCAATGTGTACCTTGGTCCAAAAAATGAACCAGAGCAGTGTGTAACGATCAGCGATTTCACAGCAGGGGCCAGATTGCTGCTCAATGTCAGACACAGCGAGATCGCTGATGAGGTTGAGGAGGGTGTCAGCACTGCGCTCACACCCCCCCACTGCTCGGGTCCGGCTGCTGCTGCTCAGTGGTGGCTCGAGCGGTGGGCCGGATCCCGGGGGTTCTCAAGCGGCACTCCTCGCCCGTGAGTGAAAAGGGGGGTTGTTTGGGTGTTTTGGGGATTTATTGTCCATGACGCCACCCACGGTTGTGGTGACTTGTTAACACCACCGCTGCTCTGTACGGGAGGCCCGGGAGTGGTGGTGCGGAGCAGCCAGTTGTTGATGTGCCCCTCCGTGGGTAGGGGTCGTGGTGCTCCCGGGGCCCAGGGATGGACTTGAGATGGTGGGCAGGCGGGTATGGGGCCCGTGGAGGCGCAGGGGCAGCGCTGTGCCTTGTGGCACTCACTCAGCCAGTAAACGCGACAGTTCTCGGTAAACAAACGGCTGGTTGAATGGGTCCCTCAGACGGTGCACGGTGCTGCGGTTCCCTGCAGTCAGCGGTGACTGTCTCCTCCCTGCACCTATGAAATGTCTGTTTGGTAGCGATGGGTTCCCACCGGTTACCCGCTCCCCGGCTACAATCTGGACCGGAGGAGCCACTCTCTTGCCCGCAGGCGCCGGCCCTGGGAAACTGGTGCCTTGGCGGTGTTTCCCCGTTGAGGTTGGACCTTTGCCTTCAATCAGGACTTGCTTGTTGGGAGACAGACGTCCCCTTCACTAACGGACTTGGCAATTTACGGCGACTCCAAGCCTTACCGGGATCCGAAAGGCCCCTGCCCTGGTGCTGACTGCCCTTTGTATACTGCTCCAGACCACCGGGCACACAGCATCCGTGGTCCTTCCAGCAACCTCCAGACAGTCCCACTGCAGACCTTCACCGCCGTCTGCTGACCTTGCTGACTCCGTCCGGGCACACAGCCACGAACCAACTTCAGGCTTTCTGTCACTTTTCACTTGTCCTGTCACTACTCTTACTTCCTTCCACTTTCCTCACTCCACTCAGTTGTTTACTCCTTCACTACTTTTCTTAACTCCACTCCTTCCACTTCCAAACTCTACCTTTTTTTTATCTGCCTGGTTCCTCCCGCCTCCAGGGCTGTGAACTCCTTGGTGGGCGGACACCAACCACCTGGCTCCACCCCTGGGTGTGGACACCAGCCCCTGGAGGAAGGCAACAAGGATTTTAGGTTTCATAGTTTCATAGTCTTTAAGGTTGAAGGGAGACTCTAAGTCTATCTAGTTCAACCCGTAGCCTAACATGTTGATCCAGAGGAAGGCAAAAAAACCCCAATGTGTCAAATAAGCTCCAATGGGGAAAAAAATTCCTTCCTGACTCCACATCCGGCAATCAGACTAGTTCCCTGGATCAACACCCTGTCATAAAATCTAATATACATAACTGGTAATATTATATTTTTCAAGAAATGCGTTCAGGCTCTGCTTAAATTTTACTAGTGAATCCCTCATTACAACATCATACGGCAGAGAGCTCCATAGTCTCACTGCTCGTACAGTAAAGAATCCTCATCTGTGATTATGAATAAACATTCTTTCCTCAAGACGTAGCGGATGCCCCCGTGTTCCAGTCGCAGGCCTAGGTGTAAAGAGATCTTTGGAAAGGTCTCTGTACTGTCCCCTCATATATTTATACATTGTGATTAGATCCCCCTAAGCCTTTGTTTTTCCTAACTAACTAACCCCAAGTTTAATAACCTGTCTTGGTATTGCAGCCCCCCCATTCCTCTAATAATCTAGGTCGCTCTTCTATCTACCTGTAAGATTATGCTATTTATAACCTTCTATACTTTTGCTAACAAGAAATGCATCCATTCCTCTCTTAAATTCATTCAGTGAGTTGGCCATCACCACTTCCTCAGGAAGAGAGTTCCAGAGCCTCACTGCTCTTACCGTGAAGAACCCTCTTCTATGCTGATGTAGGAATTTTCTTTCCTCCAATCGAAAAGAATGCCCCCTTGTTCTTGTCATAGTCCTTGGTACAAACAGATCATGGGAGAGATCTCTATATGGCCCTCTGATATATTTGTACATATTTATTAGGTCTCCCCTAAGTCTTCTCTTTTCTAGAGTAAATAGACCTAATTTTGATAACCTTTCCGTGTATTGTAATGCACCCATTCCATTTATTATTTTAGTAGCCCGCCTCTGAACCCTTTCAAGTTCAGTAATGTCTTCAGTAAGGTTAGCTGATGTACCTGCAGGGAATGTGAGGTGTTGTGACCTGTGACCCCTGGCTTGCCCAGGGCGTCACAAGGTCACTGGTGCATCACAAATACCGTGACTCAGCAGCGATCTCGCTATGTGAAAAGTACCCCTAAGTGTTTGCCTCTTATCTGTCCTCCAAGAGATCATATCTAGCGATTAAAAGGGAGTTCTTCTACAGAGGCTATAGTTGGATTCTTAACCTTCAATACATTACAAGGACAGCTCCTTCTTAATGCAACTCAGCTAGTTCAATATCTTTGTCTTGCACCTTCAGTTATGGATGCTCCAAGCCCAAGTGAGTGTTCTGCAGTGAGTCAAGCAGACAAGCTTTCCTGTGTAAAGGCACCAGTGTCTCGAGAACTCTGCGAGGAAGTTGGGTGCTGTTTCTCAAATGACTTTACAGTGCCCTGTTATTATGGAAAGAAATGTAAGTATCCTACTATAGGGGAAATTATGTCCTTAAGGAGTACCATTGACCGGTTTGGAGCAATACCTTTCATCTATGGTATCATGATGCTTTGTAACTCTCTTGCAGTGACCACACAGTGCACAAGTGACAATCTCATGACGGTTGCAGTTTCCAAAGATCTTACAAAGCCATCACTAAACTTGTCTTCTGTCCATGTGGTTGGTTTGGACACATCGTCTTGTGTCCAGTTGTCAGTGGTCATGAGCGCATCCTTTGCAGTCTTCCAGTTCCCTTTATCTTGTGTTGGCATTACTCAAGTAAGTTAAGGGTTACCTTCATGTGAACTATTACTTGGATTCTTTTGCACAATTCCTTTGCTGTCCTTGAAACACTGGCCAACAAGTAGGGGCTGTGTTTTTGTTTTTTTTTATTTGGACGGCAAACATGTCTGCTCCGTTGTATGCCAAGTTACCTCCTAGCACTGTAGACAATTGCAATTTGGCTGAGTGAGCTCCAACTGTTGAAGCCCATGACATCTGGCCAAGCACCTTCGTTGAAGGATCTTTAAAGTGAGTTGGTCAGCACACTATTCAAACCAGGTGCTTGGTGGACCCATGGCATGGCCAAAGTGCATCTTCCCATCTATTTGTTTCAATTACAATGGAGTGAGAATGGGAATATGGTTGCAATATCTCAACTTGTGGACAAGTGCAGCATAGGAGCTTTGTCGCTCTAAGCCTGAACAACTGATTTTTGCCAAGCGATTAATATTTCCTATAACTTACTGCTGGAGCGTGAAGCTAGACCCTACATGTTGTAACAACTAAATCTCTCTAATGTAGGTGGTTGGTGACCCAATAGTCTATGAGAGCACAATTGAAGCTGTAAGAAATGCTATCTCCTGGCGAGGATCCACAATCACAAGAGACAGCACAATGCGGTAAGATGGGTCACACTTGTAAGACTAGACTTAATGGTTTCTGTGCTGACTTATAACAATGTCGGATTTCCAGGGTGACTGTACGATGCAGCTATTTCCAAACAGATGTTATTCCTGTGCAAGTTGGGGTATCCACTTTGCCACCACCACTTCCCATTACTACATCTGGACCCCTATTCATGGAGATGAGGATTGCACAAGGTGATGTCATGATGAATCATATCATATATATTGCAAAAAAAGTAATTGGATAAACCTAGCTCCTTACAATCTCTGGTATCTTATTTCTCAGATGTGTCCTACTCGGCCTATTTTTCTGAGGAGCAGTACCCAGTGGTTAAAGTACTCAGAGATCCAGTCTACTTGGAAGTCCGCATCTTGCAAAGAACTGATCCCAATCTTGTCCTAGTGTTAAATGACTGCTGGGCCACCAACTCGGTCGACTCCACACTCCTTCCTCAGTGGCCGATCCTGTTGAATAGGTAGGTGGCTTATCAATGACAAATGAGATGTCCACTATGGGTTTATGCATCTAACAAATGAACATGTGTATTTCCAGATGTCCCTTTGATGGTGACAACTACATTTCCCAGATTGTACCTGTTGGAGGTCCTACACAAAGTCTGCCTTACCCAAATCACTATAAGCGGTTTGTAGTGAAGACCTTTACATTTATGGACCAAAGGGCCCAAATTGCTCTTGAAGGATTGGTAAATATGCAAAAAAATACTCCACATTTCTGTGTACAACTGCTCATGCCTTGGTCATCAAGCTTTGTTTTCTCCACCACAGATCTACTTCCACTGTAGTGCGTCTGTTTGTGTCCCATCTGCCATGGACAACTGTGTGACTTCATGTGCCTCAAGAAGCAGTAAGTTCCCTTCGTCTAAGCAGAAGCTCTTTCCACTTTGTATAATGTGTCATATTCTAAAGTAAATGTACATACAAATGATGCTGAGACTTATTTTCTAGGACGTATGGCTGAAGGCGTTGAATCAGAACCTTTAGCAAATGTGGTGACCTCAGATGGCCCTGTTGAGTTCCTCCCAATTGGGAAGGAGGTGTTAAACCTGAAAGGTAATTGTACAATGTGTAGTTTGACCATAGAAATCTTATAAATAAATATAACTTTTCTTTTCTCTTCCAGGTCACACTTCCTCAGAATATTCTACATTGGATGTTGTCCGGGCAATCACTGCTGGAGGAGTAGTTGCATCAGTGTTTATTGTGTTAGTAGGTGTTTGGTTTCATTGTAGGACTCCAAGTAAGAAGCACGAACTAAATGCCTAAATAAAACATTATTTTTCAAAAAACTTGGTTACACGACTTTTTTTTCTTTTTTTTTTTTTTTTTTTCTTAGGAGAAGGAAAGTGCTAGTTTCCAATTGTCTTCCGTAACTCAGTACACAACACGCAGTTGGCCAGGCTCAACTTGTGTATGGTAGGGCTCCCTAATCGCTACCCTTGACAACCCTAAAGTCCAGTGCAGGTTCTCATGGGCTCTGCCAACTTGGTAAAGTCTCTGCAGCCAGTAATATCTAGACACCTTCATTGTGGGATCAATATGGACTCTTCAGATTGATACTAAATGGTACCAGAGTACTTCTTGAGTTGTCATTCACGTATCCTGACAGCCACATGCCATGGACTTAGAGTTCTATAGTCAAAGAATAGACACTTTCCTATTACTGGCCTGATGTGATTTAAATACATGATGAGGTGGAATTGTGTCTAGACACTACTCATCTCGTCTATCTTCACTTCTCTGTAGCCTTCTGATTCAGCCCTGTCCTTCAAATTGTTCTCTTGCCACCTTCCACTCAGTGCACTCTTAACTCGGTAAACAAAAAAAAGCTAGTTCACGGTCTTCTCTTGTGTAGGTTACTGCAACATCCCATCTCTATGGGGAAATAGTCTGAAGCTGAAAGTAAAAATAAATTCTGTTGCCAGAGCTCAACACATGGCTAAAAACGTCTTCTGTTGTAAGATTAAGACAATTGCTTCCTTGATGATCCAACACTAGAGGCAGCTCTGTCCAGAGAGGAGGTGGTATGGGGAAAGACTTGGGCTTCCACCTCTTCTGGATAACTGGCACAGGTAAAGCAGACAAAACATTTAGGGAACATGGTGACTTCAGATGGACTAGTTGAGTTCCTCCCATTTTAAAGAGGCCTTTCAACCTCAGTGTCACATGTACAATGTGTGGGTTGGAAATTTTATAATTATATATAAATAAATTTTTATATATATATATATATATATATATATATTTCTGACCAGCACCTCCAAAGATTGATGTGTGAAACACCAGCTGCTCAGACTGGGGTGACATTACTAGATACAAGAGGTCATGGAGCCTAGAGGGGGTCACACAATGGGGAAGAGCAGGCAGCAGTGGTACCGTTCAAAGGCTGAATTGCCAACAGAAGGTTTTTACAAAAGCCCTCCCAACCACCAGTTTTAAAGATGTGGTCACTACTGCAGAGTAGTAAACCACCCCTTAACACACAAATTGGCCAATTTTGGTTGTTACTGGTTTAGAGGAAATGATCAGTAAGGCAAACTTGATCGCAACACTGATTTATTTCCGAACATTCAAAATGGAAATATGGGAGCATATAATAACCTTACCTAGCTCAAACATAATTTCCAATGTGCACCTCAATCAGTGACTAGCATTCCCTCAAATTCCATTCAGTTGCCTCAACATCTGTTATTTCCTACTTTAGGTCCCCCAAAATAATGGCTTTTAACCGCCACTTCCTACTCCACTGACCCATTATCTTTCTATCATTGCTTCAGTTTTAAAAATCTTGCGTGCTAGTTTACACCTGAACTATTTTTGTAGACCGGGGGAAACTTGGTGTAGGGAGGCCAATAAGCCATACAATGCTTTCCCCCTAGGAGGTTTAATTATTTTTTTTGCAATTCAATACCATTGCCAATCCTAGAGTTCCATATAGACTTTCTAATGGGCTTTGCCAACTAGTCGTTGGCCACAAAGAGGTCCCATACCTTTCCATTTTAGGGTCGATATTGACTTAGGATAGCTACTACATGGCACTAGATTTCCTCTACAAGTCAATTTGTGTATTTATATGCACATGTCCTGCTGACCACATTCCAAGGACTTTCCTAGAGTTCTCTCCTAGACCATTGCATAAACTCAAAATCCACCACTGATTTCTAGAACGCCACAATTACACCAGATCCTGACACTTCATGCACAATAAAACAGGACCTAAAGGAGCACTAGATGCAAATATTGACTTTAGAGAGAGGATGAGAAATAGTGGGGGTTAGCACTCCTAAAGTAAAGGAGATCATATACCTAAGGCTGCTTTCACACATCCGTTTTTCTTTTTCGCTCCTAATTGGGAGACCCAGACAGTGGGTGTATAGCTACTGCCTCTGGAGGCCGCACAAAGAACTACACTTAAAAGTGTAAGGCCCCTCCCCTTCTGGCTATACACCCTCCCGTAGGAGTACGGATTCATCAGTTTTAGCTTTGTGCGAAGGAGGTCAGACACGCACGCATAGCTCCATTGTTTTTAGTCAGCAGCAGCTGCTGACTATGTCGGATGGAAGAAAAGAGGGCCCATACAGGGCTCCCAGCATGCTCCCTTCTCACCCCACTGTATGTCGGAGATGTTTGTAAGGTTGAGGTACCCATTGCGGGTACGGCGGCTGGAGCCCACATGCTGATTCCTTCCCCATCCCTTTTTACAAGGCTCTGGGTGAAGTGGGATTTACTGGTCTCCAGGCACTGAGACCGTGCTCCATCTACAGCCCCTGGAGAAGATGCTGGATGGAGCGGAGTACATCAGGGACATGGCCCTGCTTCCTCAAGGTACTCTGTGTCCCCGTGCATTTGGCGCTCACACCGCAGCATGCTGGGTGTTGTAGTGCGCCGGGGACATCAGCGCTGCGGCGCTTGTGCCATGGCCTCATTCAGCTTCGCTGAAGCAGGCACACTTTTGGGAAACGGTCGCGCCGGCCGCTGGGACTGCGGCGCGGCTGGCACTTGTGGTGCGCCGGGGACTTCAGCGCGGGCCGCGCTTTTACGGCGGCCGCGCTGATAACTCGAGTCCCCGGCTTTTGCGGCCTGGTTCCGTTCGTTCCCGCCCCCAGACCTGCCAGTCAGGAGAGGGGCGGGACGCTGGTCAGTGCATCAGCGCTGAGGGCTGGAGTCGTTTTTACATACTCCAGCCCTCACAATAGGCACAGAGGGGACACTGTTTCCCGCACTTTTGTTTGGGAACTCCCACGGACCGCCCCTCTCCACAGACGCCGGCAGCCATTCCTGCTGACACGCTGAGCTGCAGAGGGGAGCTGGGGAGACCCAGACAAGGAATTCTGCGCCTCTTACCCGCTATTCAGCGGGCGGTAAGCAGCCCTCAGGGCTCACCCCCTCTTGTGCCAGTAGTAATCTTAGTATTTTGTTCCTGCAAATACTTTGTACTGCATAGCGCTGGTCGCCCTTTGGCTATAGACTCTCTCACATTGCAGAGAGCCAACAGCATGTCGTCCACAAAACGCAAGGGTGCCAAGGCACAGACATTATATGCTTCCTGTACCGCATGTGGGACTTTTCTACCGGCAGGCTCCACTGACCCCCATTGTGTGCAGTGCTCGGCCCCTGCGGCACTTGCACAGTCGGGACCTCTGCTGGACATGACCCAGGGTGTACCACCTGTGAATGCTGTCCAGGTGACAGGAACTGAGTTTACAGCTTTTGCTGACAGAATGTCTCTCACTATGTCACAAATTCTTGACACATTGCGAGCTAGGCCTGTACTTCAGGCCACGGACACTGTGCAATCATTGCCCCCTGGTCCCCCTCAGCTGAATTACCTCCAAGCTCCGGGACGGGCACATACATCTCAGGGTGAAGACTCTGACTCGGACGATGGCCCCAGGCAACCTAAGCGGGCTCGCTATGAGGGGCCTTCACATTCATCTCAATGGTCAGGATCCCAGCGAGATGAATCTATGGGAGATGAGGCGGACGTAACTGATCAGGATTCTGATCCTGGGACCGCTCTCAATCTAGATACACCAGATGGTGACGCCATAGTTAATGATCTTATAGCGTCCATCAATAAGATGTTAAATATTTCCCCACCAGCTCCTCTTGTAGAGGAGTCAGCTTCGCAGCACGAGAGAATCCATTTCAGATATCCTAAGCGTACATTAAGCACTTTTCTGGACCACGCTGACTTTAGAGACGCAATCCAGAAACCCCACGCTTATCCGGAAAGGCGTTTTTCTAAACGGCTTAAAGATACACGCTATCCTTTTCCCCCTGAGGTGGTCAAGGGTTGGACCCAGTGTCCAAAAGTGGATCCTCCAATTTCCAGGCTTGCAGCTAGATCCTTGGTTGCAGTTGGAGATGGAGCGGCACTTAAAGATGCCACTGACAGGCAGATGGAGCTCTGGCTGAAATCCATCTATGAAGCGATTGGAGCGTCGTTAGCGCCATCTTTTGCTGCCGTATGGGCACTCCAAGCTATCTCAGCCGGGCTTGTGCAAGTCGACTCAGTCACACGTGCATTTGCCCCGCAGGTAGCACCATTGACCTCGCAAATGGCGGCATTCGCGTCGTACGCGATTAATGCTGTTCTTGACGCTACAAGCCGCACGGCAGTGGCGTCAGCCAACTCCGTTGTTTTGCGTAGGGCCCTGTGGTTGAGACATTGGAAGGCAGATTCTCATTCCAAGAAGTGCTTAACCAATTTGCCTTTTTCTCGTGACCGATTGTTTGGAGAGCGTTTGGATGAAATCATCAAACACTCCAAGGGTAAGGACTCATCCTTACCGCAACACAGACAAAACAAACCCCAACAGAGGAAGGGTCAGTCTGGTTATCGGTCCTTTCGAGGACCGGGCAGGTCCCAATTCGCCTCGTCAAAAAAGACTCAAAAAGACCAGAGACGCTCAGATTCTTGGAGGTCTCAGTCACGCCCAAAAAGGACAGCCGGAGGAACCGTTGCCAAGACGGCGTCCTCCTGACTTGCAGTCTCCGATTCCCACACCCTCGGTCGGTGGGAGGCTTTCCCACTTTGGCGACATTTGGCTGTCACGCGTCAAAGACCGTTGGGTGAGGGATATTCTGTCTCACGGGTACAGGATAGAGTTCAGTTCTCGTCCGCCAACTCGTTTCTTCAGAACTTCTCCACCACCAGACCGAGCCGATGCTCTGTTGCAGGCGGTGGCCGCTCTAAAGGCGGAAGGAGTGGTGACCTCCGTCCCTCTTCAGGAACAAGGTCACGGTTTTTACTCCAATCTGTTTGTGGTCCCAAAAAAGGACGGATCGTATCGACCCGTCCTGGATCTAAAGTTGCTCAACAGGCACGTAAAAGTCAGGAGGTTCCGGATGGAATCCCTACGCTCCGTCATAGCCTCAATGTCTCAAGGAGATTTTCTAGCATCAATAGATATCAAAGATGCGTATCTCCACGTGCCGATTGCGCCAGAGCATCAGCGTTTCCTACGCTTCGTCATACACGACGAACACCTGCAGTTCGTAGCGTTACCTTTCGGTCTGGCAACAGCCCCCCGGGTCTTCACCAAGGTCATGGCAGCAGTAGTAGCTGTTCTGCACTCGCAAGGTCACTCGGTCATCCCGTATCTAGACGACCTGCTTATAAAGGCACCCTCTCAAGAGGCATGCCAACACAGTCTGAAGGTGGCACTAGACACTCTCCAGAGTTTCGGGTGGATTATCAACTTTCCAAAGTCTCATCTAACCCCGACCCAATCTCTGACTTATCTTGGCATGGAGTTTCATACTCTCTCAGCGATAGTGAAGCTTCCACTGGACAAGCAGTGTTCGCTACGGACAGGAGTGCAATCTCTCCTTCAGAGCCAGTCGCACTCACTGAGGCGCCTCATGCATTTCCTAGGAAAGATGGTAGCAGCAATGGAGGCGGTCCCGTTCGCGCAGTTTCATCTGCGCCCTCTACAATGGGACATTCTACGCCAATGGGATGGGAAATCGACGTCCCTCGACAGGACTGTCTCCCTCTCTCACACTGCCAAGGACTCTCTGCGTTGGTGGCTTCTCCCCACCTCATTGTCACAGGGAAAGTCGTTCCTACCCCCATCCTGGGCAGTGGTCACGACGGATGCGAGCCTATCAGGGTGGGGAGCGGTGTTTCTCCACCACAGGGCTCAGGGGACGTGGACTCAGGAAGAGTCCACCCTGCAGATCAATGTTCTGGAAATCAGAGCAGTCTATCTTGCTCTGCGAGCCTTCCAACAATGGCTGGAAGGCAAGCAGATTCGGATTCAGTCGGACAATTCCACGGCAGTGGCGTACATCAACCACCAAGGGGGAACACGCAGTCGCCAAGCCTTTCAGGAAGTCCGGCGGATTTTGACGTGGGTGGAAGGCAAAGCGTCCACCATATCCGCAGTTCACATCCCAGGCGTGGAAAACTGGGAAGCAGACTTTCTCAGTCGCCAGGGCATGGACGCAGGAGAATGGTCCCTTCACCCGGACGTGTTTCAGCAGATCTGTTGCCGCTGGGGGACGCCGGACGTCGATCTGATGGCGTCACGGCACAACAACAAGGTCCCAGTTTTCATGGCACGGTCTCACGATCACCGAGCGCTGGCGGCAGACGCCTTGGTTCAGGATTGGTCGCAATTCCGACTCCCCTATGTGTTCCCACCTCTAGCATTGTTACCCAGAGTTCTCCGGAAAATCAGGTCCGACTGCCATCGAGCCATTCTCGTCGCTCCAGACTGGCCAAGAAGGTCGTGGTACCCGGATCTGTGGCATCTCACGGTAGGCCAACCGTGGGCACTACCAGACCGTCCAGATTTGCTGTCTCAAGGGCCGTTTTTCCATCTGAATTCTGCGGCCCTGAACCTGACTGTGTGGCCATTGAGTCCTGGATCCTAGCGGCCTCAGGTTTATCTCATGAAGTTGTTGCCACAATGAGACAGGCTAGAAAACCATCCTCAGCTAAGATCTATCACAGGACGTGGAAGATATTCTTAGCTTGGTGCTTGGCTCAGGGGTTTTCTCCCTGGCCATTTGCATTGCCAATTTTTCTTTCTTTCCTGCAGTCTGGGTTGGAAAAAGGTTTGTCGCTTAGCTATCTTATGGGTCAAGTCTCCGCGCTATCCGTATTCTTTCAGAAGCGCTTGGCACGGCTTTCTAAAGTACGCACGTTTCTCCAAGGAGTTTGTCATATCGTTCCTCCTTACAGACGGCCATTGGAACCCTGGGATCTAAACAAGGTTCTCATTGCTCTCCAGAAGCCGCCTTTCGAGCCTTTGAAAGAGGTTTCCCTTTCTCGGCTTTCACAAAAAGTAGTTTTTTCTTGTGGCGGTCACGTCTCTTCGAAGAGTGTCCGAGCTAGCGGCGTTATCTTGCAAATCTCCCTTCCTGGTGTTTTCACCAAGACAAGGTAGTACTGCGTCCAATTCCAGAGTTTTCTCCCAAGGTGGTTTCTTCCTTTCATCTCAATCAGGATATCACTTTGCCATCTTTGTGTCCGCATCCAGTTCACCAATTTGAAAAAGGTTTACATCTGTTGGACCTGGTGAGAGCACTCAGGATTTACATTTCTCGCACGGCGTCTCTACGCCGTTCTGATGCGCTCTTTGTCCTAGTCGCTGGTCAGCATAAGGGATCGCAAGCTTCCAAATCCACCCTGGCGCGGTGGATCAAGGAACCAATTCTTCACACATACCGTTCTGCTGGGCTTCCGATTCCATCTGGACTGAAGGCCCATTCTACCAGAGCCGTGGGTGCGTCCTGGGCATTGCGGCATCAGGCTACGGCTCAGCAGGTGTGCCAGGCGGCTACCTGGTCGAGTCTGCACACGTTTACCAAACACTATCAAGTGCATACCTACGCTTCGGCAGATGCCAGCCTAGGTAGACAGGTCCTTCAGGCGGCGGTGGCCCACCTGTAGGAAAGGGCGGTCTGACAGCCCGTTCATGTGGTATCTTTTTACCCACCCAGGGACTGCTTTTGGACGTCCCACTGTCTGGGTCTCCCAATTAGGAGCGAAAAAGAAGAAGGGAATTTTGTTTACTTACCGTAAATTCCTTTTCTTCTAGCTCCAATTGGGAGACCCAGCACCCGCCCTATTTGTTCTTAGGGTTTCGTTTTTCGGGTGCACATGTTGTTCATGTTGTTTCTTAAGTTCTCCGATCTTGTTATCGGATTGAATTTGTTTTTGAAACTGTTATTGGCTTTCCTCCTTCTTGCTTTGGTACTAAAACTGAGGAATCCGTACTCCTACGGGAGGGTGTATAGCCAGAAGGGGAGGGGCCTTACACTTTTAAGTGTAGTTCTTTGTGCGGCCTCCAGAGGCAGTAGCTACGGTATACACCCACTGTCTGGGTCTCCCAATTGGAGCTAGAAGAAAAGGAATTTACGGTAAGTAAACAAAATTCCCTTCTTTGCTGAGCGGCACAATACGGCTGTTTGCAGGAAAAACGCAGTTTTTTTTTTTTTTTTTTGCCGCTGGTTGCGTTTTTTCCGCATAGACTTGCATTAGCGGCGTATTGTGCCGGATGGCCTTGCGTTGCGTCCGGTTTTTGCCACATGCGGCACATTTAGCCCATGCGGCGGCCGGATGGAACATTTCCTGGCACGTTCTTTTGTGTGGCAAAAAAACGCATCGCGCAGAATCTGGTGCGATTTACAATGCAAGCCTATGGACGCCGGATGCGTTTTTTTTACACTACGCATGCTCAGTATCAAGCTGCATGGAAAAAATTATGCAACAGATCTGTTTTTTCATCGCATCCGTTGCATAGGTTTTTGAGCCGGAGTGAGCCGCACTGCAAAAAACGGATGTGTGAAATTAGCCTAAACCTTCCAAAGCAGTGCTCATCTTAAGTCTGCACTAACTTCTACTAAATAGAGTAACAGTCACATCTGCTGCCTCACAATTTAATACACTACTGTCCCTTCCCAAAATTTCCAGTCCGGTATCCATCACAGCAAAGGGCTTGGCTGTGCACTTAGCCAAGAGCTCTCTCCCAATTGCCCCATAGAAATGTTTGGCCAAGGCATCCTTTGTGTGTTCTTTATGAGCGAGCCACTGCCAGACCCCTCTGACAGGGGTTTGTTTCCACTGAACAAAAAGATTGGCTACTGAAATTTTAATGGCAGGAGCCTTCTCTTTCCTCACCGTCAGGAGAGAGTCAAGAAGTCTCCATAAACATTTGATTGACAAAAAAATTTACATTTTTGGCCAACTTTAACACTGTATGGGATGGATTTTAACATTATTAAAGTCAACGTTCTGCTGCCCTGTAATCCAACTTTTTCTTCTCACCCATGGCAGCACCACAGAGAGAGGGGATCCGCCCTTCATGGACCAGAAACCTACTGAATAGAAAGACGGTACCTGTCCCTTGCATTAGTTTCCTGTCCTTGGAGTGGGAACCTTTTGAAGCGGTACTCACCAGGAAGAAGTTCCCAGGCCTACCTTGCCTGGACAGGCAGAAGAGAGGTCTCTGCTGTGGCTGGAGCGAGGGGTCGTGAAGGCGCTGCGGTGGGCCTTTTATGTCGTGTGTGGGCACAAGCCGCAGCAACCTCTAGGTGTTTTAGACAGGCTGCTGCGCTTATCCCGAGTGTGCATACGCGAGACGCACATTCTTAACCTGAATTTTCAAGTTAAGTGCAATATACCACTATAAAGTGGCCTGAAGTCAAAGAATATTTCCATCTAGATCCCTATCTAGGGGGGTCATAATCTAAGCTATTTTCTAATATACTTGTATTAAAAATTACCCTTCCATATCTACATTATCTGCTATTCTAATTTTTTTTTTCTTCTATTTCCTGTCTGATGATGGTTGGTTTGAGAATCCCAGTGCCTCCTGGGATACTCAAAGGAAGCGTCATCAGAGCAGGGGGCAGTAAGGGAACAGTAGGGAATTTTTATTACAAGTATATTAGATAGGGATTTAGATGGAAATTTACTTTGACTTTGGAACACCTCTTTAAGTCTATTTGTAACATTGGGACAATCTGACATTTTCATGCGTGAAGTTTAGTGGTTGAGCGGTCGAATAAATTACTGTTGTAGTTAACATATTTATTAAAAAAAACTTGAAAGGAAGTCTTCATAACTGAAAATTATCTTCCAACGTAGGTGGATTGAACGTTAACTAACTGAACATTGAAGAATAGAACTTTTTGATCACATATCTTCTGTGTTGGCTTATGTCTTTTATATTACTGTGACCGGCATGTGCAGACTCTCAACACTGTGGTGGATCCCATATCCAAAATATATAGCGAAACCTGGAAAAAAAAAGTTTATATGGTAACAGGGCAGAAATGATAGCTCGTTAATGAGATTTTTTTTTCCACATTCATTCTGGGGGAAGCAGGAGGGTTGCATACAGGCTAGTCTAAAACACTGTTTCTAGAAGACCTAGGCAATGACCAGATATGTGGCCATTTCATAGGAATGGGTAAAAGTTGTGAATTTTATACATTCTAAATCTTGAGATGTAATGTAACTGTGACGCCCTGGCCTATCAGGTCGTCACAGGGTATTGTGCAATCTGCCCTTCTGCACAGTATCCACCTCCTCCTTGGTTACGGATCCCTGTTCTTTGGTGTTGCTAAGATCAGAGCCAGTCAAAACCGTAGGAACACTTTACACCTTATCCACCAGACACACCACTGGGGGGCCTGAAGGGAATAGGGCCGCCCACTTGGGGGGTTGGTAAGGGGAGGTGAGAAGTGTCAGAAAGATGGAGAGTTGTGAAGTGGAGAGCGAAGGGTGAGGAGCTGGGCTCCGAGTAGAATCCTAGGTGGCAGACGTTGGTCTGGGCCTGGGAGGAGCTGGAACCCCGGTGGCAGGGGATCGTGTCAAGGGGCACGGACTTGCTGAGGAGGGCAGCCAGAGGCCTTGAGCCATCTCCGGGCAGGGGCCAGGGCACGACTGGGTACGTGGACCCTAGGCCGGGAAGTAGCTTCAAGTGTCCTGGTAATTTACCTGACGGGGGTGAAGTCTTAAAGATTCATCCCTCTCCCACTCTAAAATTGGGGTACTAGCGCAACGAGGGGATAGGACTTTTCCCAAGTACAGTCCACCAAATCCCAAGAGTGAACTCTGAGAGCAAGCTCACTCAATTAGCCATACGGGTGAGTGGGGCTCAATTAGTTCCAGACTATAGGGTCCAACAAGTGAGAAGGTGCCACGGAAAAGGCCGCAGGCTAACAAGCAACACCAAGGGCAGGGAACCAGGTGTGCTCCCTCATTGCTGCAGTGGTGCTCAGAACTCTGGTTTATAAGCTGTCGGTGTCAGTATTCTTGGACTGAGTGAGTACGCAGAGACCCTTCCTTTTCCTAACGGCACCCCCCTGCACAACCACCGGGCCCCTGGGTACAAACCCCCTACCCACGGAGGGGTTAAACACCTTGCTGCCATACCACCGCCCCCGGGCTCCCCCACCAACAGTAGCAGTGGTACTCCATCTTACCACGCACCATGGGTGGCGTCACGAACTTCTAACTCCCCTGTATATACTCCCTTTTCAAACTCGAGTGACCGCGCGAACCCCCGGGTTTGGAGACCCCCCTCAAGCGACCGCGGTTCCGGATCCGAGCGGCTTGGCCGCTGACACGGGGTCGGTACACCTCTGTTAGGAAAGCTCTTAAGGCATTGTCCAGTAATCGGTAAACCTCTTTTTAATCCCTTTGTCGCCCACCTCCCTTTGTAAAATAGTAACACTTGGGCTGTGGTCACAAGAGAGTACATTCTCTGATGTGAGAGAAGGATCGATTATACACATGACTATGATTATAGCACATGACTGATGTATATGTTCCAGTGAGAGAGCCCTTAGGCCATGTGCCCACGGGAGCTTGCTTCTGCCGCGGAAAACCTGATAAATCCGCAGGTTTTAGCATGTACAGACATTCCCCATGTTATCCTATGGGACATGTGGAGTGTCTGTGTCCACGTTGCGGAATGTGCGACTGCGGAATATGTTGCGGATATCCCGCAGCTGCACATAACTGCATGTCAATTATTCCTGCGGATTTAGCTGTGGATGGTCCCATACTTACTTGCCTTGAATGCAGACACCCGGTCACTTTCCATCGGTGCACAGGAAGCTGGAGCGCGGTGGATCCATGAGCAGGAAGAAGGAGGTGGGCGGGGCCTGCACGAGCTCCGGTCAGGTGACAGCCAGAGCTCATTCAGGCCCGCCCACCTTTTCCTGCACAGTGTAGAGATGCTGACAGACGCCGGAGAGAAGTGCTACATGATGGAGGTAAGTATGAACTCCCCCAATCACTGCAGCACTTGTTCTGCATTGAGGATGCAGTGCCGAAGCCATGGTACTGTATACTCAATGCAGAATGCCCGCACCATATCCGCAGGACATTCTGCAAATAAACCGCAGCACAAAACAGACAAAGTTGTGCTGCGGTTTTCTGGGAGCTCCTGCCGAATGTCCTGCGGATATAACCGCAGGACACTTTCCCCCGTGGCCACATAGCCTTATACTCATTGCCGGCGCCGTTACAGCACTGACTCTCCTGGGAATCGCGTTATTGTCACATGGTCCCCAGCAGCCGCTACACTCTCCCGTCCTTCAGACGAAACATACTGTACATCTAGAACAAGTGTAACGGCAGCAGCTCATTACTTCCTTCAGGTGTATGTGATTTGTCTGGAAGTGGGGAGAAAAGGTTGCTGATCAGCCACAGGGATCGCATGACCCAGTGCCATACGATTTCCGGGAAAGCCAGTGCCAACACCACTGGAACGGCACAAGAGGTGAACACAAGTGTTATTTTACTAGGGGGAAACCTAGGGATTGAGAAGGGGTTGTCCAAATAGTGACTAACCTTTTGCCATAAAAAAGCTGAAGTGTACTCTCTTGTTGCTTATTGATGTTTCCACTTACCAAATGCCATCCAGACCAGGTATCGAAGCCATGTGTCAGGACTTAGTTGGACCATTAGGTATATGTTAACAAAGATGCTAAGTACCGGTAGAAATGGCAGACATGGAACCTAAAGAAAGAACAAATGGAATTCTAATGTAAAGAATTTGCCTTAAGGTATCTTTTAAGACACACATCCTTGATTGACCTACGATGATGTAAGACCTTGATATCTTAGTAGCCTAGTACAGTATTTACACACACCCTAAAGACAAAATCCTAAATACCACAGCTACAAAAATTAGTTATGAGCACCTTAAAGTGTAGGCAGACAACATATTAACCCTAGAACGCGCAACTATAGAAATCTACCATAGAAAACAAGTGACCTAGCAGGCCTGCGAGGCCCCAGGTATGCGTTCTAGGGTTAACATAACTACAGTATATGATGCTGAAAGCCACTGTTGCAAAAGAGCTAGGCAATGTTGTACTTTGGCTTATGCAAGTATAACACCTACTCTTCCCATGCTGTCTTCTGTCATCAATTCTCAGTATTTCATCTCCTGCACATGGTGTCTCCTCTTGAGAGCTCTCAGTTTTGCACTTCCTGCATATGGTCTCTCCTGTCCTCATCTACCAGTATTGAGCCTCCTGCACAGGGTGTCTACTGGCCTTAGTTCTTCGTAAAACTCTTCCTGCACATGGTGTCTTCTCTCGAGCACTCAGTATTGCTCCACCTGCATATTGTGTCTCCTCTCAATAGCTTTCAGCATTGGAGCACCTGCATATGGTGTCTCCTTCTCTCAGTATTGCTCCTCCTGCACATGGAATTTACTGTACTCAGCTCTCAGTATTACTTCTCCTGCACATGGTGTCTACTGTACTCAGCCCTTAGTATTACTCTTCCTGCACATGGTGTCTACTGTCTTCAGCTCTCAGTATTACTCCTCGTGCACATGGTATCTACTATCCTCAGCTCTCAGTATTGGACCTCCTACTCATGGTGTCTTCTGTCCTCAGCTGTCAGTATTGTTCCTCCTACACATGGTGTCTCCTGTCCTCATTTCTCAGTATTGCTCCTCCTGCACATGGTGTCTCCTGTCCTCAGCTCTCAGTATGGCTTCTCCTGCACATAGTATCTACTGTCCTCAGTATGGCTCCTCCTGCACATGGTGTCTCCTGCTCGCAGTATTGCTTCTCCTGCACACGGTGTCTCCTGTCCTCAGCTCTCAGTATTGCTTCTCCTGCACACGGTGTCTCCTGTCCTCAGCTCTCAGTATTGCTTCTCCTGCACATGGTGTCTCTTGCCCCTTGAGCTCTCATTTTTATGGCTTTGCACATGGTCATGGCTCTTTCCAAATGCTGAGGGCACAAAGTGTGATTAGTATCACCTACCATGAAGGCTGCTTTATTCTGATTCTGTGGCTGCCTCCAGATGAATATGGTGAGTGCAACTATTCCAAAGAGAGCCAGAGCAAGCGGAATAATATACCAAACTGTACCAGACAGCAAACAGTGCGATCCTGCTGTAGTCATCACACTCGTTACGCAGATTAGAACGGCTGTGGGAAGATATTCTTGTATGTAGTTAGTTGTTCCAATGTTTGCGTCCCATCAGCTTTTATACTACTATAAATTTTTATGGCTACTACCATACCCCACTATATGGTTAGACGAGTAGCTAAAATTATTCAAAATACAGAATTCATAAAAAATTATGAACCCATAGAGTGTCTTTTAGGTACATACAGATGGTGAAATAAATATTGAACAACAATATATTTTTAAAGGTGCTATTGAGATTAAATTCTCACCAGATCTTGGTAGCAACCCATCCAATCCATGTAGGCAAAGAAATCAAACCTTAGATGTCCATAAATTAAGTTATGTGTAATAATCAGAAATGACATTGGGAAAAAGTATTAAATACATGAAGAAACAGGGGTGCAAAAGTTATGACACCAGCTGAAATCTATCAGTAGTTAGAAAGCAATCCTGCCACTTAATATCAGATGTCTCATTACGAAGGTGTCACACAAGAAACGTCTTACGATGGGTAAAACCAGAGAGGTGTCTCAATACCTTTGCAACCATATTTTCGGAAAACATACAGATGATATTGGTTACAGAAAAAATTCCCACCACTGTATAAGTATGAAGTGAATGGTGGAGTGAAGGACGTGTGACTGCAGTGTTTCTTTGTACCCTATAACCACAAGTATCTCAATAGGATATCTATATAGAAAAGTATAGCAGATTTATGCTCAACTTGGAAAGTGGAATAATTTTATTTATTTTAGATGTTAATGCATTGGAATCAATAAAACAAAGGCGGCAACAAAAGTGGGCATAGCCTTTAACCACAATGGTCCATGTCACAGTATGACTTCAATTTTACCCAAGTTAGGGAAATTCTATACTCAACACTAACAAAATACTAGATTTACCACTATCAGAAATAATAATACAATGGACACTAACTTATTGCTACTACGCTCCGTGTCACCAGTGTAGAAGAACGTGCCGGCCTGATGGCTGAAGGCCTGTTACCGTTAGGATCCTGGATGTTTCCATTGCTGGTCGGGCTAATTTCGACTAGTAATTGGTACCTGGAGTTAAAAAAAAAATAATCAAATGCGTAATAAACAAATTTATAAAATAATAAAACATTTTATATCTGACTTTACCTTAGCAACAGGACACAAGTAGACACTAAGGTGTAGGCGAATAAGGTTCCAATAGACATCATATCCACCAAGGCTTTCAGATCAAACAAGAATGCCATGAGAGCTGTCAAGAAAAACTTTTATTTACACAATGTTTTTTTAGTAAAGCCATTTTAAAGAACTTAAAGGGAACCTGTCACCGGATGTTTATAATACTCACCTAACGGTCAGTGCGGAGAAGACTGGTCGATGGGCGTCTCCGTTCTCTTGGTCCACACCTCCTCTTTTGGCCATCTTTGTCCTTCTTCTGAAGCTAGTGTGGATGACACGTTCTACATCATACACACAAGCCGACATTGAGGTCCTGCGCAGGCGCACTACAATACTTTGATCTGGCCTAGTCAAAGTGCGCCTGCGCAGGACCTCAATGTCGGCTTGTGTGTATGATGTAGAACGTGTCATCCACACTAGCTTCAGAAGAAAGAGGACAAAGATGGCTGAAAGAGGAGGCGCGGACCCGGAGAACAGAGACGCCCATCCGACCAGTCTGCTCTGCACCGACCGTTAGGTGAGTATTATAAACATCTGGGACAAGTTCCCTTTAATATGTGCCTCTGTAATACTATAAAGTAGTAACCACATAATTTCACAACGTTTTACACCAATAATACAATCCTAACACAGTAGATAAAACTGAGTTATGGAAGGTCTGTAATGAGATTTATGGTAATAACCAAGGAGCTCTAAAGCAGTGAAGAGGTGATTACTGAACTTCTCCAAAAATAAGACTGGGGTTTATACTATATTTTTGCTACAAAAGATGGGATAGGGCTCATTTTCAGTGAATATCTTATTTTTTTTTCCATGAAGAAAAATTTACATTAAAAAAAGTCAACACTTATTCAAATATAATCCTGTCATCACATTCTGGAACATCAACACAACTCTCCAAACCCTGAATTCCATCCTGAAGTTTTCGAGATGCTATTTCTTTTTCCATGCACAACAACAATCTACAGTACATTAGCCGGTATTCATTTATAAAAAGTGTCCAGGCAGCGGCCAGTATACATGTAAAAAAAAGACCTATTTACAAATTATGTATAACCATGAATAAATTATAAAAGTATACTGAACAAAATTCTGAACATAACACTTTTGATTTTCCTCCCGTTTTTCATGAGCTGAACTCAAATATCTAAGACCTTTTCTATGTACACAAAAGGCCTTTTTCTCTTAAATATTGTTCACAAATGTGTCTAAATCTGTATTAGTGAGGATTTCTCCTTTGCGGAGATAAACCATCCACCTCACAGGTGTGGCATATCAAGAAGCTGATTAGACAGGATGATTATTGCACAGGTGTGCCTAAGGGGTACTTTGCACACTACGACATCGCAGGTGCGATGTCGGTGGGGTCAAATTGAAAGTGACGCACATCCGGCATCGCAGGCGACATCAAAGCCTAGATGATACGATTAACGAGCGCAAAAGCGTCGTAATCGTATCATCGGTGTAGCGTCGGCGTAATCCATAATTACGCTGACGCGACGGTCCGATGTTGTTCCTCGTTTCTGCGGCAGCACACATCGCTGTGTATGAAGCCGCAGGAGCGAGGAACATCTCCCACCGGTGTCACCGCGGCTCCCGTAGGATATGCGGAAGGAAGGAGGTGGGCGGTATGTTTACATCCCGCTCATCTCTGCCCCTCCGCTCCTATTGGCCGTCTGCTGTGTGACGTCGCAGTTACACCGTACGACCCGCCCCCTTAATAAGGAGGCGGGTCGCCGGCCAGAGCAACGTCCCAGGACAGGTGAGTCCATGTGAAGCTGCCGTAGCGATAATGTTTGCTACGGCAGCTATCACAAGGATATCGCAGCTGCGACGGGGGCGGGGACTATCGCGCTCGGCATCGCAGCATCGGCTTGTGATGTCGCAGCGTGCAAAGTACCCCTTAGGCTCGCCACAATTATGTACCACTTGTTGATTCTTTACCATAAACATTAAAATTTTTATCTTTATGTTTGAAGCCTGAAGGCACTGTATGTTTTATGGCCACTCTAAAATGTGCAGTTTTACAGTATTGGGACCACTCGATTCACAATGTTGACATCAGCAAACTGCTCACCCACAAGATGCCGTACACACAGTCTGCTATGCTATCTGCCCTGTACAGTGAAAATTGAGGGTCATCCATGAAGAGAACATCTCTGTAAGGCTGCTTTCACACATCAGTTTTTTGGCATCAGGCACGTTACGGCGAAAAAACTGATGCGACGGATCCGGCGAAAAAACGGATCAGTTGCATCAGTTTTTTCCATCAGTTCCGTCAATTTCTTGACAGATCCGGTGTGATACTGAGCATGCTCAGTTCCAAAAAACCGGATCAGGTGACCGGATCCGTTTTTTTGCCGGATCCGGCGTCCATAGGCTTCCATTATAAAACACGCCGTACGGCGCCGGATCCGGCGCAATCTAGTTTTTTTGCCGGACACAAAAACGTTAACTTCAACGTTTCACCCGGCCGCCGGACAAGTAAAGTTTGCCGGATCTGGCAAAAAATGGATGAAGCGCAAGGCCATCCGGCACAATCCGGTGCTAATGAAAGTCTATGGGGGAAAAACGGATCTGGCGGCAACAGACGCCGGATCCGTTTTTTCATGTTTTTGCCAGATTGTTCCTGATGGAAAAAAAACTGATGTGTGAAAGCAGCCTTACATGCTAGATGCCATGCAATGTGAGCAGTGGGCCACTCAAGTCGGTTATGATAAAGTGCAGTGAGGTGGAGACCCCGATGAGGATGACGAGCAGCGGATGAGCTTCCCTGAGACAATTTTAGACAGTTTGTGCAGAAATTCTTTGGTTATGTAGAAGCAGGCTGTAGCAGCCGCTGTCCGGGGCCCGTTCTCAGATGATCTTGGAGGTGAAGATGCTGGATGTTGAGGTCCTGGGCTGGTGTAGTCACATGTGGTCCGTGATTATGTGGTCAGTTGGAGGTCCTGCCAAATTATCTGAGTTGCCTTTGGCTTATGGTAGAGAAATGAACATTCAATTCTCGGGCAACAGCTCTGGTGGACAATCCTGCAGTCAGCATGCCAAAATGTGCAACATCCGTGGCATTGTGCTGTCTGATAAAACTACACATTGTAGAGTGGTCTTGTATTATGGCCAGCCTAAGGCACACCTGTGCAATAATCATACTGTCTAATGAGCATCTTCAAATGCTACACCTGTGAATTTTACAGTTTGGTTCAGTGTATATTTTTATTACTTGTATCAAATATCACAAAAGGTTAAAAACAAGAGGAGCATTCCTTGCATGTCAGTAGCTGCCTGGACACTTTGTTTTAACTAAATTATAACTAGAGCTTATTTTTGGAGTGGGGCTTATATTTGACACATACTCCCAAAATCCTGAAAAATTATGCTAGGACTTATTTTTGGGGTAGGCCTTATTTTCAGGGAAACAGGGTTTTACAGTTCTTGTGGAAATGGGTGGTGAAGGGATTAATGGATATATCTCCAAGGTGTAGGCTACGCAAAAAAAGGGGTTTTCTGATGTTTTTACGATGCTTTAGGTGATGGAAGTGATTAGTGTCAACATCTTTGGTAGTCTAGAGTAAAGAACATGATGAATGGTAAGAGAGCAGAAAATTATACCTGCCACTACTCCAGATGACATGGTAGCAATCACTGGACTCTGCCGGCTGCTAACTCGGGACAATGGTTGAAAAAGTAGTCCATCTCTAGCCATGGCAAAGAGAATCCGAGGCATCGGAAAAATAGACCCTAGAAGGCTTAAAAGGCAAGATAATAGAGTGAATGTTGCAAGACATGGTATAAAAAGGAGAGCAAAAGGATGTCATAGAGCAGAGACTGAAGGTGAACTACTGGTTCTCCTTAAAGGGGACCTGTCACTAAGTCATGTGTCTGTGCCGCCCCTGCAGCAGTCGGACTGCTCGGATCTGGGAGTTGCTGTGGCTCCAGACCCGGGGGCTTGCGATCACCCGAAAATGAAAGGGGGCTATTTACAGGGGATTAGTGTTCATGACGCCACCCATGGTTCGTCGTAAGGGGAATACTGCCGCTACCGATGGGAGTACCCGGGGTAGATGGAGTCGGGCAGCCAGATGACGTTCCCTCCACGGGTAGGGGAGGCCCCGGGACTCTGGATGGTGAGGTGTAGGGCAGCGTGGTTCAGGCCAGGCGGGTAGACTCAGGGGAGCGCAGCGTACTCACTCAAGCTGTGTAGATGTTGGTGCATCTATTAAGCAGACTCTGACACATTTGTAAACCAAGTCTCTGGGTGCCGCTGCCACTCAGGGGAGCTTGTACGGGAATCCGTCTCCGTGGGTATTGCTGATGGTTCTGGACCTGCCTCCATGCACTGAATTTAGACTTTTCTGAGTGACCCCTCAGCCTGAAGCTTTCAGGGTCCTGCTCCCTACAGTTAGTTAGAGGAGCTGTGCTCTCGATGGCTGACACTTGGGATCTCAGTGGGCCGCATAAGCTGGAAAGCCCTATCCCCCTCGTTGTGTTGGTGCCTTCGATCTCTGAGCTCTTGGGGAAAGTTTATAAACAGACTATCCTCCACAGGTTAATTATCAGGTTGCGTGAAGCTACTCCCTGATCTAGGGTCCAGTACCCCGCCGTGCTCGGTACCAGTCCGGTTACTAGATTTTCCGGTGCCGACCGTTCTTCAAAACTAAGTCTTGGGCACCCTTCTCTAATAACCTACGGCCGGGTCTCCAACTCCTCCGGGCCCAGACCACCATCTGCGACCTAGCTAAAGTCTCCCCAGGGAGCCCCAACTCCCTGCAGATCCTCACTCTTCGAGGGCTACCACTTGACTCTCTAAGTCCCTCCCACCAATCTGCCTGACCCCTAGGCGGGTGGCCCTTTTCCAGCTAGACCACCCACTGGTGTGCCTGACAGGGTGTGGTGTGAAGTGTGGCTAGGATTTGGATGCTGAAGGAAGCAATACCGACAGTTAGGATCCCAGAACCATGGGGGGTTCA